>NC_083416.1:79438895-79745770 GCF_020745735.1 Hemiscyllium ocellatum | reverse complement strand
GAAAGGGCAAACAATATTAATATTAATATTTGCAGTTTTTACTGTACATGTATGTTGCACTACAAGCACAATTGACAACTGCAAAGTGGTTGCCAGCATAACTATTAGCATATACAGATTTATATGCTGCATCTAATCTTTGACACTGTATTTTAAGTTTTGTAAGCACAGGCTGGTTGTGTGGTTGGTACTTAGGTACACCAGCCATACATTCCAGTGATTAGTGAACTGTAACAAAAGCATATCCCTTTGACCTCTTACAGTGAACAGCTTGGTGACTATGCTCAACCAGCTTATGCTTACAAAACAAACTATAGTGCACAATGTTACACTTGATTCTTTTATTGGACTACATTTATTAAATAAGTCTGACTGTGCTAAACTCTGCTAGAAACCAGTTTAAGATTATGAGTTGGGTTCGCATTGCAATTCTTTTAAGCATGCTAAAAGCTACATATATTCACGTACAGTGTTTTGTTCTTTGTAGGCAAAATGAATATGTCCACATATTTTAAATAGGGGAAGGACAACAGAGAGAGAGAGAGAGAGAGACTCCTTACTGCATCCTTGTGGCATATCCCTGACCAATCGGTTTGGCCTTGCCTGGTTTGAATTTAATCAGTGAACTAAGATTGACAAGTTAACAGTTTTTCACGTCAATCACAATCGAACCAATTAGCACCTTTTTCTCATGCTATATAAGTTGCCGATCCCTTTTTATAGCTGTGTTTCAGTCCTGGTGAGTGCAAAATTAACAGACTTAATTTCATTTTTCTTTTTAACAATGCGTACTTTATATTACATTGAGTGACTCTGATTCAAAAAGAAATTTTTTTTAAGTTCTTTGGGATATCCTGAGCTCATGAAAGGTGCTATAGAAATGCAAGCATTTCCTTCATGCTCACTTTATTCCTTTCTAATATTGTCATCTTGTTGCATAACATTTATCATCTCTTCATGAGGTAGACAATCGAACAGCAGTTAAAAGCACACTTTTTTTGGTCTGTGTGCTTAAATATCAAGAGAAAATTCCTAGTTAACAAATTCTACATATAAAATGGAAAAATACAGTCAAACGACACAATTGCAGTACCAGCATAATACAGGACACTAATATAAATTCCATTTCCTGGAATTTTTCAGTTACAAATAATGTCATAAATTAACACGATAAACAAGCTTAGCACTAACATGTGACACACATATGAAAGGGCAAAGAATTCCCAAACTGAGCCTTAACGAAGACTGAAAGGGACATAAAGTTGAAAACAGTCCCTGACAGTCCCAGACAATTGAAATCCAACCTATAAATCAAAGACTATTGGGTCCTCTTTCAAAATAAAACTACCAATGTATTTAGTCACCATATCAAATATATGACAAGAAATGCAATAGAAATTGCGATAGTTATTTTGAAAAATGATACATCATAAAATATTTCCACATTTAGCTTTTTGGTCATTTCATTAAAAAACTCAAGTAAATGCCAAATATGCACTAAAAAACAATGTTTAAAAGATAAAACAAAATGATGCCGGCATGTTAATGGGGAGGGGTGGTGAAGAAAGTTGTTATGGGAAGGAAAGCAAAAAAAACAACTGCAGGAATTGAATTATTTAAAATTCTTAAGAGGTTTGAAAGAATAGAATTGAGTAAACCTTTCTGCTTTGTTGGATAATCCAGAACACAGGGTCACAATCCTAAAGTAAGGGCTCAGCAAGATGAGGAGAAATTTCAACCTCAAAGGTTTGAGGAGGATTTGGAATGCTCTACCCTAGAGGACTGCAGATCCCCAGACATAGAGTATATTCAAGATAAAGTTGATAGGTTTTTGGGTATTGAGAGAGTCAAGGGATACATGGTGCAGAAAGGTGAAATTAAGGTAGAATGGTGGAAAATACTCAAAAGCCAATTGATCTTTTCCAGCGTCCATTTCTTATTGGGAAAAAGAAAAGATTTTTATACAGGAACTGTTTCTTTTCTCAACAAGCTTGATGACCCCACTATTTCCTTCTTCAAAGATGTATGGTGGAGGTGAATGAAGGGGTAGAGGAAGGAGGAGGGTGTAATTTTAACTTGAAGAGGAAGCAAGATTCATAACAATACATTAGTTGCTGGTTTACACTCTCCAGTTCTTTGTCAGTACCACTAATATCAATTCAATGTTTGGGAGAAGATTTGTAGCTCGGGTGCTCGTTGTTGTGGTTCTGTTCGCCGAGATGGGAATTTGTGCTGCAGATGTTTCGTCCTCTGTCTAGGTGACATCCTCAGTGCTTGGGAGCCTCCTGTGAAGCACTTCTGTGATGTTTCCTCTGGCATTTATGGTGATTTGTATCTGCTGCTTCCGGTTGTCAGTTCCAGCTGTCCGCTGCAGTGGTCGTTATATCGGGTCTAGGTCGATGTGCTTATTGATTGAATCTGTGGATGAGTGCCACTCCTCTAGGAATTCCCTGGCTGTTCTCTGTTTGGCTTGTCCTATAATAGTAACGTTGTCCCAGTCAAACTCATGTTGCTTGTCATCTGAGTGAGTGGCTACTAAGGATAGCTGGTCATGTCGCTTCGTGGCTAGTTGGTGTTCATGGATACGGATTGTTAGCTGTCTTCCTGTTTGTCCTATGTAGTGTTTTGCGCAGTCCTTGCATGGGATTTTGTACACAACAATTGTTTTGCTCATGCTGGCCCAGGAAGACAGCTATCAATCTGTATCCATGAACACCAACTAGCCACGAAACAACACGACCAGCTATCCTTAGTAGCCACACACTCAGATGACAAGCAGCACGAGTTCGACTGGGACAACACTTCTATTATAGGACAAGCCAAACAGAGAACAGCCAGGGAATTCCTAGAGGCATGGCACTCATCCACAGATTCAATCAATAAGCACATCGACCTGGACCCAATATACCGGCCACTGCAGCGGACACTTGGAACTGACAACCGGAAGCGGCAGATACAAATCACTATAAATGCTGGAGGGAACATCACAGAAGCGCTTCACAGGAGGCTCCCAAGCACTGAGGATGTCACCTAGACAGGGGAAGAAACATCTGCAACACAAATTCCCAGCTCGGTGAACAGAACCACAACAACTAATATCAATATAATCTTAAGATACTAATGTTAAGACATGATGTTAAACAAACGACTGAAACATTACCAACAGCTCAAGTCACATTTTATCCCTATTAGGCACTGTTTAGCTCTTAATCAAAAACATATGGTCTTATGGTCTTATATTTCGTGTAATAAATAAGCAGTGGCAAAATTCAACTTCAACAATGGCACAAGTAGCTGCCTCTTATGTATACACTGGAAAGAAATATTGGACAAGTTGTACAATGTGTGTCAAATTCACTAACTCATAACTTTCACTCCCCTACATAAGTCTGGATTTTGCTCCAAATTTTTCTTTAGTACTATATTTGATTGCTAAAGTATGCATTCAATACATTAGGGAAATTTGAAATACGGGTTGAGTTTCTATCTGTAGTATATTAATTGTCCTTACTTAAGTAATTTGTTGAAAAGATTTAGAGTATCTGCTTCAGTAGTTGGTTGCCTCCATTATGAAAGGTTTCATTGAGCACATGACAGTGTAAATTGCACGTTGCGTGTTGATGAAAGAATCTTGTCAAGGTTTAAAAATTATATCAAATAATTTGCAAAATTATAATCCACATATGTAAATTCAAGTCATTGCTTACAACCTCCCTCAATTCCATGACACCTTCCTAGCAACAGCATCATTCCATCTACATGAGCTGACAGAAGTACAGTAAATCTTTGGTGATAAGGTAGCTTCATGTAGGGGATATCTGCTAATGGCTGAAGAGATCAATCTGTGCAAAATAAGTTCTGCCACAAATGATATCAAGTGTTGTGGCAGGTTGTTGTTTATGGCATTGGCACTTACTGCCAAACAGCTGATCATCATGGTGATGCAATCTCGTGCACAAGCAATGTTATTATTTCCAGCTGTTGTTGGCTAATGTGTCCCAGGTATGAAAAATTTGTTTAAGGCCTCCATATCACATAGAAGCATTCTTGAAGCAGAACCTTACTCATCTTTCTCATTTTACGGTTCTGACTATGTTATCTTGTAAAAAAAACCAGGGAAATGCATTTGTCTTGAATCCTGTGAACATGCTCAAGACAGCCAAGTCAATTCTACTAAATGATAGTGAACTGGAAGATTTGCTTATGAGCTTCCATAAAGTGCTGTGAATACGCTGTAGATATTGAAGAAGAAGAAAATGTTTAGGAAGCTTTCTTTGATAATGGTCTAGTTAGTGTCTTTTGTTCCTGGTGTTGATTTCATTTGGTTTAAACAGTGCTTGGATAGCAATGGCTCTTTAAGTCACCAAGAGTTTTCTGGGGGTGGAAGTGGTGACCTTGGGGGTTTTACAAAAAACAAGCTGCAGGAATTACCACACAAGCTGGAGTTGGAACTCCCTCTTTCCAGGAGGAAAAGAGAGATCATTTCAGCAATAGCTCAGCCATTTAAATTTGGTGGAAAGAACACCAGAATCTGTGGAGATGGCAAAACTTCAACTGAAAATGAAGCAGCTTGAGTTAGAGGTAAAAGACCTAGGAATTACAATTACAAGCAGAGGAAAGAGAAAAGGAGAGAGAGGAAAGGAAAAATGAGAAAACGTTTGACTTTTGGAAATTGCACTTAGATACGAGTTCAAAAATTCACTTTCTGAAGTAGGGAGAACTCGTGTGGAAGAGTAGGGAGTTAAAAGATTAATAGCTGAACTTGCTGATGATTATGATTTTGTCCATAAAGCAAGTTTAGCTTCCAGAATCAATTTCAATCTGTGAGGGATAGAAATTGGGGAAAAGAGAAATCCGCATGTGAAAGAGAAAGGTAGATCTCAGTGATGATCATAAGGGTAATGTACCACAGGGACATTATAAGTTCAAAAGCTCTGGTGTTTTCACTGCAATAAAGTAGGCCACATGAAATCACAGTGTTGGTGTGTTAGGAGAAGCACTGGGAAGCCAGATGTAGGAAAGCAGGATAAGTCAGTGAATTTTGTTGGAATGGTAACAGAAAACACAATGGAGGCTAGAAAGCTGCACCAGAGTGTACAAACTGGACAAAGGTTGGCTAAGGAGGAAGTTCCAGGTCTTCTTAAACCATGTACAGAGGAACGTCGATTATCCAAATGTGATGGATGGGCAGTAATTCGTTTGGATAATTGATTACTTGGTTAATTGATTTACTGCCTCTCTCCTGAGGTTCGGAATTTTCTAAAGTTTCTTTTTTAACTTGCTCTGCCTGCATTGCTCTCTCTCTCTCTCTCTGTCTCAGTGTTTGTTTCTGAGCAGACACACACTTGTGTATAAGGGACCTGCTGCATTGCTGAAACCTCCCCCCCCCCCCCCCCCACAATTAGTTCAATTGGATTGATACAGGGAGCACTTACTACGCCCGCTTCCCGTTCAAGAGACTAGGCAGCAGCACACTGCACGTGAGCTCCCCACACCACAACCTCCTTCTGTCTGCTCCCAAAGCCCCTCCCGCCTCCCCAACCCCACCCCAGTCTGCCTCACCCTACATTGCCCCTAAACCGGCACCTGTCCACCCCTCCAACCCCATCCAATCCCTGCCTTGTCTGTCCCAACATTGCCTGTCTGCACTGCCAACCCCATCCAACTCCGCCCCCATCTGCTTCCAAACCTTGTCCAATCCCATCCCCTTCTGCCCCAACACTGCCCGTCTGCGCCCAACTCCATCCAACCCTGCCCCTGTCCATCCAAAACCTTGTCCAACCCTACCTCCATCCACTCCCCAACTCTGTCCAACCCTATCCCTTCCGCCCCTCCAACCCTATCAAACCATGACCCCATTAGCCTGCAGCCACTGTCCACCCCCTTTATCCGCACCCACTCACTGTCACAAACCCCATTTGCGCGACTATCCCCTGTCATCCCCTGACTCTCCATCAGGCACTCATTTGCTTCACCCTATCACGCCACTGTCCGCACCCCCATCAGACCCTCTTCTGCATCCCCTGTCCCGCCCCCAGGCCAGCCAGACTGGACACCAACAGCAAGACTGTTGCTACCTTTGGGAGGTGAAATGCGCCGCACATACACACATGCATGCACGCGCAAGCACACACATACACACAACTTTTCACTGCAACCTTTTGACAAGTCCCACGTTTGCTCTGTACAAGACAACGTTGAAGAGATTATCTGGGGAAGGGGCTTTCGGGTACACCCTGTTAAGAACTCCAAAGAAAGCGTGGGGAGAGAGAGAGGGGTGGGGGGGGGTGGGGGGGGCAGGTGGTCAGTCATTTGTACCTGGTGCGTGGACTCATATTAATGTCCAGGATTATTTTCAGCAGCATTTCAGTAAGCCAGGTTTATTTTTGATTATTGTAAACAAAAGACCCAATTAATGTTGAAAACACCTCTTTGATGTAATGTTTCTGTCAGGACCTTGACATCTTCTTGGAGTAATCTGAAATTCAAATAACTGATGTTTGGATAATCGAGGTTCCTCTGCAAATGTAAATTTTTTCACATTGGTCAGGAGCAGCAGGTAAAGAGGTTACAATATTAAGATACACAGGATCCTCTCAGTCTGTGATGCAGAAAGATGAGGAGACATATACTTCTGAAGGACTAGTGCCAGAAATTCATGGTGAGACAAAAAGCACTTAATTATGTACAGTGAGGACAGAGTGTCCAGTGAAGAGTGGAGAATTTGTGATAGGAGTGCTGGACAAACTCTCAGCTCCAGGAATACAATTTGTCCTTGCTAATGATATCGCTGATTCACCAGTAGGCATTCTGCCCACTGTAGCTGAATAGCCAGTGGAAACTCAGGCAACTGAACTATTGTAGGACACATATACTGGAAATTTTCCTGACAGTGTGGTAACGATATCACAAAATCACCAGCTAAAACAGGAGATATCAAAGAGTACAGATAAGAAAATTGATGTGCAATTAGTAGAGGCCAAGTTTGATCAGATGGTTGGCACAAACCAGAGCAGATAGATGACAATGCAGACATCTCTGGCTCAAATAAATTAACTGGTTGCAGCAGAAAGATTAAAACTTAAAGCAATGGTATCAGAAGGCATACACAGAAAACTAATCCAAAGTTATCCCTAAATGTTATTATCTTTAAAATGATGCCTTAATGAGGAAACAGACGCCATCACATATTCAGGCAGCTGAGAAATGGGCAGATGTTCATCAAGTTGTATTGCCAGTGAGGTTTCAAAAGGAGGTGTTGAAAGTGGCGCATGCGCTACCACTTGGGGGTCATTTAGGAGTGAGGTGAACACAAGCCAAAATACAAAAACATTTTTATTGGCCTGGACTGCAGAAGTATGCAGTTGAATTTTGCCAGATGTGGCATACATGTCAGGTAATTGAAAATCACAGGCAGTAATAACACCCACACTCTTAATACTTATTCCCACATTTGAGGAACCTTTCATAAGAGTCTTATTTGATTGCATAGATCCCCTACCACAAACAAAAAGTGGGAATCAATATTTGTTCACAATAATGGATGTGTCATCGAGATTTCCAGAGGCCATTTCAGTACAGCTAATAGGATTGGAGAGGAATTACACAAGTTTTAAATATATACGGAGTACCAATAGAGAGACAATCAGATCAAGGTTCAAACGTCTCATCAAAATTATTGAAGGAAGTTATGGACAGCTTAGGAATAAATCAATTCAAATCTACCGCATACCATCCAGAATCACAGGGAATGAAGAACAAAGAGGAACAAAGAAAATTTAAAGCTCAGAACAGACCCTTCGGCCCTCCAAGCCTGAGCTGATCCAAATGTACTGACTAAACCAATTGGTCAATTCCTAAGCATTTGTATCCCTCTAATCCCCACCTACTCATGCATCTGTCCAGATGCATCTTAAATTAATCTACCATGCCGGCCTCTACCACCTCTCCTGGCAATGCATTCTAAACGCCCACCACCTAGAAAGGTGGCATCAGACATTAAAGACCATATTGAAGGCTTATAGTCAAGATTATCCAGATGGTTGGGATAAGAGAATCCTGTTTGTGCTTTTTGTGATCAAAGACGCACCAAATGAATCAACTAATTTCAGTCCATTTGAGTTAGTTTTTCGGCATGAAGTGAGAGGACCGTTAAAGTTGACTAAGGAGAAGTTGGTAAGTCAGAACTCAGAGACCACATATTTGGACTATGTGTCAAATTTAGGGAATGATTAAATAGCACTGGGGAGTTTACTAAACAGCAGTTAAAAGTTTCAAGCATATAATGAAACAGGAAGCAGACAAGAAATAAAAAGTTTGCATTTTTGCTGTCGGGGATGAAGTATTAGTGTTACTTCCAATAATAGGTGAAACTTTAAAAGCAAGGTTTAATGAATCTTATCAAGTCGAAAGGAAATTGAATGAGCTAAACTACCTGATACAGACTGCAGACAGAAAGAAACCTCTCAGCATATGTCTTGTGAATATGCTCAAAGAGTATTTTGATAGAGAAGGAAAGCAAGAGCTGAAAAACGTGTTGCTGGAAAAGCACAGCGGGTCAGGCAGCATCCAAGGAGCAGGAGAATCTTTCCTGAGGAAGGGCTTATGCTGAAACGTCGATTCTCCTGCTCCTTGGATGCTGCCTGACCTGCTGCGCTTTTCCAGCAATACATTTTTCAGCTCTGATCTCCGGCATCTGCAGTCCTCACTTTCTCCGAGGGAAGGAAAGCAAGACAAGAATGTATTATTGATTACAACACAGAAGGAAGAACCAAGTTCAGAGGATTCTGAATTAGGACATTCCTCAAATTAAATTGGACAATGAGGAAGTTGTTAAACTTTGGGATAAATTATTGAGTTACCTTCCAGAGGAAAATCGAAATGACCTGAAAGAGTTTTGACTATCACATAGGGAGGTAAGTGGAAATAAGCTGGGAAGTACCAACCTAATTATGCATGATGTAGATATAGGAGATACTGTTCTGATTAAGGAACATTCTTATAGGCATAACCCTCTGAAGTTGGCACAGGTTCAAAAGCAGATTGAATACATGCTCCAAGACGACATAATCGAAGTGAGTTACAGTGACTGGAGCTCACCTATAGTAATGGTGCCATAATCAGACGGTACCCAACGGTTTTCTGTGGACTATCACAAAGTCAGTGCAGTTACAAAGACTGGTGTATATCCAATTCCACATTTGGAGGACTGTCTTGAGAAGGTGGGACAAGCAGCTTATATTCCTAAGTTAGACTTGCTCAGAGGATACTGCCAGGTACCTTTGTCAGAAAGACCAAAGGCAATTTCGGCTTTTGTAATGCCAAATGGACTGTATCAGTTTAAAGTCATGCCATTTGGCATGAAAGATGTGCCAGCCACATTTTACAGACTAACCAATAAAGTCATTGCTGGATTACCCAACCATGCTGTATGTATAGATGACCGAGTGATTTTTTAGTCACACATGGAATAAACATTTACAACATTTATCAGACTTGTTCGATCAACTTCAGAAGGCAGGCTTGGTGGTAAACATAGATAAAAGTGAATTCGCCAAACCCCAAGTCACTTTCCTAGGCCATGTTATTGTACATGGCCCCATAGGTTGCAAAAACAAAGATAATTGGGGAGTTTCCCATACAATTGACAAAAAGAGCAGTACTACAATTCATGGGATTGAGTGGACTTTATGGAAAATTATTACCAAATTTTTGCACTGTGGCTGCTCCACTCACTGAATTGCTAAAGAAAGGCAAGATGTTTCAGCAGACCATGGACTGTCAAAAGGCATTTGATAGCCTGAAAGTTGTGTTAACCACTATCCTGGTACTATCCACAGCTAATTATGCAAATCCATTCACGGTGGCTATCGGTGCAAGTGCTCTTGCAAGAAGATGACAAGAAGGTAGAAAGACCTATTGGCTATTTCTCCAGGAAGTTTAACATTCATTAGCAGAAATACTGGACAGTTGAGAAGGAGACTTTGACCTTGGTGTTGGCATTTCAACATTTCAATGTTTAAGTTACCAGTAACATATCTGAGATAATCACTTGTACTGATCATAATCCATTGAAGTTTGTAGAGAAATTTAAAGACAAAAATGCCAGACTGTTTAGATGGAGTCTATTATTACAGGCATTAAATTTGAAAACTGTGATGTCGCAGAATGAGAAAACATGATTGCCAACACATTGTCAAGACTCAAATGGAAACCGGAGGCATTTGGTGGCAAGAGTACGACAGACTGAAATGAAATGTGATTGTGCATGTTTGCAAGTTTATACTCAATGTAATGTACATGTTTGTTTTAGAGTAATGATGAATTTTTAAGGGTTTAAAAATGAAGTCATTTTTGAATATTGATGTTTCATTTTTTTTAAGGGGGAATGTGTGATGAAGCCGCTCCTTTAGCAAGGTTATACAGTCCTTTGATGTTAGCTAACAGATACTGCCTCAGGCTTTCAAGTTTAAAAAAACCTTGTACAATGAAAGGGGAGTGGCCAGTCCTCCCAGCTCAGTTTCCCTCTGGTTTGTTTTTCTTTTAGCAGTAGTGTAAAGAAAGGCTGCTGGACCCAAAGAAGCAGGTCCATGCTGGTACTCTCTGTCTGACTTCTATCCTGTAAAAACCTGTGTTTGGGTTTTCCTTTTATGCCAAGGGGGGTTTATGAGGATTATTGCTAGTATTTGGACAGCACAATTAAGTTGGGCTGATCTGCTGTGTTTTTGGAGAGGTTAAGTTATTTAGTATTCTGTTTTCTGTTGTTTGTTTCATTCAGTAATCTGGTGAATAAATTCTGTTTTGATTAAAATTAAGTGAATTGACCAGCTGATTGTCTCCTGGAATAGCCACTTTACACCTGCTTAAAAACAACTAACAAAGTTAAGGTCTGGGTTACCTTCTTGAAATGTTTTGAGAGGTCTGGCCTGGTCCATAACACCTTATACTTGTTTTGTATGTCATGTTATGAGAAGCTCATATCTACTCTAAGTCTGCCTGCACAGGAATTGATCTGTGCTCCTGGATGTACTTCATTATGAAGTTGATAGGGCCCTCAAGATGCCTCAAGTAAAGGCCCTGCCAGTGACACTAAAGTGAGATGCCACTGTCGATGTTGCAATCCCCCATGTGACATACAAACATATGAATTTGGAAAAGACTTTGGCCATTTGGCCCTTCAAGCCTACTCTAGTTTTGAAATAGACCACAGCTGATTTGATGGTGCAGCAAAGCCCTCATTCCATCTATATCCAAAAAACTTTGATTCCCTTTCTCATCAGAAATAAAAACAAATGTTGAAATAAGAGTAGCATTTATCTTGCAACTGCTCCTGAGTTGCAGGCTGTTCTTGTGGGTTTCATGCCGTTATTAAATAGCAGAAACAGAAAAAAATCATTTTAAATCTATTTTTGGAACTTTAATAGTCTAAAGAAAAATGGGAAAAAAAATACATGAAGGAGAGACGTTTGTTTCACATGGAGTTTGTGGGAGAGGCCTCCACCTTTTGTCGAGTGTCAAACTGAAGAGGCCTTTTTTTTGTTTTGAAACCTTTCTAGTTAAAAAAAAATGCAAAAATATATTACCTATGTAGCAGTAAAAATTGAACAACAGATGAGGACAGTTCTGAATCAGAAAGGAGCAAGGTAATTAGAAAAAGACAAACAAGAGCAAGTCAGAAAATGAGGTAATTCTGAAGAATTAAACTGCATTTATTTCAATGCAAGGGGTCTTATAGGTAAGGCTGGATGAACTCAGTGTATATATGGAAACATGCAGTTGGATCGTTACAGCTTTTACATAAATTTCGTTGAGGGAAGGACAGGACTGGAAGCTGATTCCTGATGAAGGGCTTTTGCCCGAAACATCAATTTTCCTGCTCTTCGGATGCTGCCTGAACTGCTGTGCCTTTCCAGCACCACTCTAATCCAGAATCTGGTTTCCAGCATCTGCAGTCATTGTTTTTACCTTGCTCAATGTTCTGGGTTTTAGATGTTATAAGAAGGATAGAGAGGAAGGTAAGACAGGAGGAGTAGTGGCGTTTTGAGTAAGTAAAACATTACTACCATGATTAGAAAGGATATTTCTGAAGGACCGTCAGTGAAACTATATGGGGAGAAATTAGAAATAAGAAAGGGATGATCAACTTGATGGGATTGTACTACAGACAGAAATTGAGGAACAAATGTGTAGAGAGATCTCAGATATTTGCAGGAATAATAGGGTTGTAATATGGGGGATTTTAATTTTCCAAACATTGACAGGGACTGCCATAGCATTAAAGGTTTGGATGGTGAGGAATTTGCTAAATATTTCAAGAAAAGTTTCTTTATTAATATGTAAATATACCTACTAGAGAAGGAGCAAAACTTCTCTTGGGAAATAAGGCAGGGCAAGTGACCGAAGTAATAGTATTGGAACACTTTGGGACTCGTGATTGTAATTCTATTAGTTTAAAATAGTTCTGCAAAAGGATAAGCTTTCCATAAAAAATAAAGTTCATAGTTGGAGTAAGGCAAATTTTAATTGTATGAAACAAGAACATTCAAAATTTGATTGGAGTAGACTGTTCACAGGTAAAGGGACGACTGATTAGTGGAGGCTTTCAAAAGTACGATAACGAGTGTTCAGAGGCATTATATCCGTGTTGGAGTGAAAGGTAAGGCTGGTAAGAGTAGAAAACAATGGATGAATAAAGATTCTAGTCAAGAATAAGAAAGAATCATAGATTAGATGTACACAACTGGGATCAAATTAATCCCTTGAAAAGTGTAGACTGTATGGCAGTCTTAAGGGGGAAATGAAGAGGGCAAAGAGGGGATATGAGACAGCCTTGGCACATAAAGCTAAGGATATTCTACAGAGATTCTACAAGTATGTTAAAAACAAAAGGGCAACTAGAGAAATAATAGGGTCTCTTAAAGATCAATGAGATCATCTCTCTGTTGAACCTCAGGTGATAGGAGAGATACTAAATAAATATTTTATGTCAGTTTTTACTGTGAAGAAAGGAATGGAGGCGAGAAATTTCAGGAAATAAATATTGATATTTTGAAAACAGTCCAAACTATAGAAAAGGAGGTCTTAGAAAACATGAAGGTGGATAAATCTCTGGTACCTGATCAAGTGTATCCCAGGACATTGTGGAAAGTTATGGAAGAAATTGCAGGACCCCGAGCAGAAATATTTGTATTATCTATTACATGTGTCACAGATAGAGGATGGATACTGGTGTGCCTTTATTTAAGGAAAGCTGTAAGGAAAAGCCTGGGAACTATAGACCTGTGACCCTAACATTGGTGGTGAGTAAGATTAGATTAGATTACCTACAGTGTGGAAACAGGCCTTTTGGCCCAACAAGTCCACACCCGACCCTCCGAAGATTAACCCACCCAGCCCCATTTCCCTAACTAATGCACCTTACACTATGAGCAATTTAGCATGGCCAATTCACCCAACCTGGACTGTGGGAGGAAACCAGAGCAAACCCACGCAGACACAAGGAGAATGTGCAAACTCCACACAGACAGTTGCCTGAGGTGAGAATTGAACCCGGATCCCTGGCACTGCGAAGCAACAGTGCTAACTACTGAGCCACCACGCCGCTCTAAAGACATTCGAGGTGATTCTGAAAGATTGTACTTACATGCATTTGGAGAGATGAGTACTGAATAGGGATAGTTAGCATGGTTTTTTTTGTAAGGGAAATAATGTCTCATAAAATTAATTGAGTTTTTTTGAGGAAGTAACCAAAAATATAAATGAGGGCTGAGCAGTACGCTTTGTTTAGGTGGATTTTAGCAAAGCCATTGATGAATTGCCCATCATGCTAGGTGTATTAGTCAGGGTAAAAATAAGATAGGGGAATGGGTCTGGGTGGGTTACGCTTCAGAGGGTCGGTGTGGACTTGTTGGGCTGAAGGGAATCTAATCTAATGAGGCCCAGCATGGTACACTAATTAGAATCATCGAATCCCTATTGTGTGGAAATATGCCATTCAGCTCATCATACAGACCATTCAAAGAGTATCCCATCCAGACCCACCCCCCCGCCCCCCCCACCCTATTCCAGTAACCCTGCACTTCCCATGATTAATCCACCTAGTCTGCACATCTCTGGACACTATGGGCAATTTAGCGTGGCTGATCCAACTAACCTGCACATCTTTGGGCTGTGGGAGAAAACTGGAGCACCTGGAGGAAATCCACAGACACAGGGAGAACATGCAAACTGCATAAAGACAGTCCCCCAAGGATGGAATCAAACCCAGCTCCCTGGCACTATGAGGCAGCAGTGCTAACCACTTAGTCAGCATGCTACTCTAATTAGTAAGTTTAGATTACAGGGGAAACTCAGTTGTCCAAACGTAATGGTCAGGCACTATTTCGTTCGGATAATCAATTATTCAGTAAATTGAGTAAATGCCTTCCCTCTGGGGCTCGGAGTTTTTAAAGTCTGCTCCCCGTTCAGGAGACTGCGGCAGCACACAGCACATGAGACTCCGCCCCCAACAGAGCACACCGCCCCCTCCCTTCCAACACCACACCTCCCCTCCCAGCACAAAGCATATGAGCCCCTGCCCCCAACAGGATTGGACACCAACAAGACTGCTGCAGTTGCCATTGTGTAGTAAGTCTCCAAATAGCACACATACACGCACAATTTTTTACTGCAACCTTTTGACAGGTTCAACATTTGCCCTGTACAGGAAAATGTTGGAGAGATTACGTGGGGAAGAAGGGTTTAGGGTACATCCCTGTGTAATACTCCAGGGAAAGCGTGAGGAGAGAGAGAGGCTGGGCAGACAGTCATTTGGAGACGGTGCCTGTTTATTCACTATAAACAAAAGACGTGATCACAGTTGGAAATATGTCTTTGATGTAATGTTTCCGTCAGGACCTCAAGGTCTCCTTCGGATAATCCAATTTTTGGATGATTGGTATTTGGATAATCGAGGTTTCTCTGTATATGGGATTCAGGGTGAACTTGCCAATTGATTACAAAATTGGCTTGACGGTAGGAAATAAAGGATGGTGGTAGGGGGTTGCTTTTCAGACTGGAGCCTGTGACCAATGGTGTTCCACAGGGACTATACTGGTTTCACTTCTGTTTGTTATTTATATGAACAATTTGGATGAGAATATAGGTGGCATGGTTAGTAAGTTTGCAGATGACACCAAAATTGGTTAAAAATTACACAACACCAGGTTCTAGTCCAACAAGTTTGTTTGGAAGCATTAGCTTTCGGATTGCTTCCAAATAAACCTGTTGGATATAACCTGGTGTTGTGATTTTTTAACTTTGTCCACCCCAGTCCAACACAGGCTCCTCCACATCAAAATTGGTGATACAGTGAAGAAGGTTAATCTAAAATTAGGAAGAGATCTTGATCAATTGGATCAATGGGCAGAGCAGTGGCTGATGGAGTTTAATTTGGATAAATGTATGGTATTGCATTTTGGTAAAACAAGCAAGGGCTGGATTTATACAGTTAATGGTATGGCCCTGGGTAGTGTTGCAGAACAGAAAGACCTAGAGATTCAGATACATAATTCTTTCCCATTTGTGTACAGGTAGAGAGGATGGTTAAGAAGGCAATTAGCACACTTGCCTTCATTGCTCACACCAATGAGTAAAGGAGTTGAGACATCACATTGAGGTTGTACAGGACACTGGTGAGGCCTCTTCTGGAGTCTGGTGTGCAGTTCTGGTCACCCTGTTTTAGAAAGTATATTATTAAATTAGAGAGGTTTTGGAAAAGATTTACCAGGATGTTGCCAGGATTGGAGGGTGAGTTTTAAAAACAGGCTAGATAGGCTGGGACACTTTTCACTGGAGCGTAGAAGGTTGAGAGGTGCCCTTATAGAAGCATATTAAATCCAGAGGGGCATAGATAAAGTGAATAGCAAGGGTCATTTCCCTAGGGTGAGAGAGTTCAAAGCTAGGAGGCATATTTTTAAGGTAAGAGCAGGAATTTTTAAAAAGGACATGAGGGAGCAACTTTTTTACATAGAGAGTGGTTCAAGTGTGGAATGAACTGTTTGAGAAAGTGGTGGATGTATGTGTAGTTACAATGTTTAAAAAACATTTGGATAAATACACAAGTTGGAAAGATTTGGAGGGATATGAGCCAAACACAGGCAAGTGGGACCAGTTTAGTTTAGGACTGTGGTTGGTGTGGACTGGTTGGACCTAAGGGTCTGTTTCCATGCTCAATAACTCTATGACTCTACAATATATTTATCTTCATCTTTAAAATGTTTAATGACCCAGTCTCTTCCAGTTTCTGAAGCAGACAGTTCCAAAGTAACACGATCCTCTGGGAGAAAATGTTTCCTGCCATCTCTAGCCCAAAAGGGTAAATCCCAATTTTTAAGTAGCATGCCCTAATTTTGCACTCGTTGCAAGAGTAAACATCCTTTATTTGTTCACCTTGTCAAGACCTTTCAGGATCTTTTAAGTTCTAAACAAATCGGCCATTGCTTTTCTTCACCCTGATGAAACCAAGCCCAGCCTGTCCACTCATTCCTAATCAGGGAGATTTTCAGATTAAAAACAAAGAACTGTGGATGCTGGAAATCTGAGACAAAACAAAAATTACTGGAGAAATCAGCAAGTCTGGCAGCATCTGTGGAGAGAGAAGCAGAATTCATGTTTTGAGTCCAGTTTAACTCTTCTTCAGAACAGATCATAGCTAGAAAACAGTGTTACGTAGGTTGAAGCAGGGGATAGGGGGCGGGGACAAAGATAGAGCCCAGAAAGAAAGAAGGACAACTAGTCAGGCAAAGGGATGAATAGATGGTATGCCAGGGAAAAAGAAAAGGTAATAGTGGGGACAATGAGTAGATGAAAATGGATTGGTCATTCCTGATGAAGGGCTTTTGCCTGAAAGGTTGGTTTTCCTGCTCCTCGGATGCTGCCTGACTTGCTGTGCTTTTCCAGCACCACTCTGATCTAAACTCTGGTTTCCAGCATCTGCAGTCCTCACTTTTTCCCTGTGCTTTAAAGCAGCCTAGGGGTGAGAGAGTGGGTCAAGATTTAGAAGAAGGTGTTCAGGTTCTAAAGTAATTGAGCCCAATATTGAGTCCCAAAGTCTGCAAAATCCCCAAGCAGTGGATGAGACACTGTTCTTCCTGATTGCGCTGAACATCGCTGAGCAAGCCTGAAACAGAAATGTTGCCCAGGGAACAGGGTAGTGTGTTGTAATGATAGATAACTAGAAGCTCGGGTTTACTTTTGCAGTCAGAACGTAGTTAAAAATAGAATGTAGAATTTCAGAAAGCTTTTGATAAAGTCCCACATAAGAATGTGCAATGGGATTCATGGTAACATACTAGCATTGTTTCAGATTGGTTCGCAGACAGGAAATAAGGAGCAGGAATAAATGGGTTGCTTTCTGAGTAGAAGGTGAGTGGCATTTCATAGGGATCAGTGCTTGGACCCTAGTTATGCTAATTACATATCAATGTTTTGAATGAGTAAACCAAATGCAACATTTCCAGGTTTCCTGATGACAGAAAATTAAGTAAAATTGTGAGGACAATAGAAGGAGGATTCAGGGCAAGTTAAACATGTTACATAAGTGGCAGATGCAGTATAGTAGAAATGAGTATGAAGTTGTCCACTCTCATAGGAAAAACAAAATCGCAGGGTATTATTTAAATGGTGATAGATTGAGAATGGTTGGTTGTACAAAGGGACATGAGTGTCCTCATCCACCAGTCACTGAAAGCAAGCAGTTAGGAAGGCAAATGATATGTTGACCTTCATTGCAAGAGGTTTTGAGTGCAGGGTCTTGGTGAGACCAAGAGAGTTCACCAGATTACTTACTGGGTCATTTAAGGAAAGATTGGGTCAATTGAGTCTAAATTCACTGGACTTTATAAGATCAGGAAGGGATTACATTGAGATATATAAAATTTTGACAAGCCTTAACAAGATGAGGGCAGGGAAAATGTTTTCCCTGTCTGGGAGGTCTAGAACAAAGTGTCATGGCCTCAGGACTTGAAGTAAGCCATTTCAACTTGAACGAGAAGTTTCTTCACTCAGAGAATGATCAACTTGTGGAATTCTCTATCACAGAAGCTTGCAATGGTCAAGGCACTGAATATGTTTAAGAAATAAATAGATTGTATGGATCACCCAGCCATTATCTTGCAACTCCCTTCCTAAAAGTATCATAGATACAGCTCCATCATAAGGAATGCAGTGTTTCAATGTGGCAGCTCATTATTGCCTTTTCAAGGTCAATTCAGTGAGGCAATAAATAGGAATAAGTGATTCTCACATTGCTTGAGGAAATAAATAAAAATTAAATCCCGTTCTTAACCTGCACTTACCAATGCCTTTCTTCAGAAGTAATTAGTTAAAATAATTAGATGTTTTTGTTGGAAGTTCTTCACACAAATCCATAAAACATGGAAGTCAGAGGCATTTTCATCTTTAAAAAATTCACATACTTAAGTAGTATCAGTTTAATTGACTTTAAATATTAGTAAGGTTTTACTGCGAAGAGCTGTTTCCAAAGTGCATTCACCACTGAAGTAAAGAAGTCAAGCTGACCAAAATACACAAACAAACTATCATCAACAGTAGTATGATCATGACAAGATAATCTGTTTAAAACATACCAATAAAGGAATAAATGCATTTTGCAGCGTCAGTAAAGTTTGTAATTGTTCTCTGCACACCAAGGTCTAGATCATAGAATCACAGAATTTTACACTCCAGAAAAAGGCCACTCGGCCCATCATGTCTCTACCAGCTCCCAGTCATCAGTCCACATCAAGAAAAGCAGGGATCCTAACACTAGCCCCTGGTGACCTCTATAAGCCTTCCTCAAGTCAGAAAACAACAAATCACCATTATAAAAGGCTATGAGACTGGAAATTTTAATTGTTTTTCTCCCTACAGATTAGGCCAGTTCTGGTATATTTCTCCAGCACTTTCTGTTTTTGATCACTGTTACGCTTTGTATACTGTTAGCCATCCAATTACGCATTCATAATTTTTTTACTCCATGACCTCTAACCTTGCCAATTGTTTGGCACCTTCACCAATGCACCAATGCCTTTTTAAAATCCATGTGCAACATATCATCACATGAACCTCAATTACTCTTTCTGGTTACTCATCAAAAACCAAAACAAGCCAGCTAAACATGAAACACCCTGGAGAATCCATGCTGACTCTCCACAATTAACCCTCACCTTCTTAAGTGTCTTTTATTTGTCCCAAATTATTGTTCCTAAATACTTCCCCACCATTTACTTTAAAATGACCGCTCTGCAGTTGCTTAACTTCTATTCACATCCTTTTTGAACAAGGGCAAATGTCTCATGAAACAGTTTATCTTTATTGCTAAGATAAACAAAGGCAAATTTTCTGAGACATTGCTAGGTTAACCAATGTTTTGTCACAGTGGGATATAAGTACAAATAGAATGGTGCAGCAAACAATGGACAACTAATTTCAATTTGTAAAGAAGGAGCAAGTTCTCAATAAGGATATTGCTGATGGAAATTTGCAAAAGTAAGAGAGGCAGAATATGAATATTTGTGACAAGTTTTCACAGAATGCAATATCTCAAGTTCTCTGTTGAAACATAGAATGGCTAATTCCATAATAACAACCTTCATGAAAGGCAGAGTCACAAAGGCTGTGAAAATTCAGCTCAGACATTGTAAATCTACCTCTAAGACACATTCCTTCCAGGCATTTCTCCACACTGGAAGCATAGTATCATGAACTAAAGCTCCTGTACTGCTACTGTATCTACAGTGGTGCTGCTATTTCTCCCACTTATATCTTGTTGCCCCAGGCTCTAACTTGCGATATTGTGTTTTGCTGATCTGATTTCTTTCTCCCTGTTCTTTTCTAGACTTCATTGAAAATGTCTTTTCTTCCCAGTTTGTATATCGTGGTGTTAGATTCTTTTTCATTCTTAGTTTTACTCCTGCTGGCACATTTCCTCACTCATTGTTGTGCCCTCAGTATTGTGATTCCAATCTTTCTGCCTCAACTTTGTTGTTATGATTTGTACCTCACGATTCCTCCATTTCTATTCCTTATCTACTTTACAGTTTTCAATTTTCTTTCAGTCTGCTGGCATTTGAATATCTAACTTCTCCTTTGGAAATCATTTCTGGTTAGAGTCCATCGTCTGTAGGCCAACTTTCAAGGGGTGCAACCACTAACTAAGATAAAGTGAATCTTACATCCATTCCAAACAAAATTTTACATCATAATGGTAATGATGGTGTGAGATGAATCTCAAAACTTTGGCCACTCATGTCAGATAATCTTCTTAACAAGTCAATGGTGGACGTTTGACATTGATCCAATTTAGTTCTCTGCGAAAAGGTCGAAGTCATGGAGCCGAAAATTTAAGTGAATCGTACAAGAATATTAATTTGCTACTCTAAGCTTTCATTTGAATGTTAAATTTTGGCATTCAGCAAACTTTGCATGTCTATGCATCCCTTTAAGTGCTTTAATCATGGTACTATTCAACAAATCCCCAGCAGCAGTATATCATTTTCAGTACATCAGCCTCAATGAATACCATACAGATGTCTACCTATGTCTTTTACTAAAATATTTTTGAAAAGAATTGCTGAAGATTACATGAGCACTGTTCAGTATTTTTTGTGTTCAAAATCATACACAAGATTATAAATTTTAATCATTAGTTAATCTCAAAGCAAAAATGCATGATGCTGTATGTTTTTCTACACTAATCATGAATAACTAGAGCAAAGATCACATGTGTGAAGAAAGGTTTTGTAGTTAATAGTCACGTCTGCTTTTAAAATTCTGCATAATGAAAATGAATGAGAAGTGATTTGATGTTTTAGAATTCTATGCTTCAATCCGGTGTGTATTTATTCGGTCTCAATTAGACATGTACCTGACAAGTTCCAGCTGTTTCCCCTCCCCCCCACCCTCACTTACTAAATGTTTTATTCAGATATAGAGTTCAAAGCTCTGAGGAGTTTGTGAAACAAACAAACCAGCAATTAAGAGAAAAACACCATAAAATACATAACAATTTCTTCAGCGAAACCTTCCAAAACAAAACCTCTATTACCATGACAAGGGTTGCAAGTGAACTGCAACATCATAACCTTTAAGTACTCCTTGCAGTCACATGTTATCCCAATCAGGACACTTTTATTGTCATTCTTCATCATCATTGAGTTCAAATTGCCACTCAACAATGCTATGGAAACATATTCGCCACATGAACTGAAAGGTTTAAGAAAAAGACCCACCAGCACCTTCTCATGATTAACTTGTGATGGAGCAACAAACCTTGCCAATGACAGTCATGTCCCAAGAATGATTTTTTTTTAAATTGCTTATTCATGATCATTTCATAGGGCATGAAAAAATCAGCATTGACCTTGTCTGCCAAATGCATTCATCTCTCCTGTAATCTTCATTGATTCATATTCTTTTCCCCAAATCAAAGTTTATTTTAAGCACCGTATAAATGGTGAGAATGAAAGGATCCTGCCACAATCCTCTCAAAATGTTACACCCAGGCCAACACTAAAATTAGTCCATTGGAACAAACACAGTGGAAATTTATTTAGCACACACTGAGTCTATTCTGCGTCTTTCAAAGAGGTGGTCTCATTCCCCCGATTTTTTGCCATAATCCTGTAATTTTTGTTTTCCTTAAAGTATTTATTCTGCCTTAAAAGCTTTATTAAATCTCACATTCTAATTCCAAACAATTCTTTGTGAAATAAAGATTTTCCTTATGTTGGCTCTTCTTCCTTTGCCAATCACCTTAAACCATTGTAAACTTTCCTTCCAACAATTGGAAACAATTTCTCCTTATTTACTAGTTTCAAATTCTTTATGATTTTACACTCCTTTATCAACCTTGTCTATTAACCTTCTCTGTTTTGAGAAGAACAAGCCTAGATTTTCCAGTCTCTTATCCTTGGAATCATTCCTCTATACTGTTTCATAAACTGTAATGTCCAGAATTGTACTGGGCCAAACTGGTATTGCATACAAGTTTAGCAGACTGCCTGGCTTTTCTACTTTGTCTTCAGAATGAAGTGCAAAATTCCATATGCTTCATTAACTGCGTCATTGACCTGGACTGTGTCTTAAAAGATTTGTGCACAATTACAAGATTATTTGTTTTGGCACATTCTGTAATTGCTGATCCATTTAGTCTGCATTGTCTTTCCTCATTCTTCTCATCAAAAGTATTACCTCAGACTTTCTGTGTAGATTTTCACCTGACATCACTTAAAATGTTATTTCATGAGCAATTAACACCTGGGATGCAAACAGACACAGACAGCAAGTGCCTTTCCTGACTATAATTTGACTTGTTTAAAAGAAATAAGTACATTGCTTTTGTAGGTAAACAAAGCCTGTTTGAAATACAAGTTATGGAAAAAGAGAAGGAGGATGATTTTAAGAGTAATGGTGTGCTGGCACCTTACCATCTGCCCTTGGGGCCAGTGATTGGGAGGAGGGGGAGTAGTTATAGACTTAAAAGTCAAATAAATCATTATTAAAAAAATGGGAAAGATTCTTGCGTAATTGAGTCAGTAAAAATGAAAGAGAAAGATGTTGTTAATAAAGATGCAGTGAAAAGGCACAGATTAGAATGGGAATGGGGTAATGGACCCAATACACTTGATTGGGAATTGGACCGGATCAAATGTCCAAAGGTTGACATTTTTCTCACAGTTGCCACTCAAGTGCAGTTTGCAATTCAGCCTGGGTGAAAATTGGAAATGGTAAGAAGCAGAAAATACTAAAGGGCATATAGGCAACCTAATAGCAGTTATACTGTTAGACAGAGCATCAAACAAGAAGTTATTGGAGTATGTAAAAATGGCAATGCAATAATTGTGGGGATTTTTAACACTCACATGAATTGGAATAAACTAAATGACATGTGTAGTCTGGAAAATGACTTTGTAGATTGTACCTGTGCCAACTTCCTGAAGTAATACATTATGGAACTAACTAAGGATAAAGACATTTTAAGTCCAGTATAGTGTAAATTAAGTAGTGTTAATTAGTAACTATATTAAAAGATCGACCGATAACTGGTGGTCATTACAATTGAATTCTATGTTAAGTTTGAAGATGGAAGCTCCACTCACAAACAAGATGTAAACAAAGCTGATTACTTAGGTGTGAGGGACTGGCTAAGTTGATTGAGTAAATATGTATGGCAATAACATTGGGATACAGGTACAATTAGAGCAGTTAAAAGGCATCTGGATGGGTATATAAATAGGAAGGGTTAGAGGGATTATGGGTCAAATGCTGGCAAGCAGGACTAGGTCACTTTGGAATGTCTGGTCAGCATGGACAAGTTGAACCAAAGGCTCTGTTTTTGTGTTGTACATCTCTATAACTCTATGACTCTGTAAAAAAGAAGAGGTTGATAAGGTTGCAAAAGACAATAGCAAGTCTGAGGATTGAAAGTACTTTGGAAACAAGTAAAGTTATACAAACAAGTTAATAAAAAGGGGAAAATAGAATATAAGCGCAGACTGGCCAAGAATATAAAATAGGTTTGTAGTGCTTTTGCAACTATGTACAATGAAAGAGAGCTGCAAAAGTAAACATTGACTTTTAGAAGCAGTTTCAAGATAAATTATTATGGGACTGAGACAATAGTAGAGACATTATAAATATTTTGTCTATGGACTTAGAGTAAATGACATAAGTTGCCTACCAGAAATGGAGGGTAGCCAAGGACTGAAAAAAGAACAAAAGTGATAGCAGCTCAGAAAAATAGCCAGAGAAACATAAGGGACTAAAATCCATCAAATCCCCAGCACCTCTGGCTTGCATCTTTGGGTTTGATTAGAGAGTTCATCACTGCTCTCATTCTAAAATTCCCTAGATTGAGGAATGAATCCAGTAGATTGGAAGTTACATCACTGCTAATCAAGAAAGGAGGGAGGGTTGAAAGAGAGAACCACACATCAGTCATCAGCAAAGTCTTAAATAAGCCTTAATTATGCATTCAGAAAATTTCAGTCCTATCAGATAAAATCACTGATTTTACAAAAGAAAACTGCATTTGACAAATTTGTTAGCATTTTAAAGGGTACAACTGACATGCTGTACTTCGATTTACAAAATGCGATAACGAAAGGTAATACGCAAAATAAAGACTTTAGGAATTGGTGATAATTTTTGTAATGGATAGAGAAATGGTTAATGGATAGAAAGCAAGAATAGGGATAAATGTGGCATCCTCACATTGGTAGTGATGTAAGATTTAGTGCTATGGCCTCTGCTTTTTCACAGCTATATTAATGACTCAAAGAGACAGAAAGCAAGGATATCTTGATACAAATATATAGGGCTTTGATGAGTCCACACTTAGACTTCTGTGTACAGTTTTGGTCTATGTATTAAGAAATGATTAGCTTGATTTCAAGTGTCACAAGGATTCACCTGGTTTGTCCTTGGGACTTGAGAAGATTGTGTGCATTCTCAATCATTTAGAAGAAGAGCTTAACTTATCAAAGCACACAAGATTCTGATAGGGTTTGACAGGGTAGGCACCAACAGTTTATTTTCCCTGGCTGGGGATTCCCAATGACAAGGATGCGGTCTCAGTTAAAGAACACATCATTTAGGATGGAGATGAGGAGAAATTTCTCCACACAAAGAGTTTGTGAACCTTTGAAATTTTCTACTCCATGTGATTGCACATAGCAAGTCAGAGAAATATGGAATTGAAATCCTTTCAGTGGAGCCATAAGCAACAGTCAAACCAGCTTCAACAGCCACAGGACACAGGAAGGCATATTCACAGCAATGACCGATTAAATGGCTATCTCAGACCTCAAGTACTGACAATCACAGGGCGAAAACTCAGAACATCTACATTTACTGTGGCCATTGCAAGAAAATCTCCCCTACTCTTTCTGTAAAAGAAACAGAACTCTTTCTTTGCATTGATCAGAGAGGAGGGGAGTGAATCTTGCTTCAATGTCTCATCTGAAAGACAAACATTTTTAGCAGTATAGTACTCTCTGAAGTGTCAGCTTGTATTATGTACTCAAATATCTATAAAGAGATAAGCTCACAATCTTTTATCTGCTCCTAAATTAAAATCACTATCACTATGCCAAAGCGAATATGTGGGATCATCAAGAATACTGTGGATAGCTTAGTTTTGCACCATATTTTATATATGAAGGATAACAGAATAACTAATATATTTTCAAAAGCCTCAATTGAGAATTTATGATGAGATTCTGAACTAACAAAGAAAGATGATGCCATTAACCAACACCCTTGAATAGACTCATTTTATACAAACCTTTTCTACCAAAGTAGCACTTTTTAAAATGTGCAAGCCATCTTTTTTTTTTCTGCAGTTGCTTTATTTCCACCTTTTATTTAATCAATTGATTTCTCCATGCAGCTAATGCCCTTTGACATTGTGGACAATGTATTTTTGTCTTGTTACTTCACTTTGTAGGGAAGTTTATTCACAGAGAGGGTGAATAGAGAGCAGTTGTTCCCTTTAGTCTAGGGGTCAATACAAGGGGTGATAATTTTAAAGTGAAAGGCAGGAGGTTTAGACGGGATATAAGGAAAAACCTTTTCTTGCAGATTTGGTGCAAATCTGGAATACACTGCCTGAGTGGGTAGTTGAAACATGGAACCTCACAACATATAAAAAGTCCTTGGTTGAACAACTGATGTGTCATAACATGCAAGGCTCTGGACCTAATGTAAGAGTACAACTCGTGTAGGTAGTAGTTTATTTTTGATAGTCGAGACTCATGGACTGAAGGGTCTCCTGCACATATGATCTATAGAACACAGAACATAGAAAAATACAGCACAGTACTGGCCCTTTGGCCCTCGATGTTGCGCAGATCCAAGCCCACCTCACCTACACTAGCCCACTATCCTCCATATGCCTATCCAATGCCCATTTAAATGCCCATAAAGAGGGAGAGTCCACCACTGCTATTGGCAGGGCATTCCATGAACTCACGACTCACTGAGTAAAGAATCTACCCCTAACATCTGTCCTATACCTACCTCCCCTTAATTTAAAGCTATGCCCCCTCGTAATAGCTGACTCCATACGTGGAAAAAGGTTCTCATTGTCAACCCTATCTAAACCCCTAATCATCTTGTACACCTCTATCAAGTCACCCTAAACCTTCTTTTCTCCAATGAAAACAGCCCCAAGTGCCGCAGCCTTTCCTCATACGATCTTCCTACCATACCAGGCAACATCCTGCTAAACCTCCTCCGCACCTGTTCCAGTGCCTCCACATCCTTCCTATAGTATGGCGACCAAAACTGCACACAATGCTCCAGATGCAGCCGCACCAAAGTCTTATACAACTGCAACATGACCTCAGGACAAAAGATGGAAAATTATAGGCCATTTAGCCTAACCTCGGCTGTTGGTAAAATTCTAGAATCCATCATTAAGGATGAGGTTTCTAAATTCTTGGAAGAGCAGAGTCTGATTAGAACAAGACAACATGGATTTAGTAAGGGAGGTCATGCCTGACAAACCTGTTGGAATTCTTTGAAGAGGTGACAAGTAGGTTAGACCAGGGAAACCCAGTGGATGTGGTCTATCTAGACTTCCAAAAGGCCTTTAATAAGGTGCCACACGGGAGGCTGCTGAGCAAGGTGAGGGCCCATGGTATTCGAGGTGAGCTACTGGGATGGATTGAGGATTGGCTGTCTGACAGAAGGCAGAGAGTTGGGATAAAAGGTTCTTTTTCGGAATGGCAGCCAGTGACAAGCAGTGTCCCTCAGGGTTCAGTGTTGGGGCCACAGTTGTTCGCATTATATATTAATGATCTGGATGAAGGGACTGGGGGCATTCTAGTGAAGTTTGCTGATGATACAAAGTTAGGTGGACAGGCAGGTAGTACTGAGGAAGTGGGGAGGCTGCAGAAGGATACAGACAGTTTGGGAGAGTGGTCCAGGAATTCAACGTGAGCAAATGCGAGGTCTTCCACTTTGGCAAAAAGAATAAAAGCATAGACTACTTTCTAAATGGTGAGAAAATTCGTAAAGCCAAAGTACAAAGGGATCTGGGAGTGCTAGTCGAGGATTCTCTAAAGGTAAACATGCAGGTTGAGTCTGTGATTAAGAAAGCAAATGCAATTTTGTCACTTATCTCAAGAGGGTTGGAATATAAAAGCACCATTGTGCTACTGAGACTTTATAAAGGTCTGGTTAGACTCCATTTGGAGTACTGTGTCCAGTTTTGGTCCCCACACCTCAGGAAGGACATACTGGCACTGGAACGTGTCCAGCGGAGATTCACACGGATGATCCCTGGAATGGTTGGTCTAACATACGAGGAACAGCTGAGGATCCTGGGATTGTAATCATTGGAGTTTAGTAGATTAAGGGGAGACTTAATAGAAACTTACAAGATAATATATGGCTTGGAAAGGGTGGACGCTAGGAAACTTTTTCCGTTAGGCGAGGAGACTAGGACCCGTGGACAAAGCCTTAAAATTAGAGGGGGTCGTTTCAGAACAGAAATGCAGAGACATTTCTTCAGCCAGAGAGTGGTGGGCCTGTGGAATTCATTGCCGCAGAGTGCAGTGGAGGCTGGGACGCTAAATGTCTTCAAGGAAGAGATTGATAGATTCTTGATGTCTCGAGAAATTAAAGGCTACGGTAAGAATGCGGGTAAGTGGAGTTGAAATGCCCATGAGCAGTGATTGAATGGCGGAGTGGACTCGATGGGCTGAATGGCCTTACTTCCACTCCTATGTCTTATGGTCTTATGGTCTTATAGGACTCCGGAACTCAATTCCTCTACCAATAAAAGCCAGTACGCCATATGCCTTCTTCACAGCACTATTTACCTGGGTGATCTGAACTGGAATGTTGTCTTTTTAGGCACCAGTACACTTTTATACAAATCCCAACATGCTGCCCCACAACCTTTGCAAGTACCAGCATATATTCCCTTTGTATTTTTACTGCAAATTTTGCTCCACTGCCTAGATTAGAGTGGTGCTAGAAAAGCACCGCAAGTCAGGCAGCATCCAAGGAGCAGGAAAATCGACGTTTCGGGCAAAAACCCTTCATCAGGAATTTTGCTCCACGGCACCCTCGCATCACTGTGATTGATTATCTTTTTTAGAAATAAATTCTTCAACAAACCTTGGGCAATGCCAACAGTAATTTTGCAGGCTGGAAGTGTACCATAACTAAATACAAGTTGATAAGTCTCTGTGTAGTTTGCCAAGTGAAAAAGCTTTACTCTTCCATCAGAAAAGCATAATTCTGAAATTTCCAGCAAGATTTCTTCTGCCTATATTTTTAGCGCATGTTCAATTCTCAGTTTCCTTTGTACAGATGTTTTTCCAAAACATGCTGTAATACATGGGTAGAAAAACTATAATTTTTATAAATACAAAAACATACACAGTTAATATATTTTTCTACTATAAACTGACTAGTGAACTTCTGTGTCTAGAAATTGCTGATAAACAATATTTGTCAATAAAAATATCAATGTGCAGTAAAAGCAAAATACTGTTAATGCTGGAATCTAAAAAAAAACAGAAATTGCTGGAAAAGCTGAGCAGGTCTGGCAGCATAGGTGGAGACAGAAACAGAATAACAGTTTCATTTCCAATATGAATTGCCTTCTTCTGCTCATGTTCTGTTTTCATCATGTATGCATAGTATTTCTCAATCTTCAACCTCCACTAAACAACTGACAGAGGATACAAAGACATCCATAAACAAATCAACTTCTATATTTTGGTACCATCCTATTGGAACTGTTTGATCATTTCCCATACTCTCCCTTACCTAAAATTTGATTTTTCCACTGATATTCTCAACAAAGTCACAATTATTAATTATCGAAGTGCATTCTATAGTCAATCCCCTGTAATTTAAACCAAAGATATTATGACTCCTCAACTATGACTTGAATTGAATTTTAATTGGAGAGAAGTTTTATTGCAGGCACCAATAGGAAGAAATCACTTGTTTATCAAAATTAAAATACTGATTTTCCTACATTGATATAGTCAGATGGACACTGTGGAGTGTGAAATTGCACATACATGTTAATCATCCATTACTGAATGTCTTCAATAGCTGGAATTGGTAAAATCTTACGAACACTATTTTTAAAAAAGGGGGTCGACCATGTGGGACAGAAATGAGTGCAAGTTATTTTTACTTTCCGAGGATTGTAGGACTTTGGAGCTATCTATAACAATAGATAGTGCAGGAGAAAACATTGTGTACTTATGAGGCCAGGATAAACAGATTCCTGTTAGGCAAAAGTATCCAATGTTATTGGGGTAGATTGCAATTTGGAATTCAGAACAAAAGCCTATTCAATGGTGGTTTGAAGATTAATCTACTCTTAATTGATACATAGCAGCGAATAAGATAACTGATTCTTGGTAACCTGAAGCAAAGGTTAAAAAGGATCACCGGGGAGTGAATTTTCACAAGGCCTTCTCTTGTTGATTTGTCATAACCATGACAATGGAACCTGAGCAACCCTGAGCTGGATTTGATTGGCCAACAGTTCTCTGAGGCTGAACTTCTGCCAAGGGGAATTTACCTGAAGCCAATTAATGCCCTAATCATTGTTAAAATGCTTCAACTTTTTACACTGAGCTGGTGAGAACACTTCCCCTTCACCATCCACTTAAATTGGAAAGCTTATAATAATCCCTGGGGTTCCTTGAGTCTCCCACTGAAATAAAGGTATTGCACACTGAGAAGATGGTGGGGCAGTGGTTCTGTGGCTGACCTGATAGTCCAGCACTCAAGCTAATGTTACAAGTGCAGATCTCACTCTGACTGATGGTGAAATTTAATTTTTTTAAAATCTGGAATTTAATGAATAATGACAATCGTAACCACTGTTGATTGTTGTAAGAATCCAGCTGGATCACAAATGCCCTTTCGGGGAGGGAATCTGCCTTCCTTATCTAGTTGGTCTACATGTGATCCAGGCCCAAGTCAATATGGTTGACTCTTAACTACCCTCTGGAGAATTAAGGATGAACAATCAATGCTGGTAAGCCAGTGATGCTCGTGTCTCATGAATAAATATTTTTAAAAATCCTTTCATGGTCTCAAGACATCCCAAAGAACTTTAGAGTGAATGAAGTACTTCTGGAATTGCAATCACCAATGTAATGTGGGAAATTTTAAAGCGCAGCAAGCTCTGTCAAACACCAAAGTGTTAATAACCAGCCCTGTATTAATGACAGGGAATTATGTATAATTATTAGCCAGTGCATCAAGAGCAATTTTTGGAACCTCTCTGAGTGGGTTGAAGTTGAAAGGGGAACCATAAAGTCTCACAATAGGACATGTCAGCAATTCTCAATGCTGGACGGCCTGTCAGACTGGACTGTGTGACGAAACATCTGAAGTGATATTTTAAACCACAAACTTCAGCTTGAGAGGTGACAGTGCTACCACTCAGTTTAACCGTTTCCTTATACATCAAGAAAGTACATTAGAAATTCACTTGTATTTTTTAGGAACATATTTGCACCTTCCATAAGATGTTCATGCACTGCTTGTCAAAATTTGAAGTTACACTGCTTCATGAATTCATTAAGTTATCTTGCCCATTTTGCATCAATGTAAATCCATTTTGTAACAGTTCAGTACGTATGCTTATTCAGTCCTTCAAATGTCTGTTGAAAAGTAATTGCCTCATAAAGCAAATCAGAGACATCAAATGACAACTCTAATCAAAAAGGAAGATCTGCTTAAAAAATTAAACACTCCATTGCAGATAAAATCCTTCAAAAAGTTAATCCCAAAATTAACCAGCACATCAAATTGATTTAGCAAATTAACACCGAGCTTTCAGGTGCTGACTCTCATATGAATAAGGTTGAGTGGCACACATTGTAGCTCTTTGTACTACATCCTTCCTTTGCTTTCAAACAAAATTAATACAAATATTTGTTAAACAATATTAAGGATTCTGATAGAATAGAAAGGAAGGAACTGCTTCCACTGGCAGGAGGGTCAGTAAGCAGATGACACAGATTTAAGGTAATTGGCAAATAAACCAGTGGGGAAATGAAAATAAATTATTTTTTATATAGCTTGTTGTTTTGATCTGGAGTACTCTGGTTAACAAAGTGTTGGAAGAGGGTTCAATATTAAATTTCGAAGGGGAACTTGATGCGTACAAAAGGAAAGACTTACAAGTCTATGGCAAATAAGCTGGGTTATAGGGGAATGGGCTTAATTGTGCAGCATAATCTAAGAAGGTTGTCTTCTCTGCTATATGATTATACAATTCCAATATTATACTTATAAGTATGATCATTATTTGGCTGAATTTGCAATTTTATTTTGGTTCAGGGTTGTGATATACACTTCTTATATTGATTTGTAGCTGTACCATCCTATCCGCTTCTAAGCTGATTTTCCTCAATATTCAATTCCACAGCAGCACTCCATTACTTCATCCAAGTGAGGATTCTTCACACATGGCCGTATACAATGAGCTTGTGTAAACTGAAATAGGTTTCAAAATGAACTTGGGAGCAAGAGAAGGTCATTGCACCCCTTGAGGGGGTACTACATCATTCAATGAATTCATGGCTGATCTCTGACCTAAACTCCACTTGCTCACAATTTTCCCATTCCCCTTAACAAGTTTGGTGAACATAAATCTATCAGCCTCAGGTTTAAAATTAAAAATTGATTTAGCATCAACTCAAATTTGTGGAAAAGAGTTTCAAATATCTACCATTCTCTTCATGTAGTTTTACAATTTCACTCTTGAAATGTCTGCTTTTAGTCTTTAGACAATGTCCCATCATTTTGGATGGCCTAGGAATGGAAGTAATTACCCTCTATCGACCAAGTCAGTTTCAGCAAGTCCACCAGTCAGAGACAATTGAATATTGATCAGACTGTCGTCCTTAGGTGTCCATTGAACTCTTCCATAGTAAAGTTAAGGTCAGTTGAAACCAATTGTGTCAAGTCAAGACTTGCAGATCTAAAGTTAGCATATTCTCTAATATTTGGGAAATCAGGACTTCAATAGCCTAATATATTTTTGTTTGTTCTTTCATATGATGTAAGCATTGCTGATAAAGCCAATATAGATTGCCCATCCTTAAGTGGCCTTGAGAAGGTACTGATGAGCCCTGACAATACAAAAGGATATGTGGAAATGCAGTGTTTATTTCAGTGGAAAAATAATGGAAACTTCAGGGATCACCATGTTGAGAGTTCAGTTTGTGGTTTCATGTTTCTTACCAGCTTAGGTGAATTTGCCATGCTAAATTGCCCGTAGTGTTAGGTGCATTGGCAAATGTAGGGGAATGGATGCGGGTCGGTGTGGACTTGTTGGATCGAAGGGCCTGTTTTCATACTGTAAGTAATCTAATCTAAAGCTGTGGAAAAGTCAGGGTAAGTTTCTCCCCATTTTGTTCACCATTTAATAACTATCTGCCCATTAATTGACCTGAGGTGAGACTTCCAATCCATCCGTGGAGTTAGTCCCACCTCTAAGAGCAGCCAGCATTCAAATATCTGACAATTTTCTGTCAGACATTTCACAGCAATACCACTGAGCTGCAATCAGTCTTTAGTGCGAATGCTGATGAAGCTAGGTACGCAAGTAAGTTGGCGGGAGGATGGAGAGGACATCGCTTGGACGAGGCTAACAGATTCTGACAAGCCAGTGGCCTCGGAGTCGATAACATTAAGTGAGGGGAAATATTGGTTTTGAGAAACTTTATGGTTGTTCTTGCAATAGGTCCAGGAATCCATGAGAAGAACAACCACCCCCGCCTCCCCCCCGCCCCACCCCTTCCTCCCACCCACTCTTCTGGACACCAACCCAAGTACATTGTTGTAGACTTACTACTTGGGCCTTTACTGGCCTGAGTTAAATCCCCTGGCTTGCAGAAGAGGCAATTAAGTATCCATTCTTCTCCCCCACTATTGGGAAAATTATGGTGGGTCTGCATTGAGCAGGTTGGCAGCAGCTATATGCCCATAGTATAACTCCCAATTCAATGCCTCTTCTGCCTGCTGTGCTATATGACTCTATGACTCTATAACCAAGAAATTTAGCACAGGATTTGTCAGGCTTTACAACGCCTCCACTAAGTTTATTTTAAATTACTGAATACATCCTTTTTGTATGTTTTAATTCAAAAGCCTTCATTTTTATAAAAACACACACACAAAACAAATTACAGTTGATTGCACAGCATCAATTAAATCTCCAGTGCAGCTCAATAATGGCCAAATGCTTATTTCTTAAACTAGATAAATGATCAATTAAATTATTGGTATATATCCTGAGGGAATACTTTGCATGATTCAACGTGGTGAATTGGACAGATTAGGAGACAGTTAAAGGTAAATTGAACAGTCATAAGTTGTTAGTGATCCAGTCTGGTAATGAGCGCAAGTGGACCTAAAAACAAAGGAACATTTATCTTCTTTGTTGGCTAATTCATAATAGATGGCATACAACTGGAAAAATTGTAACCTTTATCATAAATGATCATTTTTGTACTAAGCAAAAAATTTAGGCTAAACCCTATATCGTTCATAAGGAATCAGCCAGAGTATTATTTCCAATTCTACACGTCACACTGACAAAACTGTGAAAGCCTTGTAAAGAAGTTTATTCGGAGTTCTACCATGAATGACAAACTTCAGTTATTTTCGAAGTTTAGACAAACTTGGATTTTTTTACAGCAGAAAAGATTTATCTAAAAGTGTTCCAAATTATGTGGCACTTTGACAGAGCAATGAAGAGAAACAGTTTCCACGGACACAGGATTGACGACTAAAGTTAAGGTAATCAGCAAAAGAACAAATGGTGAGATGAAGGTTCATTATTTTACGTAGCAAGCTTTTATGACCAGAAGGACAGTGAAAGCAGCTTCAATATTAACTTTCATGAAAGTTTGAGGTTTACTGAAAAGTATAAATTTGCTGTGGGAAAAAAAGCAGGGTATGGAACTCTTTCAAAGAACAGACGCAAGTATGATGAGCTGACTGGCACTCTTGTTATCTAGAATGGCATCTATGTTATGCCATTCTAGAATTTTTTCTAGAATAATTTTAAATGAAAGTAAAGACAGCTAGTTCCCTTCTTTCTCTGATAAAAAATGCATTCATCAATGTCCAAATAAGGACATTAGAAATAGGAGCATGAGTAAACTATTTGGCTTGTCAAGTCTGCTCCGCCATTCAATAAGATCGTAGCTGATCTTTTCATGAACTCAGATCCATGTAACCATCGCTCACCATAACTCTTAGTTGCTTTACTGTTCAAAACTTCAATCTATCTTTGCCTTAAAAACATTCAATGAGGTTGGCTCAACTGCTTCACTGGGCAGGGAATTCCAAAATTCACAATCCTTTGGGTGAAGAAGTTCTTCCTCAACTCAGTCTTAAATCTGCTCCCCCTCATTTTGAGATTGTGCCGCTAGTTCTAGTTCCACCTGCCAGTGGAAATCATCCCCCTGCTTTTAACTTAGCTATATCCTTCATAATTTTATGTTTCTTCTAACATACCAATGAGTATAGACCTAGTCTACTCAATTATCCCTCATAAGCCAATCCTCTCAACTCTGGAATCAACCTAGTGAACCCCCTCTGTCAGTGCCAGTACATCCTTTCTCAAGTAAGGAGGTCGAAAATGTACACAGTACTCCAAGTCTGGCCTCCCCAGCACCCCTTACAGTTGCAGCATAACCTCCTTGTTTTTAAACTCCAACTCGGAAGGGCAATGAAGGACAATATTCCATTTACCTCCTTAATTACTTGCTGCACCTGCAAATCAATGTTTTGTGTTTTATGTACAAGGGCACCCATCCACTGCACAGCAGCATGCTGCAATTTTTCACCATTTAAATAATAGCCAATTTTGCTGTTATTCTGACCAAAATGGATGACTTCACATTTACCAATATTGTACTCCATCTACCAGACCCTAGTCCATTCACTTAACCTATCTATATTTCTCTGCAGACCTTGAGTGTCCTCTGCATACTTTACGAGACTACTCATCTTAGTGTCATCTGCGAACTTTGACACATTACACTTGGTCCCCAATTCCAAATCATCTGTGTAAACTGGAAACAATTGCAGTCCCAACACTGACCTCTGAGGCACACCACTAGCCACTAATCACGAACCAGAAGAACACCAATTTATTCCCACTCTTTGCTTTCAGTTGGTTAACCAATCTTCTATCTATATTAATACATTACCCATGACTCCGTGTACCCTTATGCATTAGCCTTTTGTGTGGCACCTCATTGAAAATTTCTTCTGGGAATCCAGATACATGGCAGATCTACTGGATCCCTGTTGTCCACCATGCTCATACAGTCCTCAAAGACATCCAATAAATTAGTTAAATAAAGCAGAACTATAAAATTTCCAAATGAACAGAGAAGCATTTGCCTTACATTGCAGCCATAAACTGAAAGATTCCTTCAGTGGATAGCACAGGTTGCATTACCTGCCTTTCGCAAAATATGGGACAAGCACAAAATGGAAAATGCCCTTGATGATTACTTCATGGGATGATATACTTTTCTATATTCTTTATGATACATGAGCATCACTTGCCAGAGTAGCATTTGTTGCCAATCCCTAATTGGCCTTGACCCGAGTTCATTGCTAGCCAAATTCTAAGGGTCAACATATTTATGTCAGACTGTAGTCACGTGTGATGCCATACCAATTAAAGATGGCAGATTTCCTTCTCAAAAGCACTTTAGTGAAACGGGATGGGTCTTTATAGTTGTTTCATGGTCATGGACTAGCTTTCAGTTCTAAATTTTGTGAACTGAATTTAAATTCCACTACATCTCATTTTTGGATTTGAACCCATGTCCCCAAAGAATTATCTTGGGCCAGTGGATTACTACTCCATTATCACTTTGCCACAATTTGCTAAGTTTCACCTCCCTCCTTCCACGAGTTTATGAATACCGGCCAACCTCAGCAACATTTACCTCAACTCAACAAATTCAAGTACAGAGGAAGTTTTCTCATGAATCTAACATTATAAGACAAAAGAGAAGAACAGCTGGAAGTAAGTGATCTATATAAATGAAAACTGAGAGAACTGCAGATACTGAAAATCAGAAACATAAAGAGGAATTGCTGGAAAAGCTTAGCAGGTCTGGCAGCATCAGTGGAGAGAAATCAGAGTTAATGTTTTGGCTTCAGTGACCCTTCCTCAGAAGTGATTTACATGTTCACCTCAAAACTTAAGTATTAAACACAAATAGAAATTTTGTTTTCGGATGTAATTAGAAAAGATGCTTTGCATTTAATATTATTTGGAGGGTTTAGCTTGAAGAACTGAAGAAAATGGCTACACTTTAAGTTTTATGTAAATACCTGGAGTGATATCTTTAAAAGATCTTATTGGAAGTTCACTCTGAAATATTGGAGGTTTTTTTTAAACATGGTTTCCTATGAATCATATCGCTAGTGATGACTGCTTACTATTTTGTCACCCTCAGCTGAGACTGTTCTTTGGACAGCAATTGGCTTCAGATATTTTCAGCACCTTCTGCTGTCACATAGCACCTCTGCATAAGGTACAGCTGAGATTAAAATTGTACAGGCTGACTTTATCTTATACTAGCCTCTTAAGAGTTTTTATCAGTTGCTGAAGCATGAAGCTAATCAGTCATGCAGCATGTTCCCAGAACCCTGGACAAAGGGTTTTAATAACTGGGGTCTGGGACTCCATGGAATCCAATGTGCCTGGGTTGGAGGTGTGGTTGATATGCTCAGGCTAGAGTCAGGGCCCACTCTACATGGATTAGGAATGGGGCTGAGGCTCTAGGCCAGGAAGACTAAATGGAGATTGAGTGATTTCTTTATGAAATATTTTTATTCTGTCTCCAAGCATAATGCAAAACTTCCAAGTATGTCTCACTTTGATTCTCCATCCCACTGTCACTCTGGCCAATCTAACCATGGCCTCTTGCAATATTTCAGTGAAGTTCAATGTAAATTTACCTCTTATTCTTAACATAGCCTTTTCCAACTTGAACTTTGTGCTCCCTTTTTCTCTCAGGAAACACAATGTTTTCATCAGATCCACTGGAATTGGAAATATTTTTGGTTTATGCTATAAGTGTAATTCCCTAATCAGTGCACGGCTGGTAAATATTTTACACTTCAAAACTATCTAATTCTCTCCACCAAATTCCCAGACCATGATAGCAATGTCATGGTGGGCTTTTTTTCTGGTTCCCTCTCTCTTTGCTTTTCTGCTGTAGCAACTTACACCACCACTGGACCCATGCATTGTTTCTATGGCTGTCTTATTATAATTTAATTTTCCATTCTACCATCATCATTTTCATGATCTGAACATTCTTGTCCTCCACTTTATCACTTACTGTTTCCTTTTTGTTCTTTCTTTTTTCTCATTCATTCGTAGGATGTGGGCATCACTGGTAGGCCAGTATTTATTGCCCAACCCTAGGTGCCTTTGGGAAGGTGATGGCCTGCTGCCTTCTTGACCTGTTGCAGTCTACATACTGTGGGTTAGCCCACAATGCTGTTAGTGAGGGAATTCCAAGATTTTGACCCAGTTATAGTGAAGGAATGGCAACATATTTCCAAGTCAGGATGGCAATTGGTTAGGAGGGGAATTTGCAGGTGGTGATATTGCCCTTGTCCTTCTAGGTGGAAGTGGGGGTCATGGTTTGGAAAGTTTTGTCTGAGTATTTTTTGCTTAATTTCTGCAGTGCATCATGTAGATAGTAAACACTGCTGCTGTTGAGCATCATGCTGGAAAGAATGCATGTTTATAAATGTGGTACCAAACAAGCAGGCTGTTTTTCACCACGTCATGGAGTCACAGAGTCGTACAACATGGAGACAGTCGCTTTGGCCCAAACTGGTCCATGCTGACCAAAATGCCCATCCATTGTAACCTCATTTCCCTGAACTTGGCCCATATTCTTCAAATCATTTCCTATCCTTAGATTTGTTGTTAATGTACCTGCCTCAATCACTTTCATTGGCAGCTTATTCCATATGCATACCACCCTCTGTGTAAAAAGGTTGCCCCTCAAGATCCCTTTTATTCTTTTCCCTCTAACCTTAAATTGATGCCCTCTACTCTTCCATTCCCCAACACTGAGAAAATCACCCTATTCATACCTCTTATGCTCTTATACACTTTGTAACCTGTCCTCAATCTCCTATGCTCTAAAGAAAAATGTCCTAGCTTGTCTGACCTCTCCCTATAACTCAGACCATTGAGTCCAGGCAACATCCTTGTCCTGAACAGTGTTAAGCTTCTTGAGTTTTGTTGGAGCTGCACCCATCCAGACAAGTGGGGAGTATTCTATTACACGCCTGGCTTGTGCCTTGCAGATGATGGACAAGGTTTGGGGAGTCAGGAGAAGAGTTATTTGCCATTGTATTCCTAACCTCTGACCTGCTCTTGTAGACACTGTGTTTATGTGATGAGTTCAGTTGAGTTTCTGATCAATGGTAACCATAAGGATGTTGATTGTGATGAATTCAGTGATGGTAACACCATTATTTGTCAAGGAGCATGCCCCCTCTTTCTCACCCAACAAATGTTGTCTGGTCTGCTAAATGTTCTCCAGCATTTTCTGCTTTTATATCCCAGGTTTCCAATAGGCACAAGGGATTTGGTTCCATTTGGTGTAAAGCAATTCTTGTGTGAAAACTGAAATTACGTTATAGTAACACACTGGTGGAATCTTACAAGCTCCAAGCAATGTGGACTATGAAAGATGAATGGTAGAATCAGGTGAAATGTTCAGCAAGGCCCATCTCAACATCAAGGCATTTGTCCATTTTTCCCAAATGGCATAGTGAGATCTTGTCAGGCAGCACCAAGCTCCCCACTGATGTTCATTATTGCCTGTAAACATCTTGTTAGAAGTCCAACTCACCATGGATTACAATCTTATCAAAATTGCCATACTAATTGTCATTGAGAAAACTCAACACAAAAGCTAGAATGGGTTTGTAGCAGCTTTAACTTGCCACTTCCTCCAATACTTTCCATGTTAAACACCAGGCACCAACACCTTGGGAGAAAGCGAGGACTGCAGATGCTGAAGATAGACTGAGAGTGTGGTGCTGGAAAAGCACAGCAGGTCAGGCAGCATCCGAGGAGCAGGAGAATCAATGTTTTGAGCTAATGCTGTCACAAAGCTGGTCTCTATTTTCTAAATGCTGTTCCTTTTCTCAAGAATACCTGTGCCCTTAGTTTTTTCAGAGGGGTTGTAAACATCTCCCAGTTCCAATTAGACTAGTTTGATACAGAGATTAAAGGGTATTGAGAGGCCTTTTTGTTTATATGTAAACTGATGAGACTTCAGACCAAAATGGTCATGTTTTAGAAGTGACCTGCATAATGAAATTGGAGTGGTCAGCTCTCTAGCTGGGCAGTTCAGTCCAGAACTAGTTAGAATTTCAGCTGTGCGGACTGTATGAGCAAGCTCTCTCTCTCTCACACACACTCCCCTTCTGCTCTTCTAACTTCAACCTGTAAGCATTTATTCCATTTTACTGTTCTTTAAATGGGTTTGCTTATTCAGAATAGCATAATTAAGTCTAGTTTGGGTAGACTGAGTTCTGTAGGGGTTCTTAATTCTGTTTTTTGTGTTTCTTGTAGAATTTTGTGAATAAATTTCTGTCTGTTTTATAACCTAGTAGTCAATCTAGCTAACTTACTCCGGGTAATTTTCACTGTACACTTAACGAAACAAATTGCAAAGTTATGGTCAGGGTTGCCTGCTCAAGAATGCTTTGAGTGTTTGGCCTAGTCCATAACAATGCTCCTCGGATGTTGCCTGACCTGATGTGCTTTTCCAGCACCACACTCTCGACTTATAGGTTAAGACAAGCCTCACACACCCTACATCCACAGACATTAGAATCTGGCATGTGCTAGAGTCTATGACCCCTCATGGCACACCTCTGACCCACTTTCAGGATGCTTCTGGACTTCAAAGGTTACACCTTTGGCTGCACTTGCAACAGCCATTATAATACAACAGCAAAGGCACTTTGCACTCAAGGACATGCATCCAGATCACAGACTGGACCAGATTGCACTTTTGAGCTCTTTATTTTTTGTTATAGTGCTCACTCATTCTGGAGCATCCCCCTTGCCTTTTATTGCATTGCCACCTCAGTCAGAGATAGCAAGCTCATATTACTACTGTCTTGCCATGCCATTTAGTACAGAAACAAAGCCAGGAAGCAAAGCATGTTTATCAGCAGGCCTCAGTTTAGTCAAGGGGGATAGCCTCTGCTCTGGAAATCGCAACACAGGTTAGTTAAGGGCAGCTTGTTACACCAGTCCAGGCCCTGCTTAGCATGGACAGAGTGCTCTACACATAAGGGGTGAGGAGCTGAATAGCAGGCTTGAATCTTTCTGCCCTATTGTAGGTTGCTTTGCTCCTGGAATGAGAGGTGCAGGAATTATCGAAGATGAAGGTCAATGGCATAGCTATTAATGTTGCAACAGATGGGGAGGCTTCATGACTGAATGGGTGCACTGCACAGAGGGTAGAGTGGGTTGTGTTGGTGTTTTGGGGTGGGTGAGGGTAAATGCAGAAGATGTTGCATATAATAACAAGACTGATGTGGCAAGAGCCTTAATGGGAGACACTTACGCTAGTTGCATGGAGAAGGACATTGATCTTCTTCCTAATGTGCTGGGTATTCCTCCAGATAGCAGAGATTGCTCTAATCGGGTTAGGACCAGCCTGCTATGGTCTGGTTTTGCGGCCTCCACTACCAGTCCTGGGGGACGAGGATGTCCCGCCTTATCCAGCAGAATCTCCAAGACATTACAAACAAAGCAGGGCACCAGTTTCCCCTCCCTGCCACGGCCAGGGAAAATGGCAGGAATCATGTAGCGTAGCTCCAAACTGACCGTGTTTGTCTGGGCACAATGGAATTTGAAATGGGCACCAGCACCAGGAATGCCAGTTAATTCTAACATCTCTGTGGAGGGACAATTTTCTCTGGGATAGGCACATTACAAGAAGGGATGGAAATCAGGCATGATCCTTGCCCTGACAGCTCAAATGCCCATTAATTGAACGGGTTTGGTAAGATATAGTGAGAAAACCCACTCAACATGACAGCAGGAATTAGTCCACCAAATTAGGCATGACTCCCACATTTCCAAATAACATTCAGATTCAGTCTTTACAGTAGGTGGACTGTCACCAATAAAAATGATCATATCGAATCATTTCACAACTTGAGAATAAAGTATTTAAAGGGTTAATTGACTCCACAAACCAAAATTACATCTGTATCACAATAACCAGTATAACAGTAGTCAGCATAGATTCAGAAGGTTCTGCTGACAAAGTGCCCAGAAGAAGGATTTGGAAAGGCATCTGGCCAAGGGAAACAGAATGCCACAAGATCTGAACATTTACAACATTTTAAAAAGTTGGTGTAAAATCGACTAGCCTCTTCACATAAAAATAATTGTTTGACACCAAACTGTGGTTAGGGTAAATGCACTATACATACATCATTGATGTGAATGTGAATCCTGTTCAATGTAAAATGAATAACAAAACTGTCCTTCAGAATTCTATTTGTGTAAGATTACATTATATTAGCTTCCAGTCACAAATAAATCAATGAACAATTGCTCCCTTTGTATCCCATTGATAAATATCGAATTTGATATGTGCGGTCATATGATCAGAGCTGCAAAGCTGCAGAGATCACTTTTACAGGCAAAGTAGAGGGCAGCAGAAACAGGATTCAACCACTGTTTTGGATGACTGACTCCACACATCAGTCAGAGACAAGCTACAGTGGATGCATGAGGACAGACGAATAGGCATGACACACCACGATGGCAGATCTCCTGGTAGGAGTAGCTACAAGCAGCAGCAAATCCTGAATTTGGTTTAAAAGGCTTTGAATCTTCACATCTGGATAATCATGTGACAAAACAGCAGGAATGTTGAGGGCTCAGCATGGTTTCTCCTTTTTCCTTCACTTTAATATCATCTGTCATCTAATAATTACAATCCACCTGCTTTACACCAGTATGTGGGGACTTTCAAATAGCATTTACTGAATCTAATGTTGTCAGCAAAAAAATTAGATTCTATGAAAGCCGCTGGGAGAGACCTAACATTTGACATGCCTACTCCAAATAAAGTGCTGTGCAGCAAAAACACTGACCAAACAGACCAAAAAAAGCACCCTGCAGATAATCTGAAATGGATTAGAGCAATTGAACAAATGAGCATTGCTCGCCTCCAGTCCACTGGCTTATGTACATGAATGGAAATGAGTTCCATTTCTCCCAAATTTTCAGTTTTCTATTCCTTCCCTGCTGGAATAGTTAATTGCAGATTTAAACAAGGTCCTAACACTGATGAGTCTCAAGAGTAATGTTAATAATATTCAAATGGACTGCTTTCTTTGATTTAACTTATAAGGTTACAGCTTATAGCGCTGAAAAACGGAAATGTGATAGATACACAGTGATTCTGTCATTCCGGGAAAGATGAAAAAAACAATTAGTGTCATTTTGCCAGAACCTTGAGTTAACCTGTCATTTGTTTTACCATATGTTGACTGACCTGTAAATTACCTGCACATTCTGTTTTTATAGCATTTACAGATTTTTTTCATATGTTTGTTAGAGTTTCTCTTTGCATGTTTCACAGATCACAGATGTGTTGTAGTGCAGAAGATAGGCACTTGGTCCATCGTGCCTAAACTGGCTCTTCAGAGAAGCATCATTACCTAGTACCAATCTCCTGCTTTAACCCATGTCTTTGCGTATTATTTTTATCTAAACGCTAATCCAATGGCCTCTTTAATTCCTTAATGAACATACCTGCAGCACACTTCCAGGCAATGGATTCCATACCCAAACTGTTCACTTCTTTTGTAGACCGCTTGGTATTTATGCCCTTTTGTTCTTGTTCCATTTGCATGTGGATGCAGTTCCTCCCTATCTACTGTATCCAACCACTCACAATTTTGAAAATTTCTATTAGATCTCCTTTTAGCGTTCTTCCCTGCAAGGAGAACAGCCCCAATTCCTTTAATCTGTCCACAAAACTGAAGTTTCTCATCACAAGGATCATTCTTGGTAACGACTTCTGCACTGTTTTCAGTGATATTGATATTCATTGAGCATAGAAGAATGAGAGCCCTTCCCACCCAAGTGTCTGACATGATGAAAGAATGCAACAAGGTTGACATAAATAATGCATTTCCTCTGAAGGTAAATCCAGAACAGGACATCACAATCTTATAATCTGAGATGCATTCATTTAGCTGTGGAATCAGGATACACTTTTGCAGGTAGTGAGTTATGGAAACCTGGACCCCCTTGCCCAGAAGGTGATGGGTTGATGGGGGTTTACTTGAACCTTCAGGCCCGAGATTGATTGATTGATAGGGTGCTAAGAGAAACAAGTGGGCAATGACATAGGCTCTGACCATAATACCACATATCTAGATGACTGCTAATATTGTATCCCTGTTTGAAAAAAAAGGAGAATTGCTAAAAAGATCAGTGTAACCTGGGAGGTGAGAAAATTATTGGAACAGATTCTGAGGAGCAGTATAAATCATCATTTAGAAAAACACGGATTAATCAAGGACAGTCTGCGTGGATTTGTTAAGGGATTGTTTTGTCTGAACTTGACTGAATTATTTGAGGTAACAAGAAAGATCGATGAAGATTTGAATTTTATGTATTCTACGCAGATTTTAGGAAGGATTTCAAAAAGAGGTCACATATATTGGATGAGTCACAAAAGTAAAAGCCTGTAGAGTCCAAGGGAAAATGACAAGTTAGATCCAAAATTCATTCAGTATCATGAAGCAAAGGGTAATGGTTGACAGTTGCTTGAGAGACTGGAATCTGTTTCCAATGGGATTTGGCTCTTTTCAATGGAATGCAAATTTTCATTTTGTGTGACTGATCAATAATTTACACTTAAATGTAGGGCGCATGTTTGCAAGTGATGCAATAAAACAGAGAGGATGAATACAAACAATATCAATAGACTTTTCACAGGAGGTATGGTAGCTCAGTGGTTAGCACAGCTACCTCACAGTGTCAGGCACCTGGGTTTGATTCCACCTTCAGGTGACGGTCTGTGTGGAGTTTGCACATTCTCCGTGTGTCTATATGACTTTCTTCCCACAGTCCAAAGATGTGCAAGTTAAATAGATTGGCACGATAAATTTCCCATAGTGCCCAGGAATGTACAGGCTAGATGGATTAGCCATGGGAAATGCAGGATTACCAAGATGGGGTGTGTCTGGGTGGAATGCTCTTCGGAAAGTTCGTGTGGACTTGATGGACTGAATGGCCTGATTCCACACTTTAGGGATCCTATGTGGGCAGAAAATTGGCAAAGTTGCCACAGTCCTATTTGAACCTCGGGCTGCTTTCTCATTAGAATGAGACAACGGAGGACCACCACACCTTTGGCAAGGGGAAAGGTTGAGAAGGATGGTCCTGCACAGTAATCTCAGCTAATGTGGGAACTGTCCTCACAGCAAAACCTTCCAGGGACCCGAGTTCGATTCCAGCCTCAGGTGACTATCTGTGTGGAATTTACACATTCTCCCCTTGTCTGTGTGGGTTTCTTCTAGTGCTCCAGGTTCCTCCACAATCCAAAGATGTGCAGGTTAGGTGAACTGGCCATGCTAAAGTGCCCCTAGTGTTCAGGAATGTGTAGGTTAGGCGCATTAGTCAGTGGTAAATGCACGGTAATAGGGTAGGGTAATGAGTCTTGGTAGGTTATTCTTTGGAGGGTCGGTATGGACTTGTTGGGCCAAATGGCCTGTTTCCACACCGTAGGGATTCTATGAATTTACTACTATGAACCTATCTTGTTGGCAGCCCTCTGTACTGCAAACAAGCTGTCCAGACAACTGAGCTAACCATGCTTCAGACCCTTTCATACTTTTCCTTACTATGCTCCATCTGCCAGCATTTTGCCCGCTCACTCAACCAATGCATCTGTTTGTAAATTCCTGCCATCTTCTTTACAATACACGTTTGAACATTTTTTGGGGTCATCTGTGAATTTAGCCAACATGCCTTCCCCTTTCTCAGCTAAGTCATTGATATATAATGTACAAAGTCAGGTCCCAGTACAGACCATCACAGAACTTCACTCATCAATTCTGCTAAGACCTAATTATGCATGCTGTCTGCTTACAGCCAGACTGCAACTCTATGGCACTTCCATGCCTGTTCAAGCACTATACATTGTCTCGAACTAATGAACCCTATAGTAACAACAGGATGACTTTAAAGTTTTTTTCAATTAAAAAGTCATTCATTGCTAACTTTTTACCTTCTAATAAAACCGTTTTACTGTAGGCCAACATAGTTGTCAAGCATCCAGATAATTTAAAGTACAAGTAACAGTTGAGGCAAGCACTCAAAATCTCTTCATCTTGTGTAAATGAACATTGTGCTATGGACAGAAGAGACCAGAGAGCCAAATTGAACAATCAAATAATGTTCCCTGGGGCTCAGTTGTTTCAGCAGGCTAATGGATGGCAGGGCTCTCAGCCAAATCATATTATGCATTCCTGGCTTGCTATGGGTAACATGACGTGGACCTTTAAAATTTAGCTTTCAAAATGCGTCCTCATCTTGATTATCTTTCATAACACCTCTGAAGTGGCATAAATGTAACTTTTTGAAAGCTATCCTGACTCCATTAAAATAATGGATGATTGGGACATGCTAGTGTTTAGATCAGAGTGGTGCTGGAAAAGTACAGCAGGTCAGGCAGCATCCCAGGAGCAGGAAAATCAACGTTTCAGGCAAAAGCCCGTCATCATCCTGCTCCTCGAATGCTGTCTGACCTGCTATGCTTTTCCAGCATCACTCTGATCTAAACTCTGGTTTCCAGCATCTGCAGTCCTCACTTTTGCCTGGGATATGCTAGTGTCTACAATGGAGCCCGCTAGTTCAATAGGACAGGGTATGGTTCATGACCTGAACCAGCCTGCACCTTTAAAAGACCCTTCTTTGATAAAAAAAACAAAGGTGGAAATGGGATCAGAAATCGGCTCAAAGTGGAGTTCAATTTTTACCCCTCTATGGAAGTTCCCCAACTCCAGAAAAATTCAGGCTGTCTCTTTTTGTGGCATCAATGTTATGTTTTGGTTTGCATTGCTTCCACAAATTACCTTGGGATCTTTGATTAAGGTAAAGGTGCTATGTAAATGTAATTCATTGCTTTTATGCAGAGATACAGAGAAAGTTAAATAGATTTCACTGGAAATAGAGAATTTTAGCTAAAAGAAAAGACTGGATTGGCTCAGTGTGTTCTCTTTCAAACAGAAGATGCCACGGGAGAGATGTAAGGTAGATGCATACAAACATGGGAGATCTAGTAGGGTGGATAGGAAGAATCTTAGTTCAGAAATATATAAAAAGAGGTCACGGATTTAAAGTAAGTGAAAGGACGATAGAGGCAGAAACCATATTTAAACATTTAAGAAATGCTTGGATACACTTTTGAAGTGTCTGGCTGACAGGGCTGTAAATTGGGATTAGCTTACATAGCTCTTTTTTGAGCAACACATACCTGATAAACTAAACAGCTTCTTTCAATGCCAGAAACTGTCTATATTTGTATGGGTTATGTTTGCTAGCTTCCAACCCATAACCACCCCCCACCCCAGAGATTTTTTGTTTTATTTTTGCCTGTCTTTTCAATTTTGTCTGTGTTTATGTTGTGCCTATTTACCAGCTTTCTTCTATTATCACTGCTCTTATACCGACAGTCTATGGAAGTGAATATTCCCATATTTTACCTCCAGACAATGGTGTTCAAGGAAGTGAGGATTTAGGAGTTTGCACAGCTAGTGGTCCAGGTCTGAAAATTCACTGCACGTATGTTTCCCTTGGGCGAAAGCCCCATGCCAATCATTCCCACTTCAACTCGTGTGCAGCATGCTAATGAAGGTTTTTACTAGATCCAGTTGTATTTTCAATGTTTGAGCAAAGGTCTCTCCCAGCAGCACTTCTTTCTGTTTTGATAATGCATTAAGAGGCAGCTGTTTGAAGTCTCAATTTAAATGGACAGATGGAGACAAATTTTATTTTTTTCCTATTTATGATAATGTTTAGGATACAAATCAAAGGTAAAAAAATTTGTAGACGTTTGTCTTTTATTCACTTGTGTATTAAAGATTAAAAGACGATCAAATTGAGGTTTTTAATGGTTGAAAAGATTCAACAGAATAGATAAAGAGAATTGGGGAGAAAGGGGAATATGGAATAAGAGAGTATAATTTTAAAATTAGGCTCTGACCATTTATGAATGGATCAGTTCATGCCAAATAGCCTACTCTGTTCCAAAATTGAACTGAACCATACCTGCTTGACATGAAGCAGATGTTTTTGGGGCCTACTGTGACAAATAATGTGTAGTTTTTAATTCTGCACCAGAAGAATTGCTAAGTTAATAAAGGTTCCTCTACGGTGTCAAGGGTTCAATTTTTTATTGGAGTTCCACCGTTGCATATGAAAAGAAAGGGATATGATCAGATTTATAAAATTATATCAAACATAACTAGAATATAACCATATATGCAGCAGTCACTTTATTTATCAGCTTGTTAAAAAAAATCTAGCATCCTAAGACTGTTGGAGGCTACCATGATGATGGTACTTATTGGGGAATCTGAAGGAGCAGGATTTTCAGCATGAATATGTTTAGTATCAGAGCAAATCTCCTTGCTCCTTCTCGTGATCTCTGGGGCTGCTTTTGACTTTGCAACAGAGCCTATATTTCAAAATACTTCTGTGGCTGTAAAGCAATTTGGAACATCCTGCTGTTGTGAAAGGCACTATATAAAGGCAAATCTTTCACTCTTTTATACCTGAAGAGCTTGGCTCACAATCAGACAATGACCATGGGAAACTAGTTCCAAAACTTTGAACTCAGCCAAGAGTCAGTTGGGGAGCTGTACCATCTGCTGCAAAGACACCTGAAGCCAACTTGGCACATGAATGGCAGGCAAACTATCCAACTTGCTTTGGCTTCCACCACCTACAGATGCACAAAACAACTGACTGATGTATTGGTCAATATTACTGGGTTTTTGTTTTTCCCCTACTGACTGGTATCAAGACTCACATAGACTTTCACAGTACTTAGTGGTGAAATCCCTTGTCCTTTCCAACTGGACATGCTCGTGTTTATGCTCCTTTCTTCACCATCATCATATACCATTATGGCTTCCCCTCTTCTCATATACTATTCCAGTTTTGCCTTAATGTGTTTATATTTCTTGCCTCAACTACTCTAAATTCTACAATCTAAGCACACTTTGGGTAAAGAATGTTTTCTTGAATTCCCTATTCTGTTTATTACTTAGCAATTTATATTTTTTGAAGAAAAGTAAGGAATTTTAACATGGACAAGTGAGTGTGCTTAGACAAGTGTTGTTCCTAGATCTTCAAAAACTCTTGACCTGCGGCAAGACAAAGATAGCCATTAAAAACATTAGCAAAGAGGAATGAATGTTTCCTCTAGGACCCCCCAATGCCTCCCACCCTTATGTCACAAAACCACCACTGCCCCCCTCAATAAAAAGCATTCTTCACCTGTAATCTGACACCCACACTGCAATTAAACCACACAAACCCCAATATCAGAGATTGAACACCTACTCATTGCAGGATCAACCACTCCTACCAACCTCGTCCCTTCCCCTCCACTGAAATCGGTGATAAAACTACAACTCCTGGGACATTATTTCACCAAAAGTCAGTTCTTGAACCTATATAGTCCTGGGGCCTCTTCTTCAGAATTTCCTGCGTAACAGGTAGCCAAACTTGTCAGTCAGGCTAACTTTGTGTGGGGAACTTGCCTATGATGTACATGTATGTAGTCTAGTGAAAACTGAATATCTTGCTGGGAAAACAGGTTTCTACATTCTACTCGGAACTCTTCCGTTCCAATCAGGGTCAAACATAAAAGCCTAACCCTCTAGTTCTAGTCTTCCCCAAATGTGATACATCTGTATATGTGTGTACTATCCAACACTTTTACTATTTTCAAGATTTGTCAGGACAGTCCATAGGCCCTCAGAGAAAAGGATTGTGACAGAATTGCCCAGTTCAGCACTTCCCTAAATATAAAGTGAACTTTGACAGCTGCAGTAGTTCATTCTTCTTTGTTCTCATCACTTGCTCTCCCTCATCTGTACACTGCAGCCAACATGGTGCTAGCTCCTAAAATTCATTAGCTTTTTCAATAAGTGTGTGCGTCAATAATTGCAAGGGTCAGTGAGAGAAATGTGTGGTATTATTAGGTACTGCCTTGCAGTAGTCATCTGGCAAACTATGCTTGGAAGAACTGCTAAAGTTATTGAGATTTCTATGCTGAACTCATGTTACAAAATACTAACCTTCTAAGCTGTCTGTATATTTGTGCGTATTCCTGTGCTGGAGAGAAATAGAAAGGGTGAAGAGATGGAAACTGGATGCACTAGTGCACAAAAAGACACAGAGCTTGTGATTTCAACATCACTTATTCTTTTGTTGACTCCGCCTCTATCCATTCAAATATTAAGGTATTCTTGCCAACAAAAGTGCCTGCTGTTGAGTGGGGGTTAGACATAATGCTGAGGCTTTGAAAGGCACTATAAAGTACATATCTTTCTGTTCTACTTCTAACTCAAGACTTTGAATGACCACTTGACAGTGACCATAGTAAACAGGATCCAAAAGATTCTGTTCAACAAATAGCCAATTGGTGAACTGTGCCATCTGCTGAAAAGGCCTCTGATACCAACCTAACACAGTAAGTGGTAGTCAAAAGTACTCACACATTCAACTTATTGCTTCCTTTCAGTCCAGCATAACATATTTGAACGTGACAAAAATCCTTGCGCCATGGTAATGCACAGTCAGCAACTTTCCATCAATCTTCATAAGCTAGGCTCTCATCAGGACTATATCAGATACTTTATTTTTTCAAGGGTTTTTTTTCAGAGCTCTCCTTCTGTTCAATTCTATTCACCTGCATTTTCACCATGCAGCAATGATGCTGAAAATGTTATTAATTGAAGAAACACAGTCACTAATTTGTGCCAACATTGCTGTTCTACTTGAATGACAGTAACTATCTATACACTGTGCAGCCAGGTTGTGTTACAATGCTTTGCTGAGTGAAATCGTTTTAAGCCAGGGGCTTGTAATGACATGTTGTTGAGAGCCGTGAGTATATATGGTCAACTATAATGAGCCTAAGTACTTACAGAGTGCTCCCAATAACTGGAGAGTCCAGAACCAGGTGTCCCAGTTTAGCCATATGAGATAGGTTGTTGGATGCTGCTTGAACTGCTGTGCTCTTTCAGCACCACTGATCCAGAATTTCAGGTACAGTTGAGAAGAAATTTCTTCACCCAGAGAGTGGTGAGCCTGTGGAATTCTCTGCTACAGAAAGCAGTCAATGGCAAAACACTGAAGGTTTGCAAGAAGAAATTAGTTACAATTCTTAAGTCTAAAGGGATCGTAGGATATGAGGAGGAAACAATTACAGACCAATGGCTTGGATGATCAGCCATGATCAGATTGCATGACAGAAAAGGCTCAAAGGGCTGACTGGTCTATGAATACTGCTTTTTTTTTTGTTTCTATGTTTCTACATGGGTCAAGGTTAAAAAAAAAATTTGCACTTACATAGCACTGCCACAACTGTAGAATTTCTCAAAGCTCTTTAAAGTGTAGTCACTGTTGGAAAACAATGCAGCCAAATCATGCACAGCAAGTTCTCAAAAACAGAGACCAAAACAAAGAGAAGAAGACAATAAATTTTGGAGAAAATCTAATGAGTAATATCAAGAAGGGCAGTAAGAGTGTCATTAAATGTCTAAAAAGAAAGAGAGAAACTAGAGTGAATATAGGCTGCTTAGAGAATGAGACAGTGAAAACAATAATGCAGAACCAAGAAGTGGCAGAAGGAACTGAATAAATACTTTGCATTAGTCTTCATTGTAGAAGACACTAATAGCATTTCAAAAATAATAGATAATATAAAGGCAAAAGGTAAAGGGGAAACAATTTGGCTCATTCAGAAGGTCAGGAGGAATGGGTTTCAGGGGAACATAGCTGTCTGGATACGGAATTGGCTGGCCAACAGAAGACAGCGAGTGGTAGTAGAAGGAAAATATTCTGCCTGGAAGAATGTGGTGAGTGGTGTTCCACAGGGCTCTGTCCTTGGGCCTCTATTGTTTGTAATTTTTATTAATGACTTGGATGAGGGGATTGAAGGATGGGTCGGCAAGTTTGCAGATGACACAAAGGTTGGAGGTGTTGTTGACAGTATAGAGGGCTGTTGTAGGTTGCAGCGGGACATTGACAGGATGCAGAGATGGGCTGAGAGGTGGCAGATGGAGTTCAACCTGGATAAATGTGAGGTGATGCATTTTGGAAGGTCGAATTTGAAAGCTGAGTACAGGATTAAGGATAGGATTCTCGGCAGTGTAGAGGAACAGAGGGATCTTGGGGTGCAGATACATAGATCCCTTGAAATGGCCACCCAAGTGGACAGGGTTGTTAAGAAAGCATATGCTGTTGTGGCTTTCATTAACAGGGGGATTGAGTTTAAGAGTCGTGAGATCTTGTTGCAGCTCTATAAAACTTTGGTTAGACGCACTTGGAATACTGTGTCCAGTTCTGGTCGCCCTATTATAAGAAAGATGTGGATGCTTTGGAGAGGGTTCAGAGGAGATTTACCAGGATGCTGCCTGGACTAGAAGGCTTATCTTATGAGGAGAGGTTGACTGAGCTAGGACTTTTTTCATTAGAGAAAAGGAGGAGAAGAGGGAATCTAATTGAGGTATACAAGATAATGAGAGGTACAGATAGAGTCGATAACCAGAGACTATTTCCCAGAGCAGAAATGACCAACACGAGGGGTCACAGTTTTATGCTGGTTGGAGGAAAGTATAGAGGGGATGTCAGAGGCAGGTTCTTTACACAGAGAGTTGCGAAAACATGAAATGCATTGCCAGCAGCAGCTGTGGAGGCAGGGTCATTGGGGACATTTAAGAGACTCCTGGACATACATATGGTCACAGAAATTTGAGGGTGCATACATGAGGATCAGTGGTCGGCACAACATCATGTGCTGAAAGGCCTGTTCTGTGCTGTACTGTTCTATGTTCTATGTCCAAATTAAATCATAGGCATTCTAACAGATCATAGGTTCCTTAGAGTAAAACTTGGTTTAACCTGAAGGTTACCATGCCTCAGGTTGAGGGGGAGGTTGAGTAACCTTAATCAGTGCAGGAATTAAACCCACATAGTTGGCATCAGTAAGCATCATAAATCAGCTAACCAAGCCCTATTTCGGAGATAAAGACAATAACTGTCATAGAGAGAGAGAGTGCTAGGAAAACTAATGGGGCTACCAACTACTAAGTCTTCTGGACCTAAATGGAAGGTAAAGGTTATCAAGGTAGACAGGAATGTGGAATACAGCCACAATCAGATCAGCTTGGATTTTATTGAATGATGGAACAGAGTCAAGATGCCAAAAATTCTACTGTTGCTGAATAAGGCATATTCTGATAAACAGTGAGCGATGTGCCACTTTATCATTACCTCTGATTTCCTGCCTCTCATCTGTGTAGTCAACATTGGGTATTGCCTTTTTTACTTTCCAAAGGCTTAAGTACACCTGGGAAAAATTTACATTTTAAATTACTATCAAAGATTCTGCTCCAATATATAACCACAGAGGTTGAAGTAGCAATATCACTTTTTTCCTACATTACTCTAATTTGAACTAAAAATCTGTTGTCAAATGCCTTACCTTATTTTACCAGTCAGCTCCAAAGTTAAAGTTTAAATTAGGTAGACCAATCACTTTCATTATTATATTTAGATTTGTCCAAGATCTTCCAGTGGAAGAGGTAAGCTATCTTCTACTTGGGCTGGCTTGTGAAAGTGAGTACAGCAGATGCTGAAGATCAGGGGCATCTACCTCTTGTCAAGGCAGGAATAAGACACAAGAACATCAGCACTTTGGAGTAGAAATTCCATGTGTGCAGAAGGTCGACATCATTGATTTCATTCAAGTAAACCAATATATTTCACATCTTGATATTCAGGTCTATTTACCTCAATAGAAATGAGTATTGTGGTAGGAGTTCAACAAAAAAAACTGAAATGATACGGCAATCTGTACCATGCCCAAGATGAAGTTCTGTGCCATGATCCCTGGAATAGAGTAGTAATCCATCCTAACCTAACAAAGGATATAATTCCAATTCACATTAGTAAATGATTTCTACACCCAGAAGAATTCTGCGTCCTCTTCTTTGTTTTCTTATGTTTTGTGGAAAGCAGTCATCCAATCCATTTCAGCTGTAATTAAAACTAATTAGCCGAAGTTCAGTATAACTGCATGCTCTCTTCTCCTTGTACTATCTAATTACTGTTTCAGCTGGTGGGACTTTCTCATTAAATCTACCTCTGCTGCCGAAATTGACATTGCATAATTGTTAACTATCTTTTTCAAAACTATGTAATAGCCTTATCCTGGAGTTTACTTATTAAAGGCTGCTTTTAATCATTCCCTCTACTTTAAAAATTAATAAGGAAATTTGCAAGATGCAGCAAAGATTTACTGGAATGGTACCAGGGATGAAAGACTTCAGTTACGTGGAGAGACTAGAGAAACTGGAATTGTTCTCCTTCGAGCAGAGAACATTGAGGGGACATTTAATAGAATTGTTCAAAGTCATGAAGAGTTTTGGTAAGATTTGTAAGAAGAAACAGTTCATAGCAGGATGAGCTTGGTAACCAAAGGGCATGATTTAATTATAAATAATGAACAGGAGAAATCTGCCTTGGTCTTCTGAAACTGAAACATTCAAAACTTGCCCCTGCACAGACAGCATTGTAACTCATATTCGTATATGCTGCCTCCTCTGCAATTACTCCAGCCTGCTTGCCACTAGTCTTCTTCATTGGATTTAATTAAATCCCAGACATTGAAGCAGGGATAGAAAAGCAGCTCCTCATGTCTATCCTGCCATTTAATGAAATCAGGCAAATCTGTATTCTAGCTCCATTCAATAAAAACTGAAAGAACTGGGGATGCTCAAAATCAAAAGCAAAGACAGAAATTTCTGTAAAAGCTCAGCAGGTCTGGCAGCATCTGTGGAGATAAATTAGAGTTAAATTTCAGGTCCATGACCACTCTCCATTGATGCTACCAAACCTGCTTAGCTAATTCCATTCATCTGCATTAGCTCCATATCACTCTACTAGTTTGAAAAAAGACTTTGAAACATTAATTAAGCCTGCATCTTGCCTTTTATTGGGAAGACAGCTGTACTTCTATTCCATTCTGACTGAGAAAATGTTTCCTAAATTTTCTTTTGAATGGCCTGGCTTTGATTTTAAGATTATATTCTAGACTTCTAGCTGAGAACATTTCTCTGGACCTACTAAACTGGTTAATTTCAAATCTCTCAGGTTTCTAATTTGAAAATTCCAAGGAATATGTGTTTTGTTTGAGTTATCTCTCCTGATAAGAAACGGTGAAGAGGAGATTTTAACAGAGATTTCACATATGACTGAAATTTTGAAAAGTTTCAGCTTTCTCATCAGAAGCCGAAGAAGAAATCAACTAGAGTTTTTCAAGATGATGAACTGCTTTATTAATAGAATAGAATAAGAAACAACTATCCCCTTCAATGAGAGGGTCAATATTCAAAGGTTAAAGATTTTTAAATAAAATTTGCTGATCAAAAGATGTGATGAGGAAACCAATTTCACTCAGGATTGCCAGGATCTGGAAGCCTCCACATGAAATGCTGATAGAAGTTCATTTGGATAAACAACTTTTAAATGCAGGAGTGTGGCATTCAGAACAGTGAATTCAGATTCAATCACTGGATTATGGAATGCATTGCCCAGAAATGGAGACAGGATCAACTGAGACATTCAAGATGGCATTGAATGATTATTTACATCGAGATGATGTACAGGGATATGGGTACAAGGCAGGTGATTGGCACCAGATCAAACAAACATTGCAGGTACGATGGGCTGAGACATCTTTTTCTGCATTGTAACAATTCTGCGATTCTGCAACATTTGACAGGAATTGAAAAAAAATCTTACTACAGGATTTCCTTTGCAGGGCTATTGTAAATAATGGAGTAGAGTTTATTGGATAACTCTTTAAAAGAGCTGAAAATGTGTTGCTGGAAAAGTGCAGCAGGTCAGGCAGCATCCAAGGAGCAGGAGAATCAACGTTTCGGGCACAAGCCCTTCTTCAGGAATGAGGAAAGTGTGCCAAGCAGGCTAAGATAAAAAGTAGGGAGGAGGGACTTGGGGGATAGGCGTTGGAAATGTGATAGGTGGAAGGAGATTAAGGTGAGGGTGATAGACCGGAGTGGGGTGGGAGCGGAGAGGTCAAGAAGAAGATTTCAGGTTAGGAAGATGGTGCTGAGTTCGAGGGTTAGGACTGAGACAAGGTGGGGGGGAAGGGAATTGAGGAAACTGGAGAAATCTGAGTTCATCCCTTGTGGTTGGAGGGTTCCTAGGTAGAAAATGAGGCACTCTTCCTCCAGCCGTCGTGTTGCTATGGTCTGGCGATGGAGGAGTCCAAGGACCTGCATGTCCTTGGTGGAGTGGGAGGGGGAGTTGAAGTGTTGAGCACCGGCACCTCCCCCTGCAACCGCAAGAAATGCAAAACTTGCACCCACACTTCCCCCTTACTTCCCTCCAAGGCCCCAAGGAATCCTTCCATATCCACCACAAATTCACCTGCACCTCCACACACATCATTTACTGCATCAGCTGCACCCGATGTGGCCTCCTCTATATTGGGGAGACAGGCTGCCTACTTGTGGAACATTTCAGAGAACCCCTCTGGGACACCCGGACCAACCAACCCAACCATCCCGTGGCTCAACACTTCAACTCCCCCTCCCACTCCACCAAAGACATGCAGGTCCTTGGAGTCCTCCGTTGCCAGACCATAGCAACACGACGGCTGGAGGAAGAGTGCCTCATCTTCTGCCTAGGAACTCTCCAACCACAAGGGATGAATGCAGATTTTTGCAGTTTCCTCATTTCCCCTTCCCCCACCTTGTCTCAGTTCCAACCCTCAAACTCAGCACCACCTTCCTAACCTGCAATCTTCTTCCTGACCTCTCCGATCCCACCCCACTCCGGCCTATCACCCTTTCCTTAACCTTCCACCATTCGCATTTCCAACACCCCTCCCCCAAGTCCCTCCTCCCTACCTTTTATCTTAGCCTGCTTGGCACACTTTCTCATTCCTGAAGAAGGACTCATGCCCAAAAAGTTGATTCTCCTGCTCCTTGGATGCTGCCTGATCTGCTGCGCTCTTCCAGCAACACATTTTAGGCTCTGATCTCCAGCATCTGCTGTCCTCACTTTCTCCTAGAACTCTTTAAAAGATCCAGCACTGATATAAGCAGCTGAATGACTCTTATGTTGTATATTTCCACCATCTGAATTTTTACAAGATGTGGCTTTGTGTAAATTTGTGGGAACTTTATGCAGGAATTCTCTCTGAAGGTCCAAATATGGTTTCTCTTGCAATTTTATGTGATTCACTTCATTAAGCACGCATGGCACTGCTTTTGTGGTGCACCAATGGTGGAAGTGCTATGTGGGACATTTTGATGACCACGTTACAGGCGCCATGTTTAAACCCCAGTTGCGCAGCATTCCAACACTCCAAGCCAGGAACTACCCTTCACAGTTAAAATGTGAAGACTTTTAACTGGAGATGGCCAACATAGTCAATTTGGCTATCATCTTTCTCCAGCTCTCCAGAAGAGGACACAGCACCAGAGCGAGCTATTCTGGCCTGAAGTTGCCACCAGGTCAGTATTGTTGATGCAGTTCTGAGGAACTCACAGCAGTGTAAAAATTAGGTCAATTACCTACTATGCTTCATAAGACTAAGTCCCACTTCCTCTTTCTGCTACCTCACATTCACTCTAACGGTGTTGCACCAGCCACCTCACATGAAGGAACATGGACCACCATTCTCACTATTCCCTTAATCCACTCCAACCCTAGACCTCATGATCTCTGCATTTCCTACTCACTCACTCAGGACAGTCGACCATGTTTCCTTCCACCTGCACCAACACAAACAGCTTTGCCAACCATTCACATCTCACCGCAGCTGAAATAGCAGTCAATCAGACAGGTGATGGTGTAAAGTCCCAATGGATTTACATGTGTGATATTCTACCTAATGATGTGCTTTCACTTGGCCTCAGTCAGGAAGTTGTGTACAGGAATCATCAGCCATGGTTACCTTCATCTCCCATTCTTGTAAGGCATCCAACTTTCATAACAAAGGAGGCCCTAAGGGTTATCAAGGAAATCAGTATTAGTGGCAATAATCATGCAAACTTCTATTGATATATTGGTGGTGACCATAGAAGGCTTTGAACATTGACCAAAATGAACCATTTCCTGTTAATGAAGTTGGTTGCATTTTGAGGTGGAGCTCTTCATGCTATATTGTACAATCTATGGAGCCCTACACCTGGAATGCCCCAGAAGATCACAGTTATATGCTGTGTCCATGAACATCCTTATTGAATGCTGTCAGTGAAGCTCACTCAGCCGGAGGGCATGAAAAGACGGTGGATTTCCTTCTCCTTCTCCAAATGCTGAGGGCACCTTCTGCTGCAAATTCTTTGTCGGGAACCAGTTCAACAGCTGATAGAATTTGCTGCTGGTCCTGCGTTTGCATGTCTCACTCTGATTTCTCTATCTGTTCATTGTTCTTTAGCCACAATGACAAAAACACCCGCTGTACCTATATCCATTGGTGACAGCTCTAATCAGAAGGGGGGATGTCAGAATTAAAATGGTTGCTAAGCAATGTGATCTCAGGAGTTCCATCATTATCCTTGATACAATAGGACATGGAGGTAATTGACAAGAAGGGTAATGGGATACCTCTACATGGATTTTAACAGAGCACATCTTATTCAGATGTATGCTGCACATCCCATATCATTAATATGGAGTTGGAGATTGTGTGGAATGATTACACCCCCTCTCTTCACTCCCAAGCTTCAAACGACCCAAGAAAGGTGGGATACTTTCTCTCAAGCTGAGAGGAAAGCTTGTGTAGCCCTAGAGACCTTGGAATATTTTTGTGAATCATGGACCACAGCAGACACTCTGTAAGTCATCTGCAATCACTACTGTTCAGACTAATATGTAACACTCAATGTTATTGGTATGATTCATCGTGCCCAGTCTCTGCAACCCATATTGTTCCTCGTTGCAAGAGGAACACTTGCAGGGATTTTGTGATTGTAGATGTCACTGGAATGAGTGTACTGGATTTATGCAGTGTCCTTTGCAGGACATCACAATCCTCAAAAGTGGGTCCTGCTACCGAAGACAAAAAATACCTAGTCTGCATGTACTGACAGCCATTTACATTTTCATTCTTCTTTGTGATTCGGGTAAAGATGGAAAGCAACACACGTAGTGCTCCAGAGATTGCATTACAGGCTCCACCTATTATTTTTGGAGGGTTTCCACATTCCCACCCGATCTTTTTATTTCATTTCATCAGTTTAGCCCCTGAGTTTATTGCTAAATTATGCCTAGCATAGTTATACACTATACCCCTACTATTGAAACTAGGGTGGTGGTCACCATAAATGATCACCCAAAGACCCTTCCCCCATGCCCTGCAGAACTCCATGCCTTCCCATGGTCTATTGTTTCCAATAGTAATATACTGAATAGCCTACCTTCACAGTATTTGTCCCCGGCACTCTGCAACCAATCCCCAGAATAGACTACCCCAACATACCCACCATAGAACTGTCCCTTCATAAAGCCCTCAACTTTCAGAAACCTCTCCCCACTCCCCCCAGGACTAACTGTGGCCCATTCACCAATTGACTAGGAATGACAGACCCAACTGTTGATTGACCAGACCCCTGTTTGATCTGTGTGCAGCTCCCAACTGGTTTACCACTAATTCCAGCCTGGTTGCACATGACTTGCAGAACAAACCATGGCTAACTCCCCAGATTCTAATAAGAGGAACTCTTAAAAACTGATCACAAAAGCTGACCGAACTGTGTTCAAACCCCTAGACTGAAATTGGATGCTGTCCCAAATTCAGTGTGGTGGCATCCTCTAACTGAGCATAAAACCCTTGACTGGACTAAGGACTACTCCTCTTAGACATGAACCTCAGGTTAAAAATGATACAACGTGCTTGCCATGTAAGCTGCTGGCACATGCTCTAATTGTGGCGCTGAAGTAGCACAGTGCAAGACATCAACATTTCCATCCTTTGAGAACATAGAACATCACAGCGCAGTACAGGTCCTTTGGCCATTGATGTTGCGCTGACCTGTAGAACCAACCTGAAGCCCATCTATCCTACACTATTCCATTTGTTTATTCAATGACCATTTAAATTCCTTCAAGTTGTTGAGTCAATTACTGTTGCAGTCAGTGCACTCAACGCCCCTACTACTCCCTGAATAAAGAAACTACCTCTGACAGCTGTCTACAATTATCATCTCTCAGTTTAAAGCTACGTCCCTGCACACACACACCATGGGTGCTGGGGTTAAAAATAATAAGCACTAAAAAAAAAATATAACCAGCAGAAGCATTGCCCTTTGATGTGAAGGGCATTGCTTGTCACTGGCCACTCGGGTGCTTCCTTTTTTCCCGGTGGTGGAAATTGAGTAAAGATTTGTACACCTGTTGTCTTTCACTGTGTCTCACACCTGCACACACACAACATGGGTGCTGGGGAAAAAATAGTTAAAAATCACACAACACCAGGTTATAGTCTAACAGATTTAATTGGAAGCACTAGCTTAAAGAAAAAAAAATAAAGCTACGTCCCTTCATGCTAGCTGTCAACATCTGAGACAGAGGCTCTCACTGTCCAGGTGAAAGTGAGGACTACAGATGCTGGAGGTTAGAGTTGAGAGTGTGATGGTGGAAAAGCACAGCAGGTCAGACAGCATCCAAGGAGGAAAATCGACGTTATGGGCAAACGTCCTTCATCAGGAATGAGGTTGGGAATCTTGGGAGTGGGGAGATAAATGGAATGAGGGTGGGGCTAGAGGGAAGGTAACTGAGAGTGCAATAGGTGGATGGAGGTGGGGGTATTGGTAATAGGTTGGAGAGGAGGGTGGAGCAGATGGTGGGAAGAAAGATGGACAGATGGGACAGATCATGAGGACGGTTGCTGAGCTGGAAGATGAAAATGAGATAAGGTGGGGACAGGGGAAATAAGGAAACTGGTGAAATCCACATTGATGCCATGGGATTGGAGGGTCCCAGGGAGGAAGTTGAGGCATTCTTCCTCCAGACATCGGATGGTAAAGGAGTGGTGATAGAGGAGGCCCAGGACCTGCATGACCTCGGCGAAGTGAGAGAGTGAGTTGAAGTGTTCGGCCATGGGGCAGTGGGGTTGGTTGGTGTGGGTGCCCCAAAGGTGTTCCCTGAAGCACTCTGCCAGTAGGTGTCCTGTCTCCGCAATGTCGAGGAGACTGCATCGGGAGCAACGGATACAGTAAATGACATGTGGAAGTACAGGTGAAACTTTGATGGATGTGAAAGGCTCCTTTGTGTCCTTGGATGGAGGTCAGGGGGAGGTGTGGGCACAGGTTTTGTAATTCCTCTGGTGGAATTGCACCACCTCTGGGGAAGGTGCCAGGAGGGGAGAGTGGGTTATCTCTGGTGGTGGGGTCTGTTTGTCCGTGATGGAAATGGCGGAGGATGATGCAATGTATACGGAGATTGGTGAGGTGGAAAGTGAGGACCAGGGAATTCTGACCTTGTTATGGTTAAAGGGGTGCGGTGGGATTAGAGGGCGGAGGTGTGGGAGGTGGATGAGGTGCGCTGGAGGGCATCATCAATCATTTGGGAGGGGAAATTGTGGTCTTTAAAGACGGAAGCCATCTGCTATGTTCTGTGGTGGAACTGGTCCTCTTGGGAGCAGATGCAGTGGAGGTGAAGGAATTGGGAATAAGGGATACCATTTTTACAGCAGGCAGAGTAGGAGGAGGTGAAATCCAAGTAATTTTGTGTCAGTAAGTTTATCGAAACTGTCAGTGTTAAGTTAGTCACCGTTGATGGAGATGGAGAGATCCAGGAAGGGCAGAGAAATGTCAGAGATGGTCCAGGTGAATTTAAGGTGGGGGTGGAATGCCTTGGTGAAGTTGATGAACTGTTCAACCTCCTCATGGGATCCCGAGGTGGCGCTGATGCAGTCAATAATGTATCAGAGAAAAAGGTTGGGGGTGGTGCCGGTGTAACTGCAGAAGATAAGACTGTTCCATGCAGCCGACAAAGAGACAGGCATAGTTAGGGCCCATGTGGGTGCCCATGGCTACCACCTTCATCTAGAGAAAGTGGGAGGAATCAAAGGAGAAATTGTTGAGAGTAAGGACCAGTTCAGCCAAATGAATTAGAGTGTCAGTGGAAGGGTACTGGTGGGGACGTCGAAAGAAGAAGAAACGAAAGCTTGGAGGCCCTGGTCATAGCGGACGGAGGTGTAGAGGGACTGGATGTCCATGGTGTGGATGAGGCATTGGAAACGGAAGTCTTGATAGAGGTAGAAGGCATAGGTGGTGTCCCAAACGTATGAGGGGTGTTCCTGGACCAGAGGGATAGGACAGTAGGTGGAGATGGGTTCGGTGGGGCAGGAGCAGGCTGAGACGATGGGTCAGCCTAGGTAGTCAGGCTAATGGATCTTGGATGGGACATGAAACTGGGCAGTGTGGAGTTCCCGAACTATGAAGTTGGAAGCTGTGGGTGGGAGATCTCCTGAGGTGGTGAGGTTGTGTACGGTTTGGGAAATGATGGTTTAGTGATGGGAGGTGAGGTCATGGTCGAGGGAACAAGAGAAGGAGGTGTCTTCAATTTCCCCTTCCCCCACCTCACCCCAGTTCCAAACTTCCAGCTCAACACTGTCCCCATGACTTGTCCTACCTGCCTATCTTCCTTTCCACCTATCCACTCCACCCTCCTCTCTGACCTATCACTTTCATCCCCATCCCCACTACCTATTGTACTCTATGCTACTTTCTCCTCATCTCCACCCTCCTCTCATTTATCTCTCCACCCTTCAGGCACTCTGCCTCTATTCGTGATGAAGGGCTTTTCCGAAACATTGATTTTCCTGCTCCTCAGATGCTGCCTGAACTGCTTTGCTTTTCCAGCACCACTCTAATCCAGAATCTGGTTTCCAGCATCGGCAGTCATTGTTTTTACCTAGTCTTCAAGTTGGCACATGGCGTCAGCAGTGTAGAGATCAGTGTGCCAAACTACCACTGCACCCGTCTTGTCCGCTGGTTTAGTGGTGAGGTTGGGGTTGGAGCAGAGGGAGAGGAGGGCTGTGCGATATGAGGGTGAGAGTTTAGGGTGGGTGAGAATGGTGGACAGGCTGAGGAGGTCAATGAGTTGGAAACATGGAGGTCAAGAGCAGGTAACAGACTGGCATAGGGTGTCCAGGTGGATGAGATCTATTGGAGGTGTGCAAAGGGGTCCTCGGAAGTGGGAGGGAGTCTTGATGGAAAAGGTAAGCTCAGAGGTGGAGGTGACTGCCCACCCTATCTAATCCTCTGATTATCTTGTTTGTCTCAAATATGTCAAATTTTAACCCTCTTCTCTCTAACAAAAACAGCCTCAAGTCCCTCAGCCTTTCCTCATAAGACCTTCCCTCTATACCAGGCAACATCCTAGTAAATCTCCTTTCTAAGGCTTCCACATCCTTCATATAATACGGTGACCAGAACTGCACACAATACTCCAAGTGCTGCCGCACTTGAGTTTTGCACAACTACAACGTTACCTTGTGGCTCCGAAACTCAATCCCACTACCAATAAAAGCTAACACATCATATGCCTTCTTAACAACCCTATCAACCTGGATGGCAACTTTCAACACCGGGATCTCTCTGCTCATCTACACTAACAAGAATCTTACCATTAGCCCAGTACTCTTTATTCTTGTTGCTCCTTCCAAAGTGAATCACCTCATACTTTTCCACATTAAACTCCATTTGCCATCTCTCAGCCCAGAACTGCAGCTTATCTATGTCGCTCTGTAACCTCCAACATCCTTCAGCATGATCCACAACTTCACCAACCTTGGTGTCATCCACACATTTACTAAACTTTCCTTCTAGGTCCTCATCTAGGTTATTTATAAAAATAACAAACAGCAGTGGCCCCAAATCAGATCCTTGCAGTTCACACTAGTAACTGAACTCCAGGATGAACATTTCCCATCAATCACCACACTCTGTCTTCTTTCAGCTAGCCAATTTCTGATCCAAACCGCTAAATCTCCCTCAATCCCATACCTCCGTATTTTGTGCAATAGCCTACAGTGGGAAGCCTTATCAAATGCCTTACTGAAATCTATGTAAACCACATCAACCACCTGTTTGATCACCACCTCAAAGAACTCAATAAGGTTTGGGAGGCACAGATTTCACAAAACAGTGTTGACTATCCCTAATCAACATATTCCTATCTAGCTGATTATAAATCCTCTCTTATAACCTTTTCCAACATTTTACCCACAACTGAAGTAAGGCTCACTGGTCTATAATTACTAGGGTTGTCTCTACATCCCTTCTTGAACAAGGGGACAACATTTGCTATCCTCCAGTCTTCTGGCACTATTCCTGTAGAAAATGACGACATAAAGATCAAAGCCAAGGTCTCTACAATTTCCTCCCTGGCTTCCCAGAAAATCCTAGGATAAGTTCCATTCAGTCCAGGGGACTTATCTACTTTCACACTCACCGGAATTGTTAACACCTTGTCCTTGTGAACCTCAATCCCATCTTGTCTAGTAGCCTGAATCTCAGTATTATTTTTGACCACATTGTCTTTTTCCAGTGTGAATACTGTCAAAAAATATTCATTTAGCATGTCCGCATCTCCTCGGACTCCACTCACAACTTCCCACTGCAATCCTTGACTGGCCCTAATCTTTCACTAGTCATTCTGTTATTCCTGATCTACCTGTAGAAAGCTTTAGGGTCTTCCTTGATCCTATCTACCAGAGACTTCTCATGGTCCCTCCTGGCTCTTCTTAGCTCTCCCTTTTCGTCTGTACTGGCTAACTTGTAACTCTTAAACACCCTAACTGAGCCTTCAAGTCTCATCTTAACAGAAGCCTTCTTCTTCCTCTTGACAAGAGATTCAACTTCTTTAGTAAACCAAGGCTCCATCATTCGATCAACTCCTTCCTCCCTGCCTGGCAGTACATATCTATCAAGGACACGTAGTAGCTGTTCCTTGAATAAGCTCCACATTTCAATTGTGCCCATCCTCTGCAGTTTCCTTCCTCATCCTATGCATCCTAAATCTTTCCCAATTGCTTCATAATTGCCTTTCTCCCAGCAATAGCTCTTGTCCTGTGTTATATACCTATCCCTTTCCATTGCTAAAGTAAACATAACCGAATTGTGGTCACTATCACCAAAGTGCTCATCTACCTCCAAATCTAGCACCTGGCCAAGTTAATTACCCAGTACCAAATCCAGTGTGGCCTCGCTCTTGTTGTCCTGTCTATGTACTGTGTCAGGAAACCATCCTGCACATACTGGACAAAAACTGACCCATCTAAAGAACTTAATATATAGTATTTCCAGTCAATATTTGGAATGTTTAAGCCTCCATAACAACTATGCTGTTACACTCACTCCTATCCAGAAACATCTTTGCTATCCTTTCCTCTACATCTCTGGAACTATTTGAAGGCCGAAAGAAAACTCTTAACAGGATGACCTCTCCTTTCCTATTTCTAACCTCAGCCCATACTACCTCAGTAGATGAGTCCTCAAATGTCCTCTCTGCCACCATAATACTGTCCTTGACTAACAATGCCACACCTCCCCCTCTTTTACCATCTTTTCTGTTCTTCCTGAAAATCTAAATCCTGGAACCTGCAACAACCATTTCTGTCCCTGCTCAATCCCATGTCTCTGAAATGGCCACAACATTGAAGTCCCAAATACCAACCCATGCTGCAAGTTAACCCACCTTATTCCAGATGTTCCTGGCATTGAAGTTGACACACTTCAAACCAGCTTTCTGCTTGCCAAAACCCTTCGTCCTGCACCATCCCTGTAGCCATGTGTTCAACTCCTCTCTCTCCCTATTCCTCGCCTCCCCAGCATGTGGCACTGGCAACTAACTAGAGGTGACAATTCTGTTTGTTCTAGCATTAAGCTTCCACGCTAGCTCCCTGAATTTGTGCCTTAAATCCCCATCCCTTTTCCTACCGATGTCATTAATACTTATATGGGCCACGATTTGAGATTGGTCCCCCTCCCCTTCAAGGATCCCAAAAACACAATCCGAGAAATCACGAACTTTGGTGCCTGGGAGGCAACACACCAACTGTGCAATTCTCTTGTTCCCACAGAACCTCCTATCTGTCCCCCTAATTATGGAGTCCCCAATGACTAATGCTCTGCTCATCTCCACCCTTTCCTTTTGAGCAATAGGGGACAGCTTCTGCGCCAGAGATCTATACACCATGGCGTATCCCTTTGACTGATCATTGCTGGCAAATACTAACAAACTGATTGATTTTCTATCTGCGCTTAAAGGCCAAGCAAGACAGAACCACTCTGCACCTATAAGTTCTGAATCAGGTGGCAATGCACAAACGAGCAAGGCAAGATAAGGTAGAAATGCCATGAGCACCCAAGCATACAGAAAGTGAAAGAAGGATGAGAAAGCAAAGCTCAGATCTCTGAGATAAAAATTGTACAAATGTATGAGACAGATACTTGTCTCTAAGAGCAGAGGCAAAAAAGAAACTGCAGATGCTGGAATCCAAAGTAAACAGGCAGGAGGCTGGAAGCACACAGCAAGGCAGGCAGCATCAGGAGATGGAGAGGTTGACATTTCGGGTGTAACCCTTCATCAAGACAGGGGGTGAATGTAAGGAGGAGCTGCAGATAAAGAGGGTGACAGGGCAGGGTGGTGTAGTGGGGATAAGTGAAGACAAGCAGATAGCTCAAACTGGTTGGTCAATCAGAGGAACAGTTCCAGTAGGTGGTTGGGAGGGGTGGAAGGGAGGGGGAGGGGCTGGGAAAGGAGTCGGGAAATGGGAAAGGAGGTTTTTTGAAATTGACAAACTCAATGTTGAGTCCTCTAAGCTGTAGCTGTCCAAGTGGAAGATATGGTGTTGTTCCTCCAGTTTGCAGTTGGTTCATTGTGGCAATGGAAGAAGCTAAGGATGATCATGTCAGAAGTGAGTTGGAAGGGAAATTAAAATGGGTGGTGACTGGGAGGTCCAGTCTACCCCTGCGGTTCTGGCTGCGATGCTCGGCAACCTGTTCCCTGAGTTTAAATTTGGTCTCCTCAATGTAGAGAAGACCACATTGGGAGCACCTGATGCAGTAAACTAGGTTGGAAGAGAAGCGGGTGAATCTCTGTCTCACCTGGACGGACTGTTTGGGGCCCTGGATGAAGGTGAGGGAGATAGTGTAATGGGCAGAGGAACTTGGTACCAGCAGGACAGGAAAAGATGTCGGTAAGGTCTGACGTGCAGTGTTGAAGCAGTGAACTATATCTTAGTGAGTCTGAGATGTGCCATCATCATGTGGTGAGGCTGGTGCTTTGGCAGTGCCGACCCAACTCAATGTAGGGTGCAAGTGGTCACTGCTCAAGGAGAATGCCCCAAGGAGCCAGGGGACATTAGTTGAAATGGAGGGCTGATGAGCTACAGCTGCTAGGGAATCAACATGATTTTCATAGCAACTATTGACAGTGTCTAGTTTCTCTCCGTTACCTGGGAAAACAGCAACCTGATATAAATGAAGCACAATTAAGTAATAAATGAAATGTTAATACACGCAAATGAGCCCTTTGCCATTCACTAGCTGGATTCTCATCCAGCCATTAAAATCTTCTGTGGAAAACAGACTTCTTTTTCTCGACATGGAGAACAGTTTTCCATTCTCGCATTATTTCCCTAGCTGTCTCATCATTGCCCAGGTCAAATAGAGGCTTGGAACATTCACCCTTTAATTGTATGATAATCTGATCTTTTTTCCAAAATTGATGCAGACTTCAAAAAGTGCATAGAAGTGCGAACCGGGCCTTTGTGTGGATGTAAAAAAAAACTTGCTCACTTTTATAGCCCAGTCTACTGATTATAAAAGTTCACATTCTACTGAGAGTTATTTTTGTAATTCATGTCTAAGGTTAAATGATTATCATCTGTGTATCCTCATGGCAAACAAACAGCACTACAATATTTAGAAGGAGTAGAACCATAAAACCTGAGATGAAAAATACTTGGTCAACAATATAATAGTGACTTGAATATAATTTCCAGTGATCAATGAGTACTTTTGGTGTATTAATTCCACAATGCTATCCACCTGCAGGTTTCATATCAGAGCCATCTTTATTGCCCTTTCACATTCGTCATTGTATCACGACCATTCTTAGTGAAAGTGCTGGGGCGGAAATTATGTTTTTTTTATAAATACACAAATTGATTTTCATCTTTATTTATTGCAGGCCTGTAAAGCTATAAGCAATTTCTTGAAGCTACAGTCAAATCTTGCTCTGTGATAATAAACACAGGCATCCTATCATCCTCTATGACATTTCCTTCTCAAAAAATTTCCAATATTTTCCCTTGTTGTGCCACAATTAGAGTCAACATTTGATTCACTATCACTGTTACAAAATTACAATAATATGATATTAAATATGCAGAGTCAAAATCAGCCTAAACTGAACCTAAAATTAGAAATTATAATAAATCATACTTATAAATGAATATCAGCTTGAATACTTGTCAATGATTCTTTATTCATAATATATATTACAGGCTTCAGCTCTAGAAAAACTCTAACAATATCGCTGTGTATACGGATAGGCACTTCATTTAAACATTCTTATCATGATACTTCTGATTTCTCTTTTACAAAAAAGGCCATGAATATCAATAATGTTGAAAATATTAGGCGAAGAAGCTTGCAATAGGTGATATCCATGTGTAAGTGATAACTATTTATTAATCAATATTGTTACCATTCTTAATATAACCAGAGACAGAATGTAAGACAATTGGCAAAAGAGCTAAATTTGACATAAGGGGAAAGAAACAAAGTTAACTTTTCAACTTCATTTTTCAGAACTGCAAATTTAGTTGAGAAAAGTTCCTGAAGTCATGTTAAACTCAAAGCTTTAACTTGGTTTCTTTATCCACAGATGCTATCATAGGTTCTCTGGCATTTTCAGTTTTTATTTCCAATTTTCAGCACCTGCAGTATTTCTTTGTTGACATGAAGAGAATGTTATTACCACGAGTTGTGTCTGAAAAAGTGGTGGAAGTCGATTCAGTAATAAATTTCAGAGATGAGAAATAAATTGCACGTGATAAGCAATGACAGTGAAGTGGGATTCATTGCATAGTTCTGTCAAAGAGATCCTTAGGGTCAAATGATTTCCTTCAGTGCTGCATCATCCTATGGTTCTATGAATCTGTCAATGCTACAAAAGGCTAGATTTCCACTACCGAGGAAAGATAGCTTGAGACTGCTTAAAAGGCCGCATCATATCTCTGTGGCTTCTTCGCAGTTAGCTGTTTATACATAAGGGTCTGTAGCTCCCAGCCTTCACACCTTTCCCACCTGCCATGCCACAACTGCTCTCACCCATCTCCCATGATTCCTCAAGCCTTCCATGGCAACTGGTGCCCCAACCACCCTAATGGCTCCTCATATTCTCCATGCTAACTCATCAAACATTTCCTGCCCATTTACAAATACAGTATACACTCTATATAGAACCAATGAACTTAATAACAACTGTAACATTTCTGGAACAGCTTAAAAATACATATGTGTCATTTTCTTTTAAAATAATGCCCATTGCTTTAACCTTCTAAAAGTTTCAATCAAACAACTTTGTAAAGAAACAACAACAGAAGCTGTATGTATTTAATACTTCTTTATCTTGCTCAAATAAACAAAATGTATTGACAAATTGTATAATAGAAAAACACAGCTTATTAAAACATCATTGAAACTTTCCAATCATAGAATCATACAATACAGAAGAGGCCCTTCGGCACATTGTGTCTAGACCATGAAAAATACTTTACTATCTACGATATTCCCAAATTCATTTGAACCTAGTTCGCTATATCTATGATTCCATTTTTATTCCTGACGAGAACAACAAAATCTTTATTCATCCATTGTTCCCTAATCCCACCAGCTTTATCTATCATTCTAACAGGAATATAATAACTCTGAACTCTCATTATCACACTTTTGAAAGAACTCCAATTTACCTGCAGTGTATTTCAATCAACTTTTGAATGTTCTTGTCTCATACCATTAAAATTTGCCTTACTTCAGTTAAGAATTTAACTTTTACAGAAGGCTTATCCTTTTCCAAAACAGTTTTAAAACTAATAAAATTATGATCACTAGACCCAAATTTTTCCCCTGATAACACTTGCCTTGCCTTATTATCCAAGAAAAGGTCTAGTTTTGTTCCTTCTCCAAAGGAATATTTACATATTTATAAAGAAAACTTTCTTGAGCACATTTAACAAATTCTTCACTACCCAAATCTTTAACACTATGGTAGTTCCAGTCAATGTTTGGAAATTAAAATCATTTCTTGTTACAACCTTATTATTCTTATTTGTATCTGTGATCTCTCCATATATTTGTTCCTATTCGGGAGCCTATAGTACAATCCCATCGAGGTGATCATTCGTTTTTTATTTCTAATTTCAACCCATATATTTTCACCAGAAGATATATCAGAAATATCTTCTGTCATTATAGCAGTCATGATGTGGAGATGCCGATGTTGGACTGGGGTGGGCAAAGTTAATAAATCACACAACGCCAGGTTAAGGTCCAACAGGTTTATTCGGAAGTACTAGCTTTCGGAGCACTGCTCCTTCATCAGATAGCTGTGGAGCAGAATCATAAGACACAGAATTTATAGCAAAAGATCACAGTGTCGTGCAACTGAAATGATATATTGATCAAACCTAGATTGCTGTTAAGCCTTTTAGCTTTTCGAATGGTTTTGGCGCTAACTGACACAGCAGTGAACCTGCACAGTTACGGTCTTTGCTGATTGAATTCATGTATTGCTGGACATTGGAGTGCATCTGGGAAAAGTAACAAATAGTGAAAATCACAACTAGTCTTGGAGGAACCTGTTTGGGAGAGGTCACAGCACAGAAACAGATAATGAATATTTTAAGCTTGGCCTTACAGTAACTCTGCAGTAGTGAGTAGTGTCTCAGAGAGGGTGCAGAATGTTCTCAAGGGGGAGAGGGGCCAGCAGGAGGTCATTGTACACATTGGAACCATGGCATAGGAAGGGAAAAGTTTGAGATTCTGAATAGAGATTATTGAGAGTCAGGCAGGAATTTAAAAAGGAGGTCCTCGAGAGTAGTAATATCTGGATTACGCCCCATGCTACAAGCTAGTGAGGGCAGGAATAGGAGGATGGAGCAGATAAATGCATGCCTGAGGAGCTGGTATATGGGAGAAGGATTCACATTTTTGGATCATTGGAATCTCTTTTGGGGTAGAAGTGACCTGTACAAGAAGGACGGATTGCACCTAAATTGGAAAGGGACTAATATATTGGCCAGAAGATTTGCTTGAGCTGCTCGGGAGGACTTAAACTAGTAAGGTGGGGAGGTGGGACCCAGGGAGATAGTGAGAAAAGATCAATCTGAGATGGGTACAGTTGAGAAAAGAAGTGAGTCAAACAGCCAGGCAGGCAGGGACAAAGCAGAGAACAAGGCAGGACTGATAAATTAAACTGCATTTATTTCAATGCAAGAGGCCTAACAGGAAAGGCAGATGAACTCAAGGCATGATTAGGAACATGGGACTGGGATATCATAGCAATTACAGAAACATGGCTCAGGGATGGACAAGACTGGCAGCTTAATGTTCCAGGATACAAATGCTACAGGAAAGTTAGAAAGGGAGGCAACAGGGGAGGAGGAGTAGTGTTTTTGACAAAGGATAGCATTACAGCTGTACTGAAGGAGGATATAACCAGAAATACATCCTGTGAAGTTATTTGCATTGAACTGAGAAATAAGGAAGGGATAATCACCTTCTTGGGATTGTATCACAGACCTCCTCCTCCTCAATAGTCAGAGGGTAATAGAGAAACAAATTTGTAAGGACATCTCAGTTGTCTGTCAGAATAATAGGGTGGTTATGGTAGGGGATTTTAACTTCCCAAACATAGACTGGGACTGCCATTGTGTTAAGGGCTTAGGCGGAGAGAATTTGTTTCTGTGTACAAGAACATTTTCTGATTCACCTACTAGAGAAGTTGCAAAACTTGGCCTACTCTTGGGAAATAAGGCAGGGCAGGTGACTGAGGTATCAGTGGGTGAGCACATTGAGGCCAGCAACCATTATTCTATTAGTTTTAAAACATTGATGGAAAAGGATAGACGAGATCTAAAAGTCGAAGTTCTAAATTAGAGAAAGGTCAATTTTTGACGGTATTAGGCAAGAACTTTCAAAAGCTGATTGAGGGCAGATGTTCACAGGTAAAGGGAGGGCTGGATAATGGGAAGCCTTCAGAAATGAGATAATGGGAGTCCAGAGACTGTATTTTCTTGTTAGGGTGAAAGGAAATGTTGGTAGTTATAAGGAATGCTGGATGACTAAAGAAATTGAGGGTGTGGTTAAGAAAAAGAAAGAAGCATATGTCAGTTATAGACAGGATAGTTCGAGTGAATCGTTGGAAGAATATAAAGGCAGTAGAAGTGCACTTAAGAGGGAAATCAGGAGGGCAAAAAGGGGACATGAGATAGCTTTGGCAAATAGGGTTAAGAAGAATCCAAAGGGTTTTTACAAATACATTAAGAACAAAAGGGTGACTAGAGGGAAAATAGGGCCATTCAAAGAATAGCAGGAGATGGGGGAGATACTAAATGAGTATTTTGCATCAGTATTTACTGTGGAAAAGGACATGGAAGATATAGACTGTAGGGAGATAGATGGTGACATCTTGAAAAATTCCTTATTACAGAGGAGGAAGAAGTGCTGGATGTCTTGAAATGCATAAAAGTGGATAAATCCCCAGGACCTGATCAGGTGTATGCAAGCACTCTGTGGGAACCTAGGGAAGCAATTGCTGGGCCTTTTGCTGAGATATTTGTGTCATCAATAGTCACAGGTGAGGTGCCTGAAGACTGGAGGTTGGCTAACGTGGTGCCACTGTTTAAGAAAGGTGGTAAAGACAAGCCAGGGAACTATAGACCAATGAGCCTAATGTTGGTGGTGGGCAAGTTGTTGGAGGGAATCCTGAAAGACAGGGTTTACACGTACTTGGAAAGGCAAGGGCTGATTAGGGAGAGTCAACAAGGCTTTGTGCAAAGGAAGCCATGTTTCACAAACTTGATTTTTTTTGAAGAACCAACAAAGAGGATTGATGAGGGCAGAGCGGTAGATGTGATCTATATAGACTTCAGTAAGGTACTCGACAAGGTTCCCGATGGGAGACTTGTTAGCAAGGTTAGATCTCATGGAATACAGGGAGAACTAGCCATTTGGATACAGAACTTGCTCAAAGGTAGAAGAGTGCCACAAGGATTGGTGCTGGGTCCACTACTTTTTGTCATTTATATAAATGATTTGGATGTGAGCACAAGAGGTATAGTTAGTAAGTTTGCAGATGACACCAAAATTGGAATCGTAGTGTTCAGCGAAGAAGGTTACCTCAGATTAAAACAGGATCTTCATCAGATGGGCCAATGGGCTGAGAAGTGACAGATGGAGTTTAATTTATATAAATGCGAGGTACTGCATTTTGGGAAAGCAAATCTTAGCAGGACTTATACACTTAACGAAAAGGTCCTCAGGAGTGCTGCTAACAAAGAGACCTTGGAGTGCAGGTTCATAGCTGCTTGAAAGTGGAGTCGCAAGTAGACAGGATAGTGAAGAAGGTGTTTGGTATGCTTTCCTTTTTTAGTCAGAGTATTGAGTATAAGCGTAGGGAGGTCATGTCACAGCTGTACAGGACATTGGTTAGGCCACTGTTGGAATAGTGCATGAAATTCTGGTCTCCTTCCTATGGGAAAAATGTTGTGAAACTTGAAAGGGTTCAGAAAAGATTTACAAGGATGTTGCTAGAGTTGGAGGGTTTGAGCTATCGGGGGAGGCAGAACAGGCTGGGGCTGTTTTTCCTGGAGCATCAGAGGCTGAGGGGTGACCTATAACAGGTTTATAAAATCATGAGGGGCATAAATAGAATAAATATACAAAGTCTTTTCCCTGGGGGTGGTGGAGTACAGAACTAGAGGGCACAGGTTTAGGGTAATAGGAGAAAAATATGAAAGAGACCTAAGGGGCAACTTTTTCATGCAGAGGGTGGTACACGTATGGAATGACCTACCAGAGAAAGTGGTGAATGCTAGTGCAACTGCAACATTTAAAAGGCATCGGGATGGGTATGTGAATAGGAAAGGTTTGGAGGGATATGGGCTAGGTGCTGGCAGATGGGACTAGATTAGGTTGGGATATCTGGTTAGCATGGACAAGTTGGACCAATAGGTCTGTTTCCGTGCTGTACATCTCCATGACTTTATGTAAATCCCAGAATTTCAAGTTACATTCTCAAGATAATTTCAGGTTTTATAAAAAGAAGCATGGCATTCCAACTGGAACTCTATCAACAAATACATTGACTTGGATCTCGTTTACCATCCCCTGAGTAGAAGAACAGGAAACGGCATCACCACAGGAAATGATATCATCAACAAGGAAACCTAAACACATAAATAACAAGCGAGCCATACCACCAGTGCTTCACCAGGGGCTCACTGATGATGTTATCTAGAATAGTAATGAAACATCTGAGAAGTAACCTTCTAGCTCAGTGAGCAAACTTACATCCAGAACCTCAAATTGAGCTACAAACCTTCTCAAACCTTGCAAACATGACATCTCAGCTCAGACAATGCATTAAAGGTTACAGTCTGTCTATATCCCAATCTTGACCCAGACTGGTTCTAAACAGATTGGGATACAAATAGAATCTAACCTCACTTTTAATGCATTGTCTGAGCTGAGATGTCACCTTTTTTAATAAAGCCTTAAGTTATCTTGAGAATGTGGGATTTACACATTAATGAACTAAAACCTGCAACCTAATCTAAAAGTTGGCAGACTTAACAGCAATCGAGGTTTCTTCAACGTATTGTTTCACTTAAATGACACTGTAGTCTTTTGCTATAAATTAAGCATCTTATGATCTTGCTCCACAGCTACCTGATGAAGGAGCAGCACTCTAAAAGCTTGGACTTCCAAATAAACATGTTGGATTATAACCTGGTGTTGTGTGATTTTTAACTATAGCAGTAATGCTTTCCTTAATCAACAATGTCACTCCCCTTCCTCTTTTGCCTACCTTTCTACCTTCCTATAGCATCTGAACCCAGAACATTGAGCTGCCAGTCTTGTCCATCCCTCAAATTTCTGTAATAGCATTGACATCCCAATGCCATGTTCCCAAATATACCCTTGAAATAAAAGCAGTTTAATTCCTCAAAGACTTGCTCTTGTTTGCCTCTTCTAATTAACTTGTGTTTTTCAGATTCAGAACCACTTTACCTAACTATTTACTCTGCTATTTAAGATCCCTCCACCCCTTCCCCCGACTCTGATAGCTTGAGTAAGTCTCCCTGCTAGAACATTGATCTCTTTTCAGTTCAGGTGAAAGGGAAGTTCACCTTTCAATTGTATTCTTTTCAACAGTACACAAAACTGAATATCTGTTTGAGAGAGACATAACCACAGGAGACTTCTGAACTACCTTCTCACCTTTCCTGACAGTCACCTATCTTTCAGACTGATTCTGCAGTGCCATCACTTCTCTAAATCTACGAACTATCTAACTCTGTGTCTCTTGTATGCCCACAATGACATCAAGCCTAAAAAGAAGCAGCTTTCAATAGTATCTTTTATATATAAATTACCTTTCCTTACCCAAAGAATTAATATTAAGCATCTAAAAAAAAATGAAACAGCAGCCAACAACTGAAGTTGATCAGCCATAATATTTTTCATTAATTCATGCGATGTGTGTATTGCAAGCAATTATTGCCCATCATTAATTGCTCTTCAGAATGTGGTAATAGTGAGCCACCGTCTGTAAATGCAAGAAAGTCACTTGCTTGGAATTTCACAGTACTTGCTAATGAGATATTTAATTATCATAGGAAAGTTTCAGATTTTTTATTTAATTCATGAATTTTACTCCCTTAGCTGTTGTGGTAATAGGATTTAACTCATGCCTGTGGTTTATGAATACAGGTCTCTGGAGTACTCATCCAGTATCAGGACCAGGCTCTTGACTTTTTCTAATTCATCCACGGGATGTTGGTATCGCTGGCTGGCATTACTGGCAATAAATGCATTTATTGTCCATCGCTAATTTGCTCAGAGGACAATTGAGTTAACAACATTACTGTGGGTCTACAGTGACATGCTGTGCAGACTAACTAAGGATAGTAGATTGCTTCCCATAAATGGAAGACAGGCTTTTACAGCAATTAACAGTGATACATGGTTGCTATTAGACTAGCATTCACTTCTAGATTTTTATTAAATTTTAATTTAACACCTTACTACTGTGGGATTTGAGCCCATAATTCCAGAACATTAGCCTGGATCTCTGGATTAATAGTCCAATGATATTACCTTTGTATCACCACCTCCCAATCCAACTGAATGGCTTGAGGGAGTGAACAGCTCCTTCCTGTTTGCATATTTCCTATGTTCATAATCAAACATATACATTTACATGACCTGTTATAATGATTTCCTTCTTCTTCTTTCATGTACATTTTTCCACCTGTACTAAATGCTTGGTTTGTTTGAAAGAAACGAGTTAGACCACCCCTTCAGCTGAGGGCCATCCTGTTGGAACTTAATGGTTTCTAACTAAGCTACTCCAGAGTATCTGCTACCTATAGTGACTACAGAGAAAATGCATTAGTGCAAGTATTTTGTTGATTTTCTTTTAGATAACGAATGTTGACTTCAATCTACTGTGTCCACACTCTCTGGAGTTGAATTAACAGGAATGTGAGTGCTTTGATCTGAACTCCTTCTGTTGGTGTTGAAGCTTCAACTCAAGTTAGACTTAATCAATTCATCAAATGTGGCCCTGATGACACCGTCAGAAATTTCTGCTTCAATACAAGTTACTGAATAAATTCATGGAAGAAAGCAAAAGGAACTTTACATTAATCATCACTCCTGGAACACTTTAATCTTTAAAAAACCTTCATCACACGGAAAGAATCTTCCCTGGTCACCATGTGTATATAGAATGGAACAGTCACACTGATCATTCCTAACAATGGCATTTTGACTATGTTCTGAAGAGATAGCAACTAGAGGAATTTGTTACCTGTGATTTGGTGGTTTGTAAATTTGTGCACTGTTTCTGTGCTTTGTATTTGTCTATGACAAATTTATTGCTGTGTCAACATTATATTGTCTGTTTTACATATGTCATTAATGATTACAACAGCTTAAAATATATGATTGTTAAACTGGATTAATGTAAATTTGCCCAACACTTTTATAAGAATACTCAGCAAACAAGTTATCATTTGGTGTCACAATTTTAAAAAGCTGAATTCGCAAGAAAGTAGCCTGGTTTTCACACAAACAATGAGATGAGTGAATGGGATTGAAAAAGAAGTTCTAACTATATGCTCAGAACTAGATGCTATGCAAATGCTGCATTCTTTATTACTAAAAGGAAATTGGTTCTGCCTCAAATTGACATTGAAGCTGCAAAATAATGTGGATGTGATTAAGGCAAATGTATCCAAGCAAGCGCTACAAGTCTGCTTCCAGAGTAATAATGCAAAGCCAGTTATTAGCCAGCCACTGTATTCCTATAAGCCGACATCAACCTCAAAACAGCATTTATGTAAGAATTCCATATTTCAAACGAGCGCAAAGAGTATGTTCAAGGTGAGACATTGCTTTTACAGTCTCAGATTACAGATATATTGTTGGATGTTCTTTATTGTAGGCGAGGAAGAAGACTAGCATATAATCAAAGCCAATGAGAAATAGAATCCAGAAGAGATGCGAGAGTAAAATGTATAGGATTTACTTCAATTCCAAATGGGAGAATGTAAGCAGTCTTTTCTGACTCTGAAATCGTTTTTTCATGCTCTTTTTGTAATCCAATGCAGGAATCATTGACTTTCTTAAACAAAAAAATTTTCCTATTTGATAGTGGATATTCCTAGCATTCATGAATCATCTGTAGTGTGGATGCCCACCATTTCAGGTGTCCACTCTCCGAGAGGAGCCTCCTCATTGCCACCAGCTACAGGGGTAGAAGTGAGAAACACCATAGAAAGCTTCACAGCCACAAACACTGGAAAAAAAAATGATGAGAAAAGTCAAATCAACATGACCCAACCAGATCTGTACCTTCCTTGCTCGATACCTCTTCATTTGCACTTATAGCAATGACTTTACATTTATACAGAGCCTTTAAAATAATGAATTGTTCTAAGGCACTTATAAGAAGATAATCAGATTGAAATTTAACACAGCCTCAGGAGTGATATTAGGACGAGTAACCAAATGCTTCATTATAGTGGTAGGTTTTCATTGTAGTCTTCAGGTAGGAGGGAAAAAAAGAGATAGAGAGGTGCAGGGAGGGAGCATCAGAATTTGGGAATTAGGCAGCTGAGTGTGGAGCCAGCAATGTGGAGACACTAGAAATTTGGCATGCAAGGGAATTAGAGGAATATCAGGTTCTAACCAGTTTACAGGGCGGGAAGAAGATGTAAAGCTAGGGGGAGATCATGGAGGGATTTGAACATAGGCTGATAATTTAAGTGACTAGACTGGAAACAAAGCAAGTCAGTCAATGCAGGGGTGATGGATGATTAAGGTTTAGTTCAAGTTAGGCTACAGGCTTCACAGCTTTGATTGAGCCAAATGTTAAACAATGTAGAAGATGGATCACAACCGAGGAGAGCTGATGAAGGAGCGTTGCTCCGAAAGCTAGTGTGCTTCCAATTAACCCTGTTGGACTATAACCTGGTGTTGTGTGATTTTTAACGGAGTTAATAAAACTATGGATGTGGATTTCAGCAGAAATAGCTTGAGGCAAGAGCAGTGATGGGTAATTCTATAAAAGGCAACATAGGCAGTGTCGGGTAATAAAGAGCATCAAAAGCTCACCTTTAGGTCAAACAGAAATGGAGATTATGCATAGGTTAAGGTTCAGCCTCAGATCATGCAATGAATCACTGGCTCAGGAATGTAGTTTACAGAAAGGGTCGAATAAATTGATCTTTCTGATATTAAGTTGGAAAAAAATTCTGCTCTGGACGTACACAAGCACAGAAAGATGCCAATCAAGAGCTAACCCAAATCTAGTTGGTTTACCTGGGTTTAGCCAAAGACAAACATTATTCAGTCCACAACAAGTTCCGATTATTTTGAAAATAATTAAATTCAAGGGAATGTAGGAACAAGGGAGATTGCAATGGAAGAAGATAAAGAAACAGCAATTTCAGTGTTTCACACCAATCTGATTTCTATTTACCCAATTTGTCCTGGAACAAATAAGCATTTGAACTGAAGCAAATTTACTTACCTCCACTTTTCATGTGTGAAATTAAGTTCACACTGATAACCATACATTGCACAGGTAAGATATTTGAAAGTGAAAAAAATAAATTCCCCATGTTTTACTTCTATTTTTAAAAATATATTTTGGCACTGAAAATTATTGTTGCTAAACTGGGGAACTTGCAACTGAGGTGCTGCATCACACAACATATATTGTATGGCTTTCTGGCTGCCTGTAACAGCCCTCACAACACAAAGTAGGGAAGTCTTTGAATAACTTAGTTGACGTGTATCAGAAGGTTAACAACATTGTGTAAAACACTGCTTATTTCTCTTGTTACTATTTGTAAATCTTGCTGTGTGCAATTTGGCAGCCCTGTCAGCCTACATAACAATAGTGATTAAATTTAATAAAATTAAAAGCATCTTGAGTAATTGACGTTTATAAAGAAGGAAGATAGTTTTGGAATGAAATAGCATAGGACGTTCCAAAGTGCTTTAAAGACAGTGAAATACTTTCAAGGTAAAGTCCGACTTACAGCAAATGATGATCAATGTATTACCTGTCATACTGAAAATCTTTGAGGGATAAATTTTGGTAAGAGCCAAATTCCTGAATCTTCTTTGAAGAGTGCTATTAGATCTTTCCTATTGACTCAGTTTACTGCCTCATCTGACAGTACAGCACTTCTTTCAAACATCAGCCTGGAAGGTGTTTTCAAGTCTCCAGAATAGAACTAAAATATGCAACATTCTAATTCAAAGACAAGACTTTACCAAAGAATCAAGGCTGGCACAAGTAAACACAAGTTCCGATGATCAGAACCATAAATCAAAATCTTCAATTTCTGGATTAGTGGTGCTGGAAAAATACAGCAGTTCAGGCAGCATCAAAGGAGCAGTAAAATCAACATTTTGGGCAAAAGCCCTTCATCAGAATCACAGATAGAGTGCCTGAAGGGTGGAGAAATAAATAAGAGAAGGGTGGGGGTGGGGAGTTAATAGCATAGAGTACAATAGGTGAGTGGGGGAGGGAATGAAGGTGATAGGTCAGGGGAGGAGGGTGGAGTGGATAGGTGGAAAAGAAGATGGGCAGTAGGACAAGTCATGGGGATAGTGCTGAGCTGGAAGTTTGGAACTGGGGTGAGGTGGGGGAAGGGGAAATGAGGAAACTGTTGAAGTCCACATTGATGCCCTGAGGTTTAAGTGTTCTGAGGCAGAAGATGAGGCGTTCTTCCTCCAGGCATCGGGTGGTGAGGGAGCAGCGGTGAAGGAGGCCCAGGACCTGAATGTCCTCGGCAGAGTAGGAGGAGGAGTTGAAATGTTGGGCCACAGGGTGGTGTGGTTGGTTGGTGCGGGTATCCCAGAGATGTTCCCTAAAGTGTTCTGCTAGGAGGCATCCAGTCTCCCCAATGTAGAGGAGACCGTATCGGGAGCAACGGATACAATAAATGATATTATTGCAGGTAAAACTTTGATGGATGTGGAAGTCTCCTTTAGGACCTTGGATGGAGGTGAGGGAGGAGGTGTGAGCGCAGGTTTTGCAATTCCTGCGGTGGCAGGGGAAGGTGCCAGGAGGGAAGGGTGGGTTGTAGGAGGAGATGGACCTGACTAGGTAGTCATCGAGGGAACGGTCTTTGCAGAAGGCGGAAAATGGTCGGGAGGGAAATATACCCTGGTGGTGGGGTCCGTTTGAGGTGGCGGAAATGTTGGAGGATGATTTGGTTTATGCGAAGGTTGATAGGGTGGAAGGTGAGCTCCAGGGGCATTCTGTCCTTGTTACGATTGGAGGGGCGGGGTCTGAGGGTGGAGGTGCGGGATGTGGACGAGATACATTGGAGGGCATCTTTAACCACTTGGGAAGGGAAATTACAGTCTCTAAAGAAGGAGGCCATCTGGTGTGTTCTGTGGTGGAACTGGTCATCCTGGCGACGGAGGCGGAAGAATATGGAATAGGGGATGGCATTTTTTGCAGGAGGTAGGGTGGGAAGAGGTGTAATCCAGGTAGCTGTGGGAGTCGGTGGGTTTGTAAAAAATGTCGGTGTCAAGTCGGTCGTCATTAATGGAGATGGAGAGGTCCACAAAGGGGAGGGAGGTGTCAGAGATGGTTCAGGTAAATTTAAGATCAGGGTGGAATGCGTTAGTGAAATCTTCAACAAATTCAAAAGCCTTACAGACCAAAAGTACATAATGATCTGAGCTGTCTCAACTCGGCTTGTCACCCATTGTATACCCCCTTCATTAAAGAGACAAAAAAATTCAAATGGCACTCCTGCCCCTGATATAGCTAGTAACACCCCTGCTTAGAAAATTCACATTCAAATGACTGGCAAAACAAAAAGTCAGACTCAATGCTTATGTCAGACATCTGGAACAAAAACCATCCTTTAGGCCCAACCAGTTTATTCAGGTGTTGTGACCCCACTCGCACCTCCCCCCTACTTTCTTCAACTAAATTTATCATTGTAGTCAAAAATCTCTATTCACAAGGAAAAGATATTGTGAGTTCTGCTTCACCAACAGGCTAAATTATGAAAGAACATCAGTAGCAGAGGGTTACTGCCTAAAAGGTGAGGATTAGAATCTAAGAGCTGAATCCTGCATTTGATTGGCTAGGTCCAACTTAATTCAGATTGTTTCAGAGGCTTTTTCCAGTGCCCACTCTAACAAGTTTTCTGCTTATTCTTACCAAACATATTAATTACCTACCCAATCTTTCTGGCAAACCCTATCCTATTCTGTCCACATCTTCCCACACACCATTCCAGAACAAATTGCCATTCAGTGAATATTCTGGAATCAACTGGCATCCTCATGCCATTTTTAACAGTCTGTTGTGCACCTGCACAAGTGCTGTCAGTCCAGAGCTGCCCTGCACAGCTCCTAACATTTGCTCCAGACATAGCAGTCAGGGGGAAATTAGCACCTCACTTTTCATGCAGGGATCTGGACGTTATATGGACAAAGTTGTGCAGAGGCAGGTCTTACTCATCTCTCAGAGCATGCAAGGGAGGTAATAACGCAAGACAATGCCAGCCAATTTAAGGCAATCTCAGCTATCTGGAGAAATGTCCAACATTGTTGGAAGAAGGTCAATGCCTCTTACCAGTCCATTAGGATAAATGTCACCATCTTCTCTCTGACACCTGCTATTGCTACTCACCTCCCACCAAGATCCATTCCCAATCATTCTTACTATTGCCTGCAACATCTTCCCTACTCAATGTCGTTCACCCCAATATCAATAACTCTGAATGCTTTCTGCACTGCCTACTCACGAGATGGATGGAGTTTGCAGGTAGTCAGTTTTTACCATGGTAAAAACAATGACTGCAGACGCTGGAAACCAGATTCTGGATTAGTGGTGCTGGAAAAGCATCCGAGAAGCAGTAAAATCGACGTTTTGGGCAAAAGCCCTTCATCAGGAACCAATGGAGAATGGCCTGAGGTGAGGTGGGATGCCGAGCAGGATGGATACACAAAGAAGTTAGTGATGAGATACAAGTATCACTCTGACTTTCAGGTCAGAAACTGATGCTGTTTAATTTGTCTCCTTTGCCCAGGAAAATGCCAGGATAAAGCATTGTGAGATCATCCAGATATAAGAAAAATGTGTCAGTATGAAAAATGAGTCATAACTAAAAGTTATGACAGCAGAGATAAATTTGGCGATTATAAAAGACTACACAATGGGGGAACTATGACAGAACGAATCCCAGAAATGCCTAGGGAATGGTCAATAGGTGTTTTGCATGTAATTCAAAATACTCTCACGCAATTAATTTGCTGAAGCAGAATGATTAACACTTTGAAATTGTGTATGACATGGTAGGTTTGGAAGGAGAAGATGCTGGTTCTGATCAGGCTGTGTAAATTGCACTAACAACAAGGAGCTTCAGCCCAAGAATGACTGATTTCATTGTAGACTCAACTGCATGATTTTGGTCAGTGACACACACCCCCAGTCTGCAGAGTAGATTGGTTAAAATGTTACCTATAATCATTAAATATTAAGGACCAAAGCAAGCCTAATTATTTCAAAATTACTACCTGCTTCAGAATAGGCAATGATAACATGCTGAACTCACTCAAAAAGGTGGCAATACCGTTTAAAATAGCTGAGTTAAATCATATTATCAGTACAGATATGTCCGTCAGTGTATTTAGAGGTTTTTTTTAAAATCTGGATATTATGTTATTTCATTAACAAGATCTGACTTTTCTAAGTGAAATAGTAAATGGGTCTTATTACTCTCAGGAGATGGAAGGTCAAAAGAAAAACAGGGATAATTGTGGATGTAGGTTTGCTCGCTGAGCTGGAAGGTTTGTTTTCAGACATTTCGTCCTCATACCAGGTAACATACGAGGCAGAAAACTAGCCACCTGTATGTATAAACATCAACTAGCCACAAAAAAGACATAACCCATTCTCACTCATATCCTTACATATGGAAGGGGAAGGACTTCAACTGGGACAACACATCCATCCTAGGACAAACCAAACAGAAATATGCATGAGAATTCTTAGAAGCATGGCATTCCAATTAGAACTCATTCAATAAACACATTGACTTCAATCCCATTTACAACCCTCTGAGAAAAAGAACAGGATATGACATCACCACAGGAAATGACATCACCAACCCAATGAAACGCAAACACATAAATAGAAAGCAGGCTACTCCACCAGTGCTTCATCCGGAGGCTCACTGAACATGTTACTTAGTATGGTGATGAAACGTCTGAAATGAAGTTTCCAACTCCGTGAGCAAACCTATATCCAGAACCTCAACCTGAGCTACAAATCTTCTCAAAACTCGCTCAGGATAATTATTTCAAAATTACATCAGCAGTTTTCCTGTGCATCTTCTCCCAGGTTATAGTTCCTACTATATGATGCAGAAGTAAGGGACAATAAGTAAACTAAACTCATTGAAGAGATCAGCAATAAATGTGATCTCCGTGAAGAAAAGTATAGAAAACTGTCATTGCCCATAAAGGGTCTCCATTTGGAGAGAGACTTTAGCAAAGTTGTGGAAATGGATATAAGGTTGTGGAACAAAGAAAAAAAACATTTTTTTTGTAGATATTTTTATTGAAATTTAACATTTTTGCAAATTTACAAAAATAAACAAAACTCTCAAATACAAACATTGATGTACAATTAAATCATATATACAATAGTCATAATTTAACAAAGAAAAGAGAAAGAAAGAAAACAAAAAGAGAAAAAAAAGAAACGAAAAAAGAAAGAAAAAAAAACTCAACTTTCTACTAATCTAACCTATAACTAACCAGAGTGTATACCTAAGTCTCTTACATGCTCGGAATGTATAAACATCAAATATAATAAAACCCGTATTTGCGCAGGATTCCTCTCCCAAGGGGCCCCGGAGCAGCCCGGTCTGAAATCTTCACTAAATAAAAGCCCTTGTTAGCATAGCCGAAATATCTGCATTTATATAATTCAAAAAGGGCTGCCATATTTTATAAAATAATTCAGTCTTTCGGTGCACCATATTTGTGAGGAAGTCAAGGGGGATATATTCCATAATTAATCTGTGCCAATGTGAAAGTCCAGGGGGGCCCTCAGCCACCCAGTTCACCAAAATATTTTTCCTTGCACAGAAAGAGAGAATAGAAAATAGTCTCTTCCCATGCATATCCAGAGATGAGAGGTTCGAAAAGCCCAAAAGGAGAGATACAGGGTCCACCCTAATTTCCGTTCCTAAAATTTCTGTCAGGGTATTTGCCACTTTAGTCCAGTATCTGCGGATTTTCTGACAAGTCCACAGACAATGTGCAAGAGTACCCACCTCTATTTTGCATTTGGGACACATTGGAGATGCTCCTGCCTTAAATTTTGCCAGTCGAGCCGGAGCTATATGGGCCCTATGAAGTATCTTTAGTTGGATAGCCTGAGTTCTGTTACAGATAGCAATTCTTCTAGCATTTTCCCAAATGTCATTCCACATATCCTCAGAGATTTCTAGCCCCAAGTCCTGCTCCCATGTTTTAAGCAGGTCATCCATGTCTCCTGAGACTCCATCATGTAGCAAATGGTATATAGTACTAATGGAGGATGCCCCCGCTGGTCGTAAGACATTACGTTCTCTGTCTGATTTATAAAGACTATCTATTAATGTAGTCTTCCTCTGTATATAATCTCGAACTTGGAAGTATCGAAAGAGATCCCTATTAGGTATTCTGAATTTCAGACGCAGCTGCTCAAAGGACATCAGGATCCCATCTTTAAATAGGTCCCCTAAGCATGAGATGCCCCTGGATCTCCAGAGTTTAAAGGTGGCATCTGTAATCCCCGGTTGGAATCCCCATGCGCCTACTATTGGTGCATGGGGGGATGTTTGATGTGAGTTACCCTCATTTTGCCGCATTATATTCCAGGCCTTAATTGTGTTTAATATTATGGGATTTTTACAGTGGTCTGTAATGATTTTCCTCTTATCTGAAAATAAAAGGTTAATAAGTGGGTATTTTACTTGGGAGGCTTCGATATCCAGCCAAATTGATTGTGGATCAGATGAAACCCAATCAGCTATGTAACTTAGTAGGGAGCTTAACTGATATTTCCTAAAGTCTGGGAAGTCCAGTCCTCCCCTTGCCTGTGGAAGCTGTAGCTTCTTCAGCTTAATAAGGGGTCGTCTATGGTTCCAAATAAAGGAGCCCAACCAACCATATAATTTACGTAGGGCTAGCCTTGGCAGCATCAGTGGGAGCATTCTCATAGGATATAAGAGACGGGGCAGAACATTCATTTTAATTAATGCTATTCTCCCTAGCCAGGAAGTCGGAAGGTCTCTCCATCGCTGGAGGTCCTGCCTTATCCTTTCCATTAATTGTACAAAATTAGCCCTATACAGCTGATCAAATACTGGCGTGATAAAAATACCTAAATATAAGAAGCCCTCCAGGGACCAACGGAAGGGAAAAGGGGACCTGTCCATTAAGTGGGGTATCATAGCCAGACCACCCATTGGCATGGCTTCCGATTTTGAAAAGTTAATTTTATAGCCTGAGAATGCACTAAATGTATTAATAACTTGAATTAGACGAGGCACTGACATTAAAAGATTACTGAGGAATAAGAGAACGTCATCTGCATAGAGGGTAATTTTGTATTTACCTGTACCAATCCTCGGGGCCGTTATGTTAGGATCAGTCCGGATGGCTTCTGCTAATGGTTCGATTATCAGTGTAAACAACAATGGTGAGAGAGGACATCCTTGACGGCAGCCCCTACCCACACTGAAGCCCTCCGATCTTAACCCATTAGTAATAACAGCTGCTTTGGGGTCATTATACAATGTTGAAACCCATTTGGTAAACACCTGTCCAACGCCAAACCTTTCCAATGTGTAAAATAAATATGACCATTCAACCCTATCAAATGCCTTTTCCACATCCAATGAAATTACTACTCCTGGTATCTTTCCCTGATGACAGGCTTGAATCATATTCAAGACCCTTCTGATATTATTGGATGATCTGCGGCCCTTAATAAATCCCGTCTGGTCCTCCTTTATAATATATGGCAGTACCCTTTCTAGTCTTAGTGCTAACATTTTTGAGAGAATTTTAAAGTCTACATTTAGTAAGGATATTGGTCTGTAAGATGCACAATCTTCTGGGTCTTTTCCTTTTTTGAGGATAAGAGAAATATTTGCTTATTTCAGCGTGGGCGGGAGACAGACCTGACTATGCGCAAAATTATACATATCCATAAGTGGGTCAACCAATATTCCTGTAAATTCTTTATAGAATTCAGCTTGAAAACCATCCAGGCCCGGTGCTTTTCCGCTCTGAAGTTGCCTAATTGCCTCAAGTATTTCTTGGACTGTTAAAGGGGTATTTAGGGCCGACACCTGTTCCGGAGTCAGGCCCGGGAAGGTCAAATTTTTAAAAAATGACTGCATCCTCCTAATCCTATCTTCACAATCCTGCGATCTATATAGTTCAGAATAAAATTCTTTAAAGGTCGCATTGATCTTTTTATGATGGTCGGAATAGTTTGAGGGGCTTTCTTTTTCTTTGCAAGAAATGCTAAGTATCTACCCGGTTTGTCGCCATATTCATATAATCTTTGTTTCGCAAATAATATTTCCCTTTTAGCCGTTTGAGTAAGCGCGGTGTTTAAAGCTGTCCTAAGAGCTGTAATCCTCTGCAATTTTGTGATAGAAGGTCTATCAGCGTATGCTGTTTCGGCTGCTTTTAGGCGAGCTTCGAGCAGACGCTGTTGCTCTCCCTTCATTTTCCTCTGGGTCGCTGAATAGGAGATGATCAAACCTCGTGCATAAGCTTTGATGGTCTCCCACATCATTGACGGATTGCTAGCCGTACCAGTATTAATTTCTAAAAATGTTTTAAGTTCTTGGGAGAAGTACTTTAAAAATTTGCTATCTTTTATCAGGAAGGGGTCCATACGCCAATGCCGAGCGGATGTCCCATTGTTCTTTACCTTAGTTTCCATGTATACAGCGGCATGGTCAGAGATTGCTATAGTACCTATTTTACAGGTTGCTCCAGAGTTTAGAAAAATCGATGGGGCAAAAAACATATCAATTCTTGTGTGACATTTATGTGGATTAGAGTAGAAAGAAAAATCTCTACCCTGTGGATGGAGACATCTCCATACATCTACCAATCCTAATTCTTTATTCAGGTCCACCAGTTGTCTAGATCTGGGAGATACTCCAGTGGCACTCTTGGGAATCCTGTCTATTTCCGGATCCATAATACAATTAAAGTCTCCCCCTATAATTGTATGATGGGCACCAAGGGCCATCAGTTTTGAAAAAGCTTCCGTTATGAATTTAAAGGGGTGTGCCGGGGGGCAGTACACATTTAAGATCCCATATTCCTCTCCATTTATGAGGGCTTTAATCAAAATATATCGTCCAGATTCGTCTTTTATCTGATTTAGAATTTTCAAAGGGAAGTTCTTCCGGACAAGGATAACGACTCCCCTGCTTTTTGAATTAAAAGAGGAAAAAAAGGCCTGATCAAATCCGCCCTGTCGTAATTTTAAGTGTTCTTTATCCGACAGGTGTGTCTCCTGTAGGAGAGCTATATCAACTCTCTCCTTCTTAAGATTTGATAATATTTTCTTCCTTTTAACTGGCGAATTACTCCCCCTGACATTCCAGGTGCACCACTTAACCGACTGTTCAGCCATAATCATCTGGACAGATCCGAGACCCCTCGGGAGGGGAAACCCTATCTCGAACATCCCGAGCATGGAGCATACAAGATTTACAAAAGTAAAGACTCTCTGATACACTCAAAACAATATAACAAAAAACTCTTTCTAAGTATAAAAAATATAAAACATTCCGAATTGGAGATTTTCTCCCTTGTTCCCAGGGAGCGTCACTTCCTCTCCCACAGTCCATCTTACCGTCTTCCAACCAGTGCCCCACCCTTGACCCAGGTGTTCCTCAATAAAATGAGGAGAATTCAAATATAATATAAAGCTAGAGTTAACAGTGAACACCCCACCCCCACCCACACCCACACCCACATCTAAATATATTTGGGAATATTAATACCATATATAACTATAAGATTACAATTTCAACATGTAATACTTAAATATAATACCACAAAATAACAGGGGAAAGAAAAACAACCCCGCTCCTAAAAACAGAAGTAAAATAGAATAAGGTAACCACCTCTCCCCATCAACATTAACCAAACGCCCCAACATATATATATAAATACATACATAGGGGGAAAGATAAGAAAAGATGAAGGGATGTAAACCAAAATAATGGGAAAGGCAGACCAGCGTCCACAATCTCTTACAGTTTATTTCAGAGAGTCCAAGAATTCCTTAGCCTTCTCCGGTGATCCGAAGTTATATATGGATCCTTCGTGGCTAAGGCGTAGCGTCGCTGGATATCGTAAGGAGTACTGGATATTTAAGTCCCTTAAACACTTCTTCGCCTCATCGAATGCCTTCCTCTTTCGGACCAAAGCTGGGGAGAAGTCCTGGAACAGCATGATCCTGGATCCTTTGTGGGTCATAGCTTGGGGATCTTTTCCCAGATTTCTTGAGGCTTCCAGGAGCATCTGCCTCTCCCTATAGCTCTGCAGCTGGAACAGGACCGGGCGTGGGCGCTGGGTTGAGCCGGGCCCACGTACTGTGACCCGGTAGGCCCATTCTACCCTTACCTGGCCTGATCCAGCCTGCAGATCTAAAAGTTGTGGCAGCCAATGCTCTAAGAATGCTGTCAGCTGACCTCCCTCTTCCTGCTCGGGCAGGCCCAACAACCGAATATTTTTTCTACGACATCGATTTTCGAGGTCATCAATGTGGTTTTCTAGGTTCTGGACTCGATTCTCGAGAAAACGGATGTGGTCGGCTGTCGATTTTATCGCAGTCTCTGAGGCTGCGGCCTTCGACTCCACCTCTCTGACTCGGCACTCCAATTCCTGAATGTCTCTGCCCTGCTTCTGCAGCTCGGCTGATTGAGTCTCGGCAGAGCAGAGAAGCACTTCGATAAAAGCATCAATCTTCGCCTCCCACCTGGCAAACATCTCCTCAAAGCTCCTCTTCATTGGTAAATCTCCTGAAGTAGCTGAAGACACCTTTGTTGCAGCTGAAGAGGGAGAGGGTGGGGGAGGGGTCCCTGCTTTCTTAGAGCCGCCTGTTCCCTTCCCTTTACTCATTTTCCAGCTAGTATTAGACTATTTAAATGTACTAATAGGTAACTATTTAAGGTTAACAACTATTATAAATGGTTTAGTGAGTGTGGTGGGGGTGGATAGCCCACTTTGCCCAAGTTTTGGGTAGAGCACTGTGGACTCAGTCTTGCTGGGTCGCCGCCATCTTGGATCCCCCCCGAAAAAAAAAATTTTAATCTTGCAATTCATAGAGATGGAAACTAGATTCAGCCAGTTTACAACAATATACAGAAGGACCTTGATTATCCGAATATCAATTATCAGAATATCGGATTATCTGAAGGGGATATTAAGATCCCAATAGAAACATTATATCAGAGAGCTGTTTCAACCGTGAGTGTATTTTTTTGGTTTACAGGTACAATGAGTTAAAATGAACTCACCTCGCTGAAATGCTGCCAAGAACAGACCTGGACAGTCCAGGCACCATCTCAAAATGACTGACCTTCCACCTTCTCTGTCCCCTCACACTTTCCTGGGGGTGTACCCTAAACCCCTCTTCCGCAGATAATCTCTCCAACATTGTCCTGTACAGAGCAAAGGTGGAACCTGTCAAAAGGTTGTGTGTGTGTGTGTGTGTGAGATTTACCCCACAAAGGCAGCAGCAGTCTTACTGTTGGTGAACAGTCCAGCTGCCCTGGGTGGGGAAAGGCAGAGGTGCAGACGGGGGAGGGGGGGGTGGGTGGGCAGACAGGGGATGGATGGTGAGTGGGGGGGTGTGGGGTTGGGGGGCGGGCTTGGTTGGGGGCGGGCAGAGCAGCGGGGTGGGGGTGGACGGTGATGGAGGGCCAGCAGGGCAGGGGTCAGACGGGGTTGGGGGTGGGCAGGAATTGGGGAGTGTTGTGGGGGGGGGGGGGGGGGGGGGGGGGTGGGTGCTCGCATGCAATGTACTGCTGCCTAGTCTCCTCAACTGGGAGCAGACTTCACAGAAAACTCCGAGACCCAGAGGAAATCAATTAATCGAATAATCAATCATCCGCCTATCTCATTCGGATAATCAAGGTTCTCTGTATTGTAAAAAGAAATAATAATTGTGGCTAAGTAGGTTGCAAACAGAGGGTACCATCAAAATTCCTAACTGACAACAGAAGGTGATTTACCAACAATTAATTTAGGAATACATGTGAAAATACACACACAGCAGTGGAATGTCCATTCAGCACTGGAGTCTGTAAAATAAATCACATGGGAATAAGATGAGATGCTTCACATGATTTTAGCAGAACAACCAAGCTGCAAATTAACGTTGGCCTGGCTAGGTTAGTCCATATAAAGCATTAGGGCAACATCCATATCAATTTTTATTTTGAGAAATCCAAAGTTTCTTCGGCAAGAAATGACCACACTCCAGCTTAGGAAAGTCATAGGAAGTGATGATGACTATGCACGTTGCATACACAAATATTGGACAAATACAACAATCAAAATATGGCTAATAAAGGATTGACTAAATATGGACAAAGTGATGGAAAAACTAAGATTAAGGGTGTTTAAGGGTTAATCCACATCTGTCATGTGGGAAGCTTTTAAAGGCCAGTTGATTAGAGTTTAGGACCAACATGTTCCTGTGTAAGTGAAGAATAAGGATGGCAAGAATCTTGGATGACAAAAGTTTAATCAGAAAGGAAAAGGAGATATACATAACATTTAGGAAACTGAAGACTGTCAGAACGCTCGAAGAATACAAAAATTGGAAGGAATGAACTCACACAAGGAATCAGGAGGGGCAGAAGGGACCATGACTGTATTTGGCAAACAGGAGTAAGAAAAATTCCAAGGTGGTTTAGACATCGAGAAGGAGCAAGAGTGTCACCAGGGCAAAAGTAGGCCCACTCAAGGTCAGAATCTGTGCTTGAAGCCAGAGGAAGTGGGTGAGATCCTTAACAAACACTTTGCATCAGTACTCACAAGAGGAGAGGGACATGGTGGATGGTGGGTCATGGGAAGGTAATGTTGATATTCTAGGACGTGTCAAAAAAAAGGAACTGGTGCTGGATGTTTTTAAAAGCATTAAAGTAGACAAGTCCCCGGAACCTGGTGGCATCTATCACAGAATATAGAGGGAGGCAGGTGAATAAATTGCTGGGTAAAACCAGAAAACTCTGCAGATGCTGGAAAATCAGAAATAAAAACAGAAAATGCTGGAAAAGCTTAACAGGTCTGGCAGCATCTGTGAGGAGAAATCAAAGTTAACAGTTCACATCTGGTGAGCCTTCCTGAGAATTGATGGTAGCTAGAAAAATCCCCACCTGTCATTTACTTCTCTCTCTTTGAGCTCTATTCCCACCTATTATTTACTCCTTATCCCCTCACCCCTCTCTATCTTCTGCATATTCACCAACATTTTCATAACTATCATAGTTCTTAGGAAGGGTCACCAGACCCAAAACGTTGACTCTGATTTCTTGTTCACAGGTGTTGCCAGACCTGCTGAGCTTTTCCAGCAATTTCCATTTTTGTTTTGAATAAATTCCTGGAGCGCTGTGCGAAATATTTGTATCCTCTTTCATCACAGGAGAAGTCCCAGAGGACTGAAGGATAGCCAATGTTGTTCCTTTATTTAAGAAGGGAAAATGGCAGGCCGGTGAGCCTTACATCAGTGGTAGGAGAATTATTGGAGAAGATTCTTAGGGACAGGATCTATTCACATCTGAAAAAGTATGGACTGATTAGCAACAGGTAGCATGGTTTTGTGTGGGGATGGTCAGGTCTTTCAAACTTGATTGAGTTTTTCGTGGAAATGACAAAGTTGATGATGGTAAAGCAATGGATGTTGTTTACATGGACTTTAGCAAAGCCTTTGACAACATTCCTCATGGCAGCCTGATACAGAAGGTGAAAGCATGGAAACCACAGTAAGAAGGATAAGATGAATATAGAACTGGCTTGGTCATAAAAGACAGTAGCATGAAAGGATATTTTTCTGACTGGAGATCAGAGACCAGGGATCAGTGCTGGGACCCCTGTTGTTTATACTGTATAAAAGATTTGGAAGAAAATGGAGGTGGCTTGATTAGTAAATTTGTGGACGATTAAAAGGTTGGGGAAGTTGTAGATGGTGACGAGGATTGCCAGAGGATACTGCAGGATATCGATAAGCTGGAGACTGAAGCAGAGAAATGATAGTTCGAATTTAATCCAGACAAATTCAAGGTGATGCATTTTGGAAGGTCTAATGTAAGAGGGAAGTGTACAGTAAATAGAAGCAGCATTTACTGAGAAGCATTAACATACAGAGGAATCAAGTCGTACAGGTCCACAGTTCTCTGAAAGTGGCAACATAGGTGGACAAGGTGGTTATGACAGCATAAGGCATGTTGGCCTTCATTAATCACGGCATAGAGCATAAAAGTTTACAAAATTATGAAAGGCATGGATCAGTTAGATATTTGGAGTCTCTTTACCAGGGTAGAAATGTCAATCACTAGGGGATACAGGTTTAAGGTAAAAGGGGAAAGGTTGAAAGGAGAGAAAAGAGGCAAGCATTTTACAAAGAGAATGGTAAATGCTTGAATGTGCTGTCAGAGGAGATGGTAGAATCAGACCCAATAGCAACATTTAAGAGGCATCTTGACAAGATACAAGAAGTGGCAGGGAATTGAGGGATATTCTTAGAGACAAAACATTTCCAGTTTGTGGCAGATGGAGTTTAATTCAGATAAATGCGAGGTGCTGCATTTTGGGAAAGCAAATCTTAGCAGGACTTATACACTTAATGGTAAGGTCCTAGGGAGTGTTGCTGAACAAAGAGACCTTGGAGTGCAGGTTCAGAGCTCCTTGAAAGTGGAGTCACAGGTAGATAGGATAGTGAAGAAGGTGTTTGGCATGCTTTCCTTTATTGGTCAGAGTACTGAGTACAGGAGTTGGGAGGTCATGTTGTGGCTGTGCAGGACATTGGTTAGGCCACTGTTGGAATATTGCATGCAATTCTGGTCTCCTTCCTATCGGAAAGATGTTGTGAAACTTGAAAGGGTTCAGAAAAGATTTACAAGGATGTTGCCAGGGTTGGAGGATTTGAGCTATAGGGAGAGGCTGAACAGGCTGGGGCTGTTTTCCCTGGAGCGTTGGAGGCTGAGGGGTGACCTTATAGAGGTTTACAAAACTATAAGGGGCATGGATAGGATAAATAGACAAAGTCTTTTCCCTGGGTTCGAGGAGTCCAGAACTAGAGGGCATAGGTTTAGGGTGAGAGGAGGAAAGATATAAAAGAGACCTAAGGGACAACTTTTTCACACAGAGGATGGTAAGTGTATGGAATAAGCTGCCGGAGGATGTGGTGAAGGCTGGTACAATTGCAACATTTAAGAGGAATTTGGATGGGTATATGAATAGGAAGGGTTTGGAGGGATATAGGCCAGGTGCTGGCAGGTGGGACTAGATTAGGTTGGGATATCTGGTTGGCATGGACAGGTTAGACCGAAGGGTCTGTTTCCATGCTCTTCATCTCTATGACTCTATGTGTCAGTGCATGGTTGGTACAAAAGGCATGGTCTTGTGCTGTATTGTCTTTGTTTTTTATGCTGCAGAGGGCAACACTGAAAGTGAACACCGAAGTAACATATATAATAATGATTAATAATAGTTACCATCATGAGGACAGCAGATAAGTACAGACATTTGCTAAATATGCAACAAAAAGTAAGACCCATGGACTTCGGGAAAAGACTTGTAGAAGGCCACACAGCATAATGTGAATATTTAAAGTCAATCTGAAAGCAAATATGATCTGAGGAAATGTTTGAAAACTTGCAGATGGAATTCTGGTCATTGTGTCAGGAGGTCTTGAAGCAGGAGTTCAGAGTGAAATAAGGAGGCAAGTACAGAACACAGTCTGACAAGGAGGAAGACTGTGTAACAGACAGGGAATAGAAATAGATACATGGAAACATAGGCCATTTGGCCTTTCAAAAATGCTCCGCCATTTAATATGATCATTGCTGAACAAAATTCCACAGGCTCACCACTCTTTGGGTGAAGTAATTTCTCCAATTCTCAGCCCTAAATCAATGACCCAGTATCCTGAAACTGTAACTGTAAACATTCATAAAATTACTCTTACAATCAATACATTTCAGTGGCTACAAAGTAGAATCCAATCAAAAAGTTGGATAGCTGGAAAGAATTTGATGCATACTTTAATGTATCAAATAAGGGACAGCTGGTCTCATCTCATAGATGGGAGTTTCACCAAAAAGGGCTCCCTTTCTCAAGCAGATTAATGGCTTGAGAAAGTCAGTAATCAGGATGTTGGAGTAGATTCTTCTCCTGTGGGAAAACTGATCTTGAAGATCTTCTTGGCTCTTTTCGCAACATAATCCTGGGAATGTGTGTCATTAATAGAAAGACTGCAATTTTAACAACGTCAAAAGATTCAAAGGGAGGTATTTTTTTGAAATTGCTCTTAAAAGCAAGCAATATAGAAAGGAAGCTATGAAAATTAAACCAATGTGTTTAAGGGTTGAATGATGAAGGTTTGGAATTTCACAATTGAGACCATCTAGCTGAGAGAAGGTTGCATTGCAGCAGACCAAGAAATCTTTCATTGGAATCAGAAGGAGAAATTGGTCAGCTTTTTTCTGATGTATGCAATGTTTTTTGTGAAAATGCAACAAAGTTGAACATGGCATGATCTATCAGTAAAAAGGAAATTTAAAATTGGAAGTCAGGTGTCGGGGAGGCTTGAAATATATAAGCTTAGATATTACGCAGAATAAATCAGGAGCAACTTTTGATCGACAATCTTATTCGTAATGTATTAATCACATCTGAATATATCTATTCAGATCCCCACAGAAGGATTCAGGGAAGAAGAAGATGGAACCTAGTATTATAATGAAACACGCTACTGCTAATGAAGGCTTGAGAAAAAAATAACATGTTAAAAAAGTTAGGTTTGAACCAGAAGATATGAAGCTAGTCCTTTTTTAGCAATACTGCAAATTCCTATCTCCCAGATGGATTTTGTAATGTGGCAGAATTTAGCATATTCTTTGTGGGAAAGATAAATCAATTTTGTCCCTTGGCCTGAGAAGCCAATTGTTGTTAAAAGCATTGTAGTTTCCAAAGTAGTGGTATTTGTGGAAAGGATAGATACTGCATTGTACTGGGTTTAATTTCCTGGAGGAAATTTTGTACCTGAGGCAATCTGAGAACAATTTACCCATTGCCGGTACAACATGGACAATCATTCACTTGGTGGTATAATACATTCTAAAAGGCTACAGCTGTGAAGAAACTGACCTTGCTGGCTTAATGAAAATGCTGGGAAAAGAAGATACTTCCAAAATAAAGTCACAAGAGCAAATTCACCAGGCTAGGAATATTGTGGCAAGTAACTCATTTCCTGAGTTAAAGAACAAAGAAAATTTACAGTCCAGGAACAGGCCCTTCAGCCCTCCAGGCCTGAGCTGATCCAAATCTACTGTCTAAACCTGTCACCCACTTCCTAAGCATTTGTATCCCTCTGCTCCCCACCTACTCATGCATCTGTCCAGATGCATCTTAAATGAATCTACCGTGCCTACCTTTACCACCTCTGCTGGCAACGCGTTCCAAATGCCCACCGCCCTCTGTGTGAAGTACTTACCGTGTGTATCCCCCTTAAACTTTCCACCTCTCACCTTGAAGGCATGACCTCTCGTTATTGAATCCTTCACTTTGGGAAAAAACTTGTCTCCATCCACCCTGTCTATACCCTTCATGATTTTGTAAACCTCAATCAGGTCCCCCCTCAATCTCCCTTTTTCTAGTGAAAATAAACCTAACCACCTTAACCTCTCTTCATAGCTAGCACCTTCCATACCAAGCAACATCCTCATAAATCTTCTCTGCACCCTCTCTAAAGCGTCTACATCCTTTTGGTAATGTGGCGACCAGAACTGTACACAATATTCTAAATGCGGCTGAACCAATGTCTTGTACAATTTTAACATGACTTGCCAGCACTTATACTCAATACCCCATCCAATGAAGGCAAGCATACTACATGCCTTCTTGACCATTCTATCCACCTGTGCAGCAATCTTCAGGGTACAATGGACCTGCACTCCCAGATCTCTCTGCCCAATAACTTTTCCCAAGGCTCTTCCAGTAATTGTATAATTCGCTCTAGAATTAGTCTTGCCTAAATGCATCACCTCACATTTGTCTGGATTGAAAGCCATCTTTTCTGCCCAAGTTTCCACTCTATCTATATCCTCCTGTATTCTCTGAGAGTCCCTTCTCCTTTCTGCTATTCCACCAATCTTTGTGTCATCTGCAAACTTGCTGATCATACCAACAGTGCCCTCTTCCAGATCATTTATGTATAGTACAAACAACAGTGGCCCCAACACTGACACCTGTGGAACACAACTGGTCACTTTTCTCCATTTTGAGAAACTCCCTTCAACTACTACTCTCTGTCTCCTGTCGCTCAACCAGTTCTTTATCCACCTAGCTGGAACACCCTGCACACCATGTGACTTCACTTTCTCCATTAGTCTACAATGGGGAACCTTATCAAATGCCTCACTAAAGCCCATGTATATGACATCAACAGCCCTTCCTTCATCTAACAACTTGGTCTCATCCTCGAAGAATTCTATTAAGTTGGTAAGCACGATCTCTCCCGCACAAAACCATATTGGCAATCACTGATAAGCTCATTCTTTTCTAAATATAAATAGACCTTACCACTCAGTACTCTGCCAGCAACTTCCCCACCACCAATGTCAGGCTCACTGATCTGTAGTTACCCAGAATATCCCTACTTCCCTTTTTGTACAGGGGGACAACATGAGCAACCTTCCAGTCCTCTAGCACCTCACCTGCATTTAAGGATGCCACAGATATTTCTTCTCTTGCCTCCCTCAGCAACCTGCGATAGATCCCACCCGGTCCCGGAGATTTGTCCACCTTAATAACCTCTAGCATACCCAACACATCTTCCCTACTTATGTCAATGTGATCCAGACTAATCAAACTTCTGTCTCTAATCTGAAGATTCATCATGTTCCTCTCCTCAGTGAACACTGATGCAAAGTAATCATTCAGAATCTCACCCATTCTCACAGATTCGGCACACAGCCTTCCTTTGCTATCCTTGAGTGGACCAATTCTTTCTCTAGTTACCCGCTTGCTTCTTATATAAGAATAAAATGCTTTGGATTTTCCTTAATTCTGCTTGCTAAAGCTATTTCATGACCCCTTTTAGCCTGCTTGATTCCTTGTTTAAGACTTGTCCTACTCTTCCGATATTCATCCAAGGCCCGTTCTGTTCTTAGCTGCCTCGACCTTATGAATGCTTCCCTTTTCCTCTTGGCTACTCATACAATTTCTCCTGTCATCCAAGGTTCACGAGTCTTGCCCTTCCTATCCTTTGCCTTCAATGGGACATGCCTATCCTGCACTACATTAACCCATCTTTGAAAGCCTCCCACATCTCAAATGTGGACTTCCCTTCAAATAGTTGTGTCCAATCCACATTTCCGAGCTCCTTCCCAATTTTGATATCATTGGCCTTGGCCCAGTTTAGTACTCTTCCCTTAGGACCACTCTCTTCTTTACCTACAAGTATTCTAAAACTTACAAAATTGTGTTCACTGTTCCCAAAGCTTGTTCACCATGTACAAGGTACAAGTCAGGAGTATAATGGAATACTCTCCACTGGCTTGGATGAGTGAAGCCCTAGTAACACTCAAGAAGCTTGACATCATTCCAAGACAAAGCAGCTCACTCGATTAGCACTCCATCCACAAGCACCCACTCCCTCTGCCACCAACACTCAGTAGCAGCAATGTATATTATCTACAAGACTGACTTCAGAAATTCACCAAAGATCCTCAGACAGCATCTTCCAAACCCACTAGGAGTAAGTGAGGATTGCAGATGCCAGAGATCAGACTCAAAAAATGTGGTGCTGGAAAAGCACAGCCAGTCAGGCAGCATTCAAGGAGCAGGAGAATCGACATTTCGAGCATAAGATCTTCATCAGGAATGTTGTGGGGGGGGGGGCATTCAAGGAGCTGAGACATATAGGAGGAAGATGGGTCTAGGGATAAGTTAGCTAGGAATTCAATAGGTAGATGAAGGTGGTGGTGATGGTGATAAATCAGAGTGGAGGGTGGAACAGATTGGTGGGAAGGAAGATGGATAAGTTGGACAGTTCAAGAGGGCAGTGCTGAGTTGGAGGGTTGGATCTGGGATATGGTGGGGGGGAGGGGAGATGAGGAAACTGATGAAATCGACATTGATCCAGTGTGGTTGGAGGGTCCTAAGGTAGAAGATGAGCGGTTCTTTCTCCAGGCATTGGGTAGCTAGGTTTTGGCAGTGGAGGAGGCCCAGGATTTGTATGTCCTTGGCAGAGTGGGAGGGGGAGTTAAGTGTTCGGCCACAGAGTGGTGGGGTTGTTTGGTGACTGTGTCATAAAGATGTTCTCTGAAACATTCCGCAAGTTCCACAAGTCCTAGCCACCTGACACCTGGAGGAAGAATGCCTCATCGGCTGTCTTGGGAGCTTCCAACCATACAGGATCAATGTCAATTTCACCAGTTTTCTCATGTCCCCTCCCCCAAGTTATCCCAGAACCAACCTTCCAACTCAGCACTGATGTTTTGGTCTGTCCTACCTGTCCATCTTCTGATCTTCCGTAATTACACCGGCACCACTCCCCACCTCTTCCTCCGCTACATTGATGACTGCATTGGTGCCACCTCGTGCTCCTGCGAGGAGGTTGAGCAATTCATCATCTTCACCAACACATTCCACCCTGACCTTAAATTTACTTAGACCATCTCTGACACATCCCTCCCCTTCCTGGAGCTCTCCATCTCCATTAACGATGAACGACTTGACACTGATAGTTTTTACAAACCCACCGGCTCTCACAGCTAGCTGGATTACACCTCTTCCCAGCCTACCTCTTGCAAAAATGCCATCCCGTATTCCCAATTCCTCCGCCTCCGCTGTATCTGCTCCCAGGATGACCAGTTCCACCACAGAACACATCAGATGGCCTCCTTCTTTCGGGACTGCAATTTCCCTTCCTACATGGTTAAAGATGCCCTCCAACGCATCACGTCCACATCCCGCACCTCCGCCCTCAGACCCCACCCCTCCAACCATAACAAGGACAGAACGCCCCTGGTGCTTACCTTCCACCCTACCAACCTTCGCAAAAACCAAATCATCCGCCGACATTTCCGCCACCTCTAAAAAGACCCCACCACTAGGGATATATTTCCCTCCCCACCCTTTTCTGCCTTCCGCAAAGACCATTCCCTCCATGACTACCTGGTCAGGTACATGCCCCCCTACAACCCACCCTCCCATCCTGGCACTTTCCCCTGCCACTGCAGGAACTGTAAAGCCTGTGCCCACACCTCCTCCCTCAACTATATCCAGGGCCAGAAAGGAGCTTTCCACATCCATCAACATTTTACCTGCACATCTACTAATCTCATTTATTGTATCCGTTGCTCCCAATGTGGTCTCCTCTACATTGGGGAGACTAAGCACCTCCTAGCAGAGTGCTTTAGGGAACATCTCCGGGACTCCCACACCAATTAACCACACCGCCCCGTGGCCCAACATTTCAATTCCCCCTCCCACTCTGCCGAGGACATGGAGGTCCTGGGCCTCCTTCACCGCCGCTCCCTCACCACTAGATGCCTAGAAGAAGAACGCCTCATCTTCTGCCTCGGAACACTTCAACCCCAGGGCATCAATGCGGACTTCAACAGTTTCCTCATTTCCCCTTCCCCCACCTCACACTAGTTCCAAACTTCCAGCTCAGCACTGTCCCCATGACTTGTCCTACCTGCCTAGCTCCTTTTCCACCTATCCACTCCACCCTCTCCTCCCTGACCTATCACCTTCATCCCCTCCCCCACTCACCCATTTTACTCTATGCTACTTTCTCCCCACCCTCCTCTAGCTTATCTCTCCACGCTTCAGGCTCACTGCCTTTCTTCCTGATGAAGGGCTTTTGCCCGAAATGTCGATTTTGCTGCTCCTTGGATGCTGCCTGAACTGCTGTGCTCTTCCAGCACCACTAATCCAGAATCTGGTTTCCAGCATCTGCAGTCATTGTTTTTATCCCATCTTCCTTCCCACCTATCCAGTCCACCCTCCACTCCGATCTACCACCATCACCCTCCACCTTCATCTACCAATTGCATTCCTAGCTACCTTCCCCCTACTTCGCTTTATCTCTCAATCCCCTTGCTCCCTCCCCCCCAATACCCCACACCCCTGACATTCCAGGTGAAAAGCTTATGCTCGAAACGTCAACCTTCCTGCTCCTTGGATGGTGACTGACCGACTGTGCTTTCCCAGTGTCACATTTTCTGACACCTTCCCAACCAAGGACCACTTCCATCTAGAAAGACAAGGGCAGCACATACATGGGAACAACGCCACCTTCAAGGTCTCCTCTAAAACAGGCACGAACCTGACTTGAAATATATCACCGTTTCTTGACTGTGAATGGATCAAAATCTTGGAATTCCCTCTCAAAGGGCATTGTAAGTTCACCCACAGCAGGTGGACAATGGTTCAAAAAGCTGGGTCACCATCACGTTCTCAAGTGAAACTAGGGACGGGCAATAAGTGCTGGCCCAGCCAGCGATGCCCACATCCCACAAATGTATGAATAAAAACAGGTGAACAGATTATTTCATTTTTAAAAATGTCACTTTCTCAAAGAAATGATTGGACAAACTTGAAGAAAGACACTTGTTAGTATGAGCAGTCATAAGAAAATAAAGGGCCAAAAGTTGTTTTGGTTTTTTTAAAACTTTATCATTTTTATCCAAAAACAAAAGGGTGAATGCAGAAAGCTGTATCGTGAGAAGTGATAAAGAATGTGAAATCTTTTTTCATTTTTCATTGCTTTCTGTTCAGCAATTATTTGTATGCCTTTTAAAAGTTTTGTTTAAAGAAAACAGCAGAATCTGGATCTGTCTAACAAGTGTTAAGGTCCTAAGTAGACTTAATTGATTAATGAACTGACTGAGTAAACATAAATGAAGGTCAGTGGTACAGTGATAGTGTTCCTACCTATGAGCTAGGAGCCCAGTTTCAAGTAGTACTTGCCCCGAAGGGGTGTAGGAACATCTCTGAACAGTTAACTACAAATAAATTTTGTAGAGGAGGTGCACTTGGTACCAACTATGAGATAAGTTGAGTGATTGCGTAGGAAATAACTTATAACTCTCAAGCAAAAAGTGGGGCCTTAAAATGCCGCGATAGTGTCCCTAACCTGAGCCCAGAGGCCTGCTGCGTTCAAAGTCCTACTTGCTCAAGAAATATGCCATAACATCTACAAACAGTTGTGGTTCTGCTCGCCGAGCTGGAAGTTTTTGCTGCAAACGTTTCGTTCCCTGGCTAGGGAACATCATCAGTGCTGTTGGAGCCTCGTGTGAAGCGCTGCTTTGATGTTTCTTCCGGTATTTATATTGGTTTGTTCTTGCCGCTTCCGGGTGTCAGTTTCAGCTGCAGTGATTTGTATGTGGGGTCCAGGTCGATGTGTCTGTTGATGGATGTTCTTGCCGTTTCCGGGTGTCAGTTTCAGCTGTAGTGGTTTGTGTATGGTGTCCAGGTCAATGTGTCTGTTGATGGAGTTTGGGGATGAATGCCATGCTTCTAGGAATTCTCTGGCTGTTCTCTGTCTGGCTTGTCCTATGATAGTGGTGTTTTCCCAGTCAAATTCATGTTGCTGGTTGTCTGAGTGTATGGCTACTAGAGATAGCTGGTCGTGTCGTTTTGTGGCTAGCTGATGTTCATGGATGCGGATTGTTAGCTGTCTTCCTGTTTGTCCTATATAGTGTTTTGTGCAGTCCTTGCATGGTATTTTGTAGACTACGTTAGTTTGGCTCATGCTGGGTATTGTGTCCTTTGTTCTAGTGAGTTGTTGTCTGAGCGTGGATGTTGGCTTGTGTGCTGTTATGAGTCCTAAGGGTCGCAGTAGTCTGGCTGTCAGTTCTGAGACGCTCCTGACGTATGGTAGAGTGGCTAGTCCTTTTGGTTGTGGTATGTCCTCGTTCCTCGGTCTATCTCTTAGGCATCTGGTGATAAAGTTGCGTGGGTATCCGTTTTTGGCGAATACCTTGTATAGATGTTCCTCTTCCTCTTTTCGCAGTTCTGGTGTACTGCAGTGTGTTGTGGCCCTTTTAAATAGTGTCCTGATGCAGCTTCGTTTGTGTGTGTTGGGGTGGTTACTTTCATAGTTTAAGACTTGGTCTGTGTGTGTTGGTTTCCTGTGTACCCTTGTGGTGAATTCTCCGTTGGGTGTTCTCTCTACTAACACGTCTAGGAATGGGAGTTGGCTATCCTTTTCCTCTTCTCGTGTGAATCGGATTCCTGTGAGTGTGGCGTTGATGATTCGGTGTGTTTTTTCTATATCTGTGTTTTTGATGATTTTGACCAGCTATCTCTAGTAGCCATACACTCAGACAACCAGCAACATGAATTTGACTGGGAAAACACCACTATCATAGGACAAGCCAGACAGAGAACAGCCAGAGAATTCCTAGAAGCATGGCATTCATCCCCAAACTCCATCAACAGACACATTGACCTGGACACCATATACAAACCACTACAGCTGAAACTGACACCCGGAAACGGCAAGAACATCCATCAACAGACACATCGACCTGGACCCCACATACAAATCACTGCAGCTGAAACTGACACCCGGAAGCGGCAAGAACAAACCAATATAAATACTGGAAGAAACATCAAAGCAGCGCTTCACACGAGGCTCCAACAGCACTGATGATGTTCCCTAGCCAGGGAAGGAAACGTTTGCAGCAAAAACTTCCAGCTCGGCGAGCAGAACCACAACAACGGATACCCGAGCTACAAATCTTCAATCAGATTTTATCTACAAACAGGTTGATTAAAAATAACTATAAGGAAAACAATGCCTTTTCATTCCACAAATGAGCTTAAATCTGGATTATCAGCCTATTGACATTTGCTACCTATACCCATGACTAATGAGTAGTTATATATTGTTGCCTATGGCCATTAATTTGAACTTCAGTCTCAGATAGCATTCTCAAGATGCAGGGAGAAAAATGGAGAATAAAACCAGAGCCAAGATGGTGGATGATTTTAGCAATATTAAAAATACTTTTTGAAAACTATTTAGCAATGTTAAATCTGACAAGTTAAAAGCATCAGAGGTGAGACAAAATGAATTATTAACTGTTTGAATATTAAATATTCTTTCACTGTTATAAGGAACTGCAAACTTTAATTAATGTACATGTATTATAAATGGAGTTTCAGCCTCAGTTTTAGAGATAGTTAAAATGGTACTTGCAAAGCCTAATTCAATTATTGTCATGATAATCTCCCTGGACTACTGGCAAGTTATATACGTCAATCCATTTACTAATAAGAAATAATTAGATATGCATTTCTACATGAACGTGGATTGGTTCCAGGAAAGGCAGGCAATCCTGTCAGTGCAGTCAAGGGGCTAGGTTTCCATGCTGCTACTAATGAAGAAGAAGAAAAAATAAAGGTGAAAGATTTTTCACAAGAACTGATCAGGATGTATGCTTTGCTTTCCACTTCCCCTAGTAATTAGACTAACTACCAACTTGAAATAAGAGACATCAGATCAAAAAGAAGCATTTATGTATTTTTAGTGGGAGATTAGATCAACTAAATGATTACTGTGAGAGGAAAGAAAGATACAATACACGAGGTGATGCAATCCCATCTGTAAGGATGCCATGAAGGATCATTATATTGCTTGATTTGTGCTAGTCAAACTGTGAGGGGAGTATAGGAATTGGAATGAGAGGTTTTCTATGGTGCAGTGGTAGCACCCTTACCTCTGACCAAGAGACCAGGATTCATGTCCTACCTGCGCCAGACATGTTTAATAACATGGCTGAATGGGGCAACCAGAAAATGTAGAGGAATGGATAATCTTAAAAGAAACATGAGACAATTAAAATGCTGATGAATATGAAATATTGGTTAATGGTTCTCATCGCCCAAGAACAGAGAAGGATGTGATTAGAGGTGGTATAGAAGAAAATACAAAGTGATGAAGAACAGAGTCACAATAGGAACCAGGGGGAGCATCATCAGTTGATGCATGCTGGACAGAAGTACAAGAGGGGAAAGACATTCCACTCTGATAATGAAAGTAGTATGTTCGGCAAATTGAACTCTTAAAAATAGAAAATTGCAATTACACAATGTAATTTCATGAAGTGTCAGGGTCTGGTCATTTCAAACAAGCAAAAATGATTATATTCACAGTGAGGTATAGCATTATTTTGAGAAACTCATTTTAAGGAGCAAGATGGAAATGTAATGCACTGACTCATTCAGACAAGTTCTTCTGACAGATAGGATTAACAGAGGTTCTGGCAGATGTGAGCTGTTCCTTTAACATGAGGAAGATCAAAAAGACAAAGAACAAAACAGTTATGTGTGTTTTGTTTTAAACCAGGTGCATTAAAATAGTGCTAGAACCATTATACAGCCCTGGAGGGAAAGGCCTGAATTCCACATTGACTTAAAATTGAAGGTTAGTGAATCTTCAGGAAGATCATATATCGTAAGAGTAGTTATTTCCATCCAAGACGACAGTCAATAGATTGAGCTGTGCCCTTGTAATTTGCAAGTTGGGAGGAGGAATTAACGGCTGTATGACTCTATAACTCTAAGCTCCAACAATCAATAACGAGTTAGTGGCCAAATAGTTTATTTTTGTAGTGTTAATTGAGAGTAAATATTCACTAAAACACTGGGATAGCTCCCTGCTTTCCTTCAAAATAGGGGATTTAACATTCTCCTGAGGGGTTGCTGGGCTTCCCAATGACTTCTCATCTGAAATCAGCACCTCTGATAGTACAGCCTTCCCTCAGTACATTACTGGAGCCTTCATTTTGTGCTCAAGTCCTGCTCTGGCACTCGAACCCACAACCTTCTGACGCACAGCCAAGAAATCACTGAACTACAGCTAATCCAATGGCAAAGATTACCAGTGAGATAATATAGACGGGTTCACCAATTCAGGGTTTGAACCCACAATCGTCTAGGCAGAAACGATCTGCTAAACAGTAAGAAAGTTAATAACTAATCTGAATTCTACTTCTCAAGCAAGAAAGGAATTGATGCAAATGTTGGTTGCATTTCATAATTATAAACACACTGTATTATGTTAAACATTTAATTAAATGCATATTTTAAGTGCCTCAAGGGATACATTTGACAATAAATAGTTGCGTTCACTGGAAGAATGAATACCATAAGTTAAGTATGAATTTGATAATTGCTTATTTCAGGTTATGTTTCAAATTAATGAAATTGTGAACATCCAGGTGGGCTCAGAATGAGAGTTCTTTGACAGCAAGTGAAAAGCCCAGAGATACAGTTTGTTCCAGTCCATGAACTGGATGTGCCCTGGAGTACACAGTGCCTTTGCTGCAGCTTTACAATGCTGAGTGCATAATGTCCTGGCTACAGCCTAGTGTGCATCATAAAAGTGCAGAAGCATCTTGTAAGTGGATCAGAGATGTGCCATGAGGGTTCTTAGAAGCTTACACAAATCAGTTATCAGTGAATGTGAATGGGGGATGCATGTGGCCAATGCCAAAGGAGCATTCTCTGAGATACTGATGTCCAACAAGGAGATTCTTCAGTGCAAGTGGTGAGTTGAGGTCACCAGGGACCCATTCTGATTTCCATGTTGAATTTTCGAGGCACCTTGCTTGCTGCCCGGTGAGAAACTCACCAAATTGCTTGTTGAAAACATTAGACTGGCGCACAATGCCCACAATGCTGAGATAGGTCTTCCGTTTTTCTCACACAATTCTGCCACTAAGTTTGATGTTGCCCATTCACTCAGACCATTTTGTGATTGTACCACCGGCCCTGAGAACACACCCTTTAAAAATGGCCATCTGCACACTACATTTCCAGTCCAGGTTGATGGGTTGGATGGAGAATTGGATCTGGCAACCCAGTAAGGACTAAAGACACTGCCAATTCCCCAGGCAGGCTGAGCAGAAAGCTCTACCAGAGGGCTCCAACACAGTGTCCAAAATTTAAAATAAAAGAATAAAATCGAAAACAGTCCTCACCCCTCACAGCCTCTTCTGCGCAGCTCACTCCATGCACTCCTTATGCTCAATCCACATCAATCTTCTACCCATTCAATATGGTCCCTTTTGCTCCCATGCTAATTTAGTGCTTACGCCCATCTACAACTCTTTCTTCCTTTACTGACCATGCCAAACCACACAGCATCCAGAGGTAACCATATATTCAGAAAAAAAGAGGTTTCATTACTTAAAGTCCTGTACTGCAGCCTAAAAATAAATTTCATTCTTAAAAACACATTTTGTCAGGACTTGATTCTTCTTAACAGGCCTTCACATATCTTGCCATTTCTTGACAATTTGTGATAGGTCTTGATTGTTTTTAACAGGATTTTAAGGTCAATACTCTCAACATTTCTTAACAGGAATTGACACTTAAGGACTGGCCTTGGCACTTTCTGACAGGTCTCAATCTTTTGCACCTTTTATGCACAATATTCACCACAGTTAATAATTTCAAAGGGTTTCAAACCTCTTGCCCAAAGAAGACCTCATCATCCCAAAATATACTAGTCACCCAGATGCTATATGCTCAGGTGTTATGAGACCTTATCCACAGTGTACCTCAGTTTTCCAAAGGGCTATGCTGATTATCCAAAAAAAATACATTGAGAGCACACCTGCTCATAGTGGGTCTAATCTCCACATCATAGATACCAGGAACTCCAAAATCCAATTTTGAGTGAAGGGAACTCAGTGTTAAAATGTCCAGCTGCCTCCATAAAACAGTGTGAGTGCAAAATAGAGACCATCCCCAATCCTGTCCCCATGAAAATGTGAAATGACAGTTCCTGAGCCGGTCATAGGATGTCTGATTTCTTACACAATTTTCACCATAGCAAAGAGGCACTCTATGGCAAAAATCTATGCCTTATCTCCCAGTACTTAAAGGAATTGAAATGGAGCAACAAAAAAAAAACAAAGGAACAAAAGTATCTACCTCACAAGATGGAATCCTCTACATTGCAAAGGCTGAATGCAGATTGACTGAAAGTATATTGACTTATTTTGTAAGCATGATCCTGAGCTTCTGTTGGCCTCTCATTTTAATTATCCACCTTGCTATCATGCTGACATCCCTGCAGTGGCCTACTGCACTATTTCAGTAACGCTCAATGGAAGCTTCAGGAACAGTATCTCATCTTTCACAGACATACTTTACAGCCTTCTAGACTCACTTTTGAGTTCAACAATTTTAGATCATTTTCTGCATCCTTTCATTTTGTTTTTCGATTTTTCATAAAGATCCTATTCTGTTCCTATTTATTTGTTTTTCTAGTATTACCAGTATTAATTTTTCCACCTGATATTTTCTTCAATTTAGCTTGTGTCTTTCTGACTATCCTATACACCCTCTCATCTAGAATCCTGTCTCCAGCACAATTTAGATGGAAGCCATCCTAACAATACAGTTGTTCATGTTCCAAGAGTAATATTAATGTCCCATAAAATGGAATACCTCTTTCACAAACTACTCATTCTTCTATACGCTTAACTCCTGAATTGACTTATTTCTACATCTACTGGCTCAAATGATAACCTGGTGATTATAACTGTTCAGATCCTGTTCTTTTAATTTCGCTCCCAGTTTTTACACTCTCAAATAGACCTCACGGCTGCTCTTTCTCATGTTGTTGGCTCAGAGATGGATCACAATCATTGGATCCTACACGACCCTCTCATTTCAAAATGAAATGTCTTCAGTATCAGTTTGAATCAGGCAGATAACACACAGGCTGAATCTTCTCAGATCCACATGGGGTTTTGAAGGCAGGGCTGAGAATAAAATGGAAGATTAGGTTACCAGGTCAGACTTCGCTGTGCATTTCCACCTCTGGGCAATTGGTCTGGAGGCTGTGGCTACCCACTGGTAGCAGTAAGTGACCACTTAGGGCAAGTACATGCCTAATGGGATAGACAGTGAAGATCTGCCAGGATTATGTGGCAGGGCGAAAGTGAGGATTGTAGATGCCGGAGATCAGAGTCTAGATTAGAGTGGTGCTGGAAAAGCATAGCAGGTCAAGCAGCATCCGAGGAGCAGGAAAATTCATCATGAAGGGCTATTCCTGATTAAGGGCTTTTGCCCAAAACATCGATTTTCCTGCTTCTCGGATGCTGCCTGACCTGCTGTGCTTTTCCAGAACCACTCTAATCTAGGCCAGGGTTATGTGGCATCCAAGTGCACACTCACTGCATGCAGATATAGAAGCATAGAAAGGAGAAGGAATAGCTATTAGGTCAATTAAGTCAGTTCTATCATTCAATGTAATCATTGTTGAATCTCTATCTCTAACCTGGACTGCTGTCTCTCCCCATAACTCTTGTTAACTTCAATCTCTAGAAATCTAAAGCTCATAGACATCAACTCTAATAACTGAGAGTCCAAACCCATGACCTATGGAGGCACAGGAAGAGGCAAGAAGAAACAGAAGAAGTTAGTGAAGCCTGCATCTTCTCATCCCATATCATCTTCTACAATAAAGACATTGGATATTGCTATGCTAGAGTAGGGTTTCCAAAAGGACAGATTCGAAATAGGATAAACATGACACAAATCCAAGATGGTTCAGTGATGATCACAGAAGTGTGAGGTTAGAAAGAGTGAATAGCTTCTTTCTATCAAAACAAGAAACTTTTATGGTACCAGACATATTTAAATTAAAATAGACAGAGAGAATGTCTACAAGTGAAAACAGTCTCAAAGTTTGGATTATAAATATATGATAGTTACTGATAAATCCAATAATGAAATCATGAGAAACTCTGCATGACAAATGGTGAGAATGTAGAACTTGTTAAACATATACACAAAAATAATCCACAAATAACAGAGAATCAAGGAACAAATCAGTGTGAAGAACCAAAAGTAACTAATATTGGTACACAAACAGTTAACGGGACTAAAAGCCACCAAACTCACTGGACATCATGAATAAAAGAGAGTGAGGACAAAGATAATAGCGTAGCTCAAAATTCCCGAGATTCTGAAGTCATTCCTGTGGAATGAAAAGTAGGAAACATAACCCATCATTCAAGAAAGAAGGGAGAAAGAGGGAGACCCCTAGCTTCACATTAGTCTTTTGAAATAGGCTGAAATCTATTGTGAGATAGTGGCAAGACATTTAGAAAATCACAATATGATTGGGCAGAGTGAACAATGCCTTATGAAAGGAAACAGCAGGTTAGGCAGCATCCAAGGAACAGGAAATTCGACGTTTCGGGCCAGAGCCCTTCATCAGGAAATGTCGAATTTCCTGTTCCTTGGATGCTGCCTAACCTGCTGCGCTTTAACCAGCAACACATTTTCAGCTCTGATCTCCAGCATCTGCAGACCTCACTTTTTACTACTTTATGAAAGGAAAGTCATGTTTGACATAATTATTGATGTTTTTGATGAACTAATTAACAAAGTAGGGAAAGGGAACCAGTGGATCTAGCTTGGATTTCAAAAGACATTCAATGTCACACAAAAGGTTGTTATGCAAGATAAGGTTCCATGATGTTGTGCATAATATAACTGACAAGGATAGAGGACTGGTTATAGGACAGAAAACAGTGTGGGAATAAATGGGTCATTTCAGACTGGCAGGCTGTAACTAGCAGGATTATGCAAGGTTCAAGCTGAGACTTGATTATTAACAACTTACATGAATGACTTCAATAAAGGGGCCAGTTGTAATTGTCCAAGTTGCTGACGGTATCAAGCTAGGTCAGAAGATTAGCTTTGAGGACAACACAAAAATCTGCGTCAGAATATAGGTGGGTTAAATCAGTGTGCAAGAAGGTGGCAAATGGAATATGATGTGGAAAACACACTATACTCACTTAGAAAAACAGGATGCGTCAAATCTAGATTCCAGTCAATAGCAATGCCAATATGTAAAACACTGAGACACAATGACTATTGCCTTACCTTTTCTCACTAGATATTTGTTGGATGGGGTGATGGGAAGGAGTCTTACCTGGGGCAGTAGCGTAGTAGACTGGAGGAGGCTGTGGTGTAATGGAAGGGAGTTCAGTTCTTTCAGAAGTGAATCAGGCCTGTAGACACAGGGGGAGATGTGCTGGGGCAGCAATGTTATGTTGGTGAAGTGGGGAGGTGGAGCATTAGTCATCTGATGGAGCTATTGGGAGGCTGCTGTCAGGTACATAAGCAGCAGCAGTGTCAGGTCAGATCCAGCAACATTGGATGCGGGGGGAACACCTGTAACCGGGTTGTCAGCTATGAAGAATGGTTGAGGAGGTCAGTGCTGCATTGGAGGTTCAGTTAAATGGTTCAGCAGGAATTAGAGTAAGCTCTTAATCCACTAACCTTTATTTTAACTGAGTAGCAATCCTCTGAAACCTCCAACTTTAAAAGGCTTTTTTTCTAGAAAGTTCCAAATGGAGGCACTTGTAATCAGAATTTACAGTTTCCCGGGACATTGCCTTGGATTCAGCTGCATCAGGATTGTGGCAGAATCCTGACATTCAGCTCTCGTCTGTGCTGCTGTGATGACTATCTCACATTGCAATATCTGGACCGTATCTAGTTTTCAATGTGATTTTGCATTTAAATGACATTTGCTGAATCATCCTGTGCGCTACGGATTACACTAACAACCAATTTACGATTATCAGTTGGGATCACGCTGTGGCTCATTTATCTTTGCTAGAAGCTAAATATATATTCATATGGTGAGACCTGACCTCTGCAGGAAAAAGGAACATATCCAGACATCGGGGCCTTTTTGAATTAAACAAAAACACAGGCTCAATGGCTCCCTGGTATATTCTTTATGGCATGGCATTAACCAATTAAAATTGACTTCTAACCAATGGTCTTTTCCCATGCAGTATAAGTTGTTGCTGCATTTGAAATGTGGCATGCTTACATCAATCCTGATGAGTGCAAGAGGAAAAGGATGGACAAAGGTTGTATAAGATATTGTTTCTGAATGAATTATGGCCATGTTACACTGATCTCCTCCCACACAGGACAGTAATCTCTCCTTATGTGGTATGGGGATGGGTGGGGGTTGGATAGGAGTGTTGTTTAGTTAAATCTGCTGGTTGCATGAGAAATACACGTGGTGGTGGAGGAAACCCAACTCTCCAAAGTTGAATGCGCATTTTAAAAATGAGTGTCCAGGAATCCTCAAAAATATTGGTATATCTGGCCATAATAAATCTTTATTTATAAGGCAAGTCTTGAGCTAGATTAAATAAAGCATCTGATCTATTACTGCCCTCAAGTAGCCAATACTATTAAATTCACCATTATCTGGATCCCAAGCATCTGGAATTCTCCTTTTGAATCTCACTTGCCAGTTGCATGAGAATTCTCCTCAGCATTTTGAAAACCTCTATCAATTCACCTTTAAGCCTTCTTCCCTCCAGGCAGTCTCAACAATCCTAACCTGTCCAATTTATTGATATAACTAAAATTTCTCATCTCTGGAACCATTTCTGTGAACCTTTTCTGCACTCTCTCCAGACATTCACATCCTTTCTATAATGTGCTGCACAGAACTGTATGCTATTCTCCAGCAGATTTCTAACAAGTGTCTTAAAGAAGTTCAACATCATCTCCTTGCTGTTGTACTCAACATTCTGTTTCATAAAGCACGGAATACTGAATGCTTTACAAACTCACCACCTGCCCTGCTATCTTCAATGAGTTGTACAGATCTAACATGTGGTTTCCCTGCTCCTGCACCCACTTTAGAATTATACATCTTTTTTATGTTGTTTATCAATGATCTTCCAACCAAAATGGATTACCTCACACTTCTTCACATTCAAACTCAATTCCACCGACTTTCTATGTTTTGTTTTTAAATTCTACACAGTCCATCTCACAGTTTACAGTGCTTTCAAGTTTCATATAATCCACAAATTTAACATTGTTCTCTGTATACCAAAATCTAGATCATTAACATATACAGAAAATGCAATAGTCCCAGTACTGGTCAATGTGGATCTCCACTAAGAACTTTCCTCAAGCACAAATAACTAATTTTGTGTCCATATTGCTACTAGATTTTAGATTTTCTTTTACTTTTTTGATGTTTTTATCGTCACATGTATTCAAGTATAGAAGTACAGGAGTACAATGAAAAGTGTACAATGTTGCCACACATGGTGCTATCTTAGGTACCAAAGTATTTTCGGTATTTAAAAAAAAGCTTTGGTACAAGGTAGTCAAAGAAATGAGCATTAAACAGTTAAGCATTACTTCACAGAGTACTAGAAAAATAAATAAATAGTTTATATGAGGAAATGAATAATATCAATTCTCATAATTCTTGTGTGGCACTGTATCAAATGCCTTGTGGAAGTCTATGTATACCACATCAGCAGCTATACCCTCATCAACCCTTTCTGTTATCTCTTCGATAAAACTCCAACAAACTAGTCAAATTTGATGCCCCCTCGAAAAATCCATGCTGATATTTTCTAATTCAACCAACTTTGTTGATGTGATTACTAATTTTATCCCTAATAATTGTTTCTAGAAGTTTATCCACTATTGAAGTTAAACTGATCTATTTGAAGTTAGACCATAAGACATAGGAGTGGAAGTAAGGCCATTCGGCCCATCGAGTCCACTCCGCCATTCAATCATGGCTGATGGGCATTTCAACTCCACTTACCAGCGTTCTCCCCATAGCCCTTAATTCCTCAAGACAACAAGAATCTATCAATCTCTGCCTTGAAGACATTTAGTGTCCCGGCCTCCACTGCACTCCACGGCAATGAATTCCACAGGCCCACCACCCTCTGGCTGAAGAAATGTCTCTGCATTTCTGTTCTGAATTGACCCCCTCTAATTCAAAGGCTGTGTCCACGGGTCCTAGTCTCCTCGCCTAATGGAAACAATTTCCTAGCGTCCACCCTTTCCAAGCCATGTATTATCTTGTACGTCTCTATTAAGTCTCCCCTTAATCTTCTTAACTCCAATGAATACAATCCCAGGATCCTCAGCCGTTCCTCATATGTTAGACCTACCATTCCAGGAATCTCCGCTGGACATATTCCAGTGCCAGTATGTCCTTCCTGAGGTGTGGGGACCAAAACTGGACACAGTACTCCAAATGGGGCCTAACCAGAGCTTTATAAAGTCTCAGTAGCACATCGCTGCTTTTATATTCCAACCCTCTTGAGATAAGTGACGACATTGCATTCGCTTTCTTAATCATGGACTCAACCTGCATGTTTATCTTTAGAGAATCCTTGACTAGCACTCCCAGATCCCTTTGTACTTTGGCTTTACTAATTTTCTCACCATTTAGAAAGTAGTCTATGCTTTATTCTTTTTGCCAAAGTGCAAGACCTCGCATTTGCTCACGTTGAATTCCATCAGCCATTTCCTGGACCACTCTCCCAAACTGTCTAGATCCTTCTGAAGCCTCTCCATTTCCTCAGTACTACCTGCCTGTCCACCTAACTTCATATCATCTGCAAACTTCACTAGAATGCCCCAGTCCCTTCATCCAAATCATTAATATATAATGCGAACAACTGTGGCCCCAACACTGAACCCTGCGGGACACCGCTTGTCACCGGCTGCCATTCCAAAAAAGAACCTTTTATCCCAACTCTCTGTCAGACAGCTAATCCTCAATCCATCCCAGTAGCTCACCTCGAACACCATGGGCCCTCACCTTGCTCAGCAGCCTCCCGTGTGGCACCTTATCAAAGGCCTTTCGAAAGTCTAGATAGACCACATCCACTGGGTTTCTGTGGTCTAACCTACTTGTCATCTCTTCAAAGAATTCCAACAGGTTTGTCAGGCATGACCTCCCCATACTAAATCCATGTTGACTTGTTCTAATCAAACTCTGCTCTTCTATGAATTTAGAAACCTCATCCTTAATGATGGATTCTAGAATTTTACCAACAACCGAGGTTAGGCTATTTGGCCTATAATTTTCCATCTTTTGTCTTGATCCTTTCTTGAACAAGGGGGTTACAACAGCCATCTTCCAATCATCCGGGACCTTTCCTAACTCCAGTGACTCTTGAAAGATCTCAACCAATGCCTCCGCTATTTCCTCAGCCACCTCTCTCAGAACTCAGTATCCCATCGGGGCACTATCTCTTTTGTAATGGCAACCATACTCAACTCAGCCCCCTGACTCCCTTTAATTGTTGGAATATTACTCATGTCTTCCACTGTGAAAACTGCCGCAAAGTACTTGTTAAGTTCTCCTGCTATTTCCTTATCTCCCATCACTAGGCTTCCTGCATCAGTTTGAAGTGGCCCAATGTCTACTTTTGCCTGTCGTTTGTTTCTTATGTACTGAAAGAAACGTTTACTATCATTTCTAATATTACTGGCTAGCCGACCTTCATATTTGATCCTCTCATTTCCTATTACTCTTTTTGTTATCCTCTGTTCGTTTTTGTAGCCTTCCAAATCTTCTGATTTCCCACTGTTCTTGGCCACTTTATAGGATCTCTCTTTTTCTTTGTCAGCCATGGTTGTCTAATCCGTCCCCAGATAATCTTTCTTTTCTTGGGGATGAACCTCTGTATAGTGTCCTCAATTATACCCACAAACTCCTGCCATTTTTGCTCTACTGTCTTCCCCGCTAGCCTCTGCTTCCAGTCTATTTTTGTCAGTTCCTCTCTCATGCCCTCATAATTATCTTTATTTAACTGTAACACCATTACATCCGATTTTGCCTTCTCTCTTTCAAACTCCAGACTGAACTCTACCATATTATGATCGCTACTTCCTAAGGGTTCCCTTACTTTAAGACCTTTTATACAGTCTGGTTCATTGCAAAGCACTAGGTCCAGAATAGCTGTCTTTACTGGATTTATGTTTACAATAAATTAAGTTGCTGGATTTATGTTTACAATCCTTTTTGAACAATGTTTACAATTCTCCAGTCTTTTTGCATCTCCTTAAGACTCATCAAGACCAAAGAATTATTGTCAAAGACCCTATAATTTTCAACATTAATTTATTTTAGCATCCTTTATTGCATCTTATCCAGTCCCTGTACCGTGGCAACGTTAAGTAGCAACGATTTGAAGGCGCTAGTGTTGGACTGGGTGTACAAAGTAAATATCGCACAACACCACATTATAGTCCAACAGGTTTATTTGGAAGCACTAGCTTTCAGATTGCTGCTATTTCATCAGGTGATTGTGGAGCGTAAAATCGTAGGACACAGAATTTATAGCAAAGGTTTACCGTGTGATGTAACTGAAATTATGTATTGAAAAAGACCTGAATTGTTTGCTAAATCTCTCATCTTTTAGAATACGCATGTTGGTTTCAGTTCTTTGACATGTAACTTCCAGAACTTTCTTAAAGTTACATTCTCAAGTGAACTTTAACAATAGGTGGCATGTTGGCCCAGATAGTGCATAGCAGTGTGAGGTGTCCTGTGTGAGGCTGACTATTCAGACTGATTGTAGTCTAAATAAGGAACTTACAGAATCTTACATGGATTCATGCAGTTTTTGAGCAAAATAAAATGTAATTCTGCAAGTACACGTTCACCCCACAAACGTGTGTGTGTGTGTGTGTGTGTGTGTGTGTGTAGATGCTGCACAGGAAATGCTGCACAGGAAATGCTGCAAGACGTGTCGGAGTATCGATATGGATACCACCATTACATGTGGGGACACCTCCCACCATGTACATGGCAGGTACTCATGTGACTCGGCCAACGTTGTCTATCTCATACGCTGCAGGCAAGGATGCCCTGAGGCATGGTACATTGGTGAGGCAGAGCAAAGGCTATGGCAATGGATGAATGGACACTGCACAACAATCAACAGACAGGAGTGTTCCCTTCCAGTCGGAGAAAACTTCAGGACATTTGACCTCGGACCTTCAGGTGACCATCCTCCAAGGCAGACTTTAGCACTGGCAACAATGCAAAGTGGCTGAGCAGAGGCTGATATCCAAGTTCAGTACCCATGGGGATGGCCTCAACTGGCACCTTGGGTTCATGTCACACTACAGGTGACCCCACTGCAGTGTATACACACACACACACACACACACACACACACACACACACACACACACACACACACACTCTCATATGCTCATACATACACGCACCCTCTCACAGACGTATACCCCTTTACACTCACAACCTCACGCATACACACACTCTCTCACAGACACTTATACATCCCTCACCCACACTCACCCACATGTGCCCGTGCGTGCACATACACAAACACACACACACACGTCTGTGGGGGAAATTTTTACTTACAGAATTACATTTTATTTTGCTCAAAAACTGAACGAATCCATTTAAGATTCTGCAAATCCCTTTTCTTAGACTACAATCAGTCTGAACAGACAGCCTCACACAGGGCACTTCAATGCATTATCTGGGCTAACCCGGCACCTATTGTTAAAGTTCACTTGAGAATATAACTTAAATAAAGTTCTGGAATTTGCATATGAAAGAACTGAAACCAACATGCGCATTCTAAAAGACGGGAGACTTAACAAGCAATTCAGATCTTTTTCAATATATAATTTCAGTTACATCACACTGTAAACTTTTGCTATAAATTCAATGTCCTACGATCTTATACACCGCAAACACGATGCTCCAAAAGCAAGTGCTTCTAAATAAACCTGTTGGACTATAACCTAGTGTTGTGTGATTTTTAACTTAAGTAGCAACAAGTCTATCCAATACTTCAATTTATCAATTTTGAACTCTTCTAGTGATACAGATTCCTCCTCTGTTGCTGTAGCCTTCCTGAAGAAGGTGTGAAGTATTAATTAATACCACAGCCATGATCTCTGCCTTTTGTATTAATTCACAGGATGGGGACATTGATGGCTGGGACAGCATTTATTTCCCATCCCAAATGACCCTTGAGCTGCCTTCTTACAGTGCTTCCGTTTGTCACAATGCCAAGAGGGAGGAAGTTCTAGGATTTTGACCCAGTGACAATGAAGTTTTAAGTCAGAATGGTGAACGGTTGGTAGGGGAACTTGCAGGTGGAGACGTTCCCAAGTATCTGTCCTTCTAGATGGTAGAGGCTCCAGGTTTGGAAGTCGCTGTCTTAGGATCAATGATTAATTTCTGCAGTGCATGTCGTTGATGGTATGCACTGCTGTTACTAAGTATCAGAAGTGGAGGAGTAAATGTTTGTAATGTATACCAATTAAGTGACACAAATTTTACACTTCACTTATCAACCCAAGCTTGAATATCATCCAGATTTTGCTGCATTTGAGCATTAACTGGTTTTGTATCTGTTTTAGTGACGCAAATGTTACTAAACATTGTGCAATCTTCAGCAAACATTCACGCTTCTGACATTATGATGGAGAAGATGTCAATGATAACGCAGCTGAAGATGTTTGGGCCAAGGATATTATCTCAACAAACTCCTGCAGTGATGCTCTGCAACTGAGATGACTGATCTCCAACAACCACAACCACCTTACTTTATACTAGCTATGACAACAAACAGTAGAGCATTTTCCCTTTGATTCCCATTGACTTCAGTTTCGCTCGGGCTCCTTAATGTCATACTCCATCAAATGTGGTTGAGATGTCGGGCAGTCACTCTCACCTCACTTCTGGAAGTCAGTTTTTGTGTTCATGTTTGAAGTAAGGCTATCATGTGGTCAGGATTTGCATAGTTCTGATGAAACCCAAACTGAGTGTCACTGAGCAACTTATTGTGAAGCAAGTGATGCTTGATAACACCGTTGATGAAAACCTCTACCACTTTACTGATGACTGATGGTAATTGCCATAGTCGGATTTTTTTCTGATGTGTGTGTGCACTTCATCCATTGCGTTTCCAACTGCAATATTCAGGACTCCTGAATCTCTGATGAAGGGCTTTTGCCCGAAACGTCGAATTTCCTGTTCCTTGGATGCTGCCTGACCTGCTGCACTTTAACCAGCAACACACTTTCACTCCTGAATCTCTGCCAATATTTGCAACCTATCACCGCCCTAGCCCAATCCATGAAAACTCTCAATAATGTGCACCCCATACTATTCACCTTTCTGCCCCTCCTTCCAAAACTAATTATTCTTCATAACTCCAACAATGTTCAATCCAGCCCAACAATGCTTTCCATCATTGCTGACTCCCAAACATGCTCATCCTTTAACACACTATTATGGACTAGGCTAGACCACTCAAAACATTCTTAAACAGGCAGCCCAGACTATAAATTTGCAATTTATTTCATTTCAAAAAAATTACTCTGAGTAAGTTGGCTAGATTGACTACCAAGTTTTAAAACAGACAAAAATTTATTCACAAAATTACGGAATGAAACACAAAGAACAGAAAAAAGAATATCAACACAGCCCAGTCTATCCAAACTAGACTTCATTATGCTACCCTGAATATGCACAACAGTCCCAATAAACAAACCTCTTACACACTGTAAAACTGAAACAAAGGCTTTCAGATTGATGTTAGAAGAGCAGAAGGAGAGAGATTCTAGAAGCCTGTTTCCATTCAGCTCCACAGCTGAACTGACTCTCGAACTTAACTTTGCTTTCAGAACTGACCACTCCCTTTTATTGTACAGGTTACTTCTAAAACATGACCACTTTGGCCTGAAGTCTCATCGGTTTACATATACACAAAAGGCCTCTCAAAATCCTTTCTCATCTCTATATCATACTAGCCACCTTCAAGCCGGGAGTTGTTTATGACCCCTCTGAAAACAACCAAGGACACATTATCCTTGAGAAAAAACCTGGTTAGTAATCTTAAAAAACTCACATACACTAAACTAACTATGCACATACAAACATGCACAACCACATGCGAATTCAGGCCGTGGCACACCGGCCACCAAACGGCTCCGTAATTCATTTGAGTCTCGAGAATGCATCATCAATCACGTTTTCGCGACCTGCCACATGCACAATTGTCAAATTGAATGGCTGCAACAACAAGCTCATCTAAACCACCTGGCATTTTTGTCCTTGAATTTCTCCATTAATGTCAATGGGTTATGATCAGTGTATATGATTGTCTCAGATGCACTGCTGGTAATGTAGACACCAAAATGTTGTAATGCCAACACCAACCTCAAAGTCTCTTTCTCCACCGTCAAATATTTCTATCGATAAACGTTCAATTTTCTGGAAAAATATTTGATGGGTCTTTCTAGTCCCTTGCCATCCTCTTGCCAGTGCACTGCATCAACACCCACATCACTGGCATCGACAGCCACCTTGAAAAGCTTCATGTAATCTGGTGTGGCTAATGGTGGGGTAATGGTTACCATGGTTTTTAGGCTGTCAAATACTTTTTCACAGTCCTCTGTCCACTAAAACTTCTTGCCCTTTTCTAACAATTCGGTGAGTGGAGTAGCCATACTGCTAAAATTCGGCACAAAGTTTTGGTAAAATCACTCAATTGCAAGAACCGTAGTTCTTGCTTATATCATCAACAGTGTGGGAAATTCCCCAGTTACTTTTGTTTTTGCATCCCATGAAGCCATTTGTCTGTGTCCAATAACATTGTTCAGGAAGGTGACTTGGGCTTTGGCAAAATCTCTTTTAGCTAGGTTCACCACCAAGCCTGCCTTCCGAAGTTGATCGAATAAATCCGATAAATGCTGTAAATGTCCATGAGTAATTAAAACTCACCAGGTCATCAATGAAAACAACACAGTTGGGTAATCCAGGAATGACCATATTAGTCAGTCTCTGAAATGTGGCCAGAGCATTTCTCATACCAAATGGCATGACTTTAAACTGATGTAGTCCATCTGGCCAACCCCAAGCCAAAATCAACTTTGCCCTTTCTGACCGGTATACTTGCCAATAGCCTCTGAACAAGTGCAATTTAGAAATGTAAGTTGTTTGTCCCACCTTTTCAACACAGTCCTCCAACCGTGGAATTAGATATGCATTAGTCTTTGTTATTGCGTTGACTTTGCGCTAATCCACACATAACCATTAGGTACCATCTGGCTTTGACACCATGACTATGGGTGTGTTCCAGTCACTGGAACTCATTTTGATTATGCCATATTGGAGCATACGCTCTATCTCCTTCTGAACCTGTGCCACTTTAGAGGGTTACGCCCATGAGGATGTTGCTTAATCAGAACAGCATCGCCTATATAAAAAGGAACCTCGATTATCCGAATATCAATTCGCTGAATATCGAATTATCTGAAAGAGATCACGAGGTCCCGACAGAAACATTACGTTAAAGAGCTGTTTCATCAAATGATCGTATCTTTTGTTTACAGGTAAAATGATTAATAATGAACTCAGCTTACTGAAATGCTGCTGAGAATAATCCTGGACAGTCCAGGCACCACCTCCAAATGACTGGCCTCCCACCCTCTCTCTCTCCCCCTATACTTTCCCAAGTGTTCCATAAAGGGGTGTACCATAAATCCCCCTTCTCCAGATAATCTCTCCAATATTGGTCCTGTACAAGACAAAGGTGGAACTTCTCAAAATGTTGCAGTCAAAAGTTGTATACGTGTGTGTGCGCGCGTGTGTGTGTGTGTGTGTATATATGTACGCACGCGCACTGTTTGGAGACTTGCTCCATAAAGGATGGAGGGGTTGGGCAGGTTGGCCAGGCAGCACGGGCGCGGATGCAGACGGGCATTGAACAGTGGGTGGGGGTTGAAGGGGTTGGAGGTGGGGTGGGAGCTGACGGGGAGAGTGGGCAGGGGCACATGGGGGGATGGTGTTGGACGGGGTTGATGTGGGGGTTGATGGGGTTGGGGAGAGGGGTGGAAGCAGATGGGGTTTGGGGGGGCAGGTGGGTCATGGATGGATGGGGTTGGGGGGATGGGCAGACAGGGTTAGGGAGTCGGTGGGGTTTGGGGGGCGGGGTGGGAGCGGACAGGGTTGGGGGTGGGGTTGGGGGCAGGCGGGAGTGGGGGGTAGGGGAGGGGGTCTCACGTGCGGTGTGCTGCTGCCTTGTCTCCTGAATGGAGAGCAGACTTCACAGGAAACTCCAAGTCCCAGAAGAAATCAATTAACTGAATAGTGCCCACCCATCTCATTTGGATAATCAAGGTTCCTCTGCATACGTCATGCACAATTATGTTGGTATTTCCCAGTTTATTTCTGCGTATCTCCCCATGTGATAGTAATGCCTGTTTCAAATCATTTGATTTTCTTGTGGAAAATAATTCAATAATTTATCCCAATTTTTGACAACTTTCTCATTGTCCAGTTTGATTTGAGAAATGTCCAATTCAGAATCCTCTGACCTTGGTTCTTCTTTCTGCGCTGTAGTCATTAACACCTTCTCCTCTTGCTTTCCTTCCCTATCAAATACCTGTCTGGAATCCTTATCAAGTAGTACACGCCACTGAATTTCCTCTCGATTTGATAAGGTCCACTAAACCTTGCTTTTAAAGGTTCACATGTTACTGAAAGTAACACCAACACCTTATCCCCAATTACAGAATTGCAAATTTGCGATTTCTTATCTGCTTCCTGTTTCACTGTATGCTGTGATACTTTTAAATGCTGTCTAGCCAACTCTCCAGCTCTAGTCATTCTCTAAAGTTTGACACCTAGTCCAAATGGGTGGTCTCTAAATTCTGACTTATTAATTTCTCTTTAATCAATTTTGACTCTCCTCTCACCTCATGCCCAAAAATTAATTCAAGTGGACTGAATTTGGCCGATTCATTTGATGCATCTCTGATTGTAAAAAGCACAAATGGAACTCGCTTATCCCAGTCATCTGGATACTCCTGACCATAAGTCGTCAACATCATCTTTAGTGTTTGATGCCATCTCTTTAGCGCTCCCTGTGATTCTGGATGGTACACAGAAAATTTGAATCGCTTTATTCTCAATCTATACATAACCGCCTTGAATAATTTGCATGTGAAGTTTGATCCTTGATGTGACTGGATCTCTATTGGTAGTCTATATTTAGTAAAAATTTAAGTAATTCTTCTACAACCCTTTTTGCTGTGATATTGATGATGGTACTGCCTCTGGAAATTTCGTCTTATACTTATTCCCACTTTTTGTTTGAGGTGTGGGACCTACGCAATCAATCAAGAGTCTTGTGAAAGGTTCCTCAAATGCTGAAATAGGTACTAAAAGTGCAGGTTTTATTATTGCCTGGGGTTTTCTGATTAGCTGACATGTGTGGCACACCTGGCAAAATTCAACTACATCCTTGTGTAATCCAGGCCAGTAAAAATGTCTTTGTATTTTAGTCTGTGTTTTCCTCACCTCTAAATGAACTCCGAGTGGTAGCTCAAATGCCACTTGCAGCACCTCCTTTCTACACATTAATGGCAAAACAATCTGATGAACCTCTGCCCATTTCTGATCAGTTTGAATGTGTGATGGTCTCCGTTTCCTCATTAAGAAATCATTTGTTCAGTAATAACACACAGGAATGCATTCACTCTCCATCTCTATAATATGCCTTTTTATAGAACTGTTGTAAATTCTCATCTTTCCGCTGTAACTTAGTAGAGCTAAAGATACTTAACGATTTGTTCCTGCTCTGTCCCACGCATCTGGTCAAGAGAAGTCTCTGGTAAATTTATTTCAGCTTCCTCGTCTGTACCTTTTGATCTCTCACACGTCAGCTTGTGCCTCTATGTTCTTCTGACCACACAATCTGGGAAGATCCCTGGATAAACGCCCTGCATTTCTTCAGTTGCCTGAGTCTCCACTGGCATTTCAGCTAGAGTAGTCAGTGTACCAACCGGTGAATCAGCCATATCATTTGCAAGGACAAATTGTATTCCTGGAGCTGAAAGTTTGTCCAGTACTCCTATACAAATTCTCCAAACTTCTCTGGACACTCGAGCCTCACTTTGCATAACTGAGCACTTTTTGTCCCGCCATGAATTCCTGTTACCAGTAACTTTTCTGGCAATAGTCCCTCAAGAGTACATACCTCCTCATCCTTCAGCATCACAGACTGAGGGATCCTATGTCCCTTAATATTTTAACCTCTTTACCTGCTACTCCTGGCCTATATTAATAAACTTTACCATTGCATGCATATTTTTTAAGCAGATCTGGCATTTCCTCCTTAACCAACCTCCGATCATCTGTATGCTCTGAGGCAGTTGTCTAACTTCCCTTGTGCTTTTTTACTAGTCCAACGAAACTTCCAGGCTTGTCCGGTTTTTCTACATCTTGCTTTCTCTTATCCCATCTACACTGTGATTTCATGCTGCCCACTTTATTACACTGAGCTTTTTAAATCATCCCCATTCCCTGCTTTCTGTCAGATAGCCGAGTACCTTGCCTCTCACACCATGCCCCTTATCTTACACAGTAGCCTGCTATGTGGCACCATGTCAAAGGCCTTCTTGAAATCCAGATCGATAACATCCATTTGCTCTCCTTGGTCAAATCTGCTCAAAACTTGCTCAAAGAATTTTAGCAGATTTGTCAGCCATGACCTCCCCTTGATGAAACCATGCTGACTTTGCCCGATTTTACCAGGCACGTCCAAGTATTCAGAAATCTCATCCTTCTCAATGGATTCCAGGATCTTACCCACGACTGAGGGTAGGCTGATCGGTCTGTAATTTTCCAACCTTTGCCTTACTCCCTTTTTAAGCAGCGTTGTCACGTTAGTGATTTTCCAGTTGTCTGGAAACCTTCCTGATTCGTGCTCAACTGACTGAATCCATTCCTGATAATGTTCACCTCCCGCTAATTTCCAAAAATGTTCATCCATCCATACCTGACAATCCTCACACCCGCTCATTAAAAATCTTACCGCACCACAAAAATCCAAATCCTTTCTTGTAACATTTACCACACTCACCCCACTGACTCACTCCCACCATTCCAATTGTTTAATATTGGTCTGAAAGTGTTAATATAGGAGCGGCAGAAGGCACCACCCACTCCATCATTTTGGCTTGTGCAGACATAGCTTAGGATCTCACAAGTACAGAGACCTCACATCTAGTTGTCTTAATAGTCTCTGGAACAATGTCTGTCACATCAATGTAACCTGGAACTAGCTACTAACATCTAATAAACTATATTGTGTTAATTACAAAAGGCAAAGCCAACTTTGGTGCTTCTCCATGACAATAGATGGAGCAGGTCCTATGGTTTCCTACACCTACAGAGAATGGTGGCTGTAGCCTTCTTCATAAGAAACAGTTCCATATTGTAATGAGCTGGCATGTCACAAAAAAGCACACACTCATAAGCACAACCATTAGAAATAATTACAGCTGATAATTTTTTTTTTAAAAGCCATAATACTTCAAGTATTAGGACCAAAAGATGAGTTAGTGGCATCAGAAAGGTGCAATGTCTCACCACTTCTTCCCTCGTTCGACACCTTTAACATGCCTCTCTCTTCAGTCCAGGAAGGCAGGGTCCAGCTGGATGAAGAATAAATGGTAAGGCCACACTCTTAATCATGTTTAGTAGTGACCACTGTGGCATTGCCATGACCAGGAGATGTCAGCCAGTGTGAGATCACATGAGGTGAATTAAGCTGCTAGAATCTCGACTGGAGCATAAACAATAGCATTGTAGCCAAACGAGCTGATTCTGTGCTGTAACTGCTGCATAATTCCATGTTGCTGAGTTACTTAAAACTTGTCCAGAACCAGATTAGACATGACAATAGGAGCCATGATTATAAACATTTATTCCTCAACTGTTTCTTGTTAATTCAACTTTGGCTAGGCACCACAGAGAATCCCAGAGGAGAGAGAAAAAAAACAATTTGTCATGTGGAATTGGAAGGTGCAGAATAGTTTCACACTTACAGTTTATTTGGGGAATGATAAGTGCAAATGAGGGAATACTTTAATAGAATTAATCTATGTTGCTTTGGGATACACTGTACTGTGGCATCATTGGGAATGGACGAAGTGTTCACGGAAGCACAGATTAGCGGTTTATTGTGAGTCCATGTGCTGGTTTGACCCCAAATGGAGCCATTTGGTCAATCAGCCTGAACAAGAAGATAGAGAATAAAATTTCGGAATTCAGATCTTCCTTTCATGAATTACCCGAAGGAACTAACAACATGGCATTTTAATGAACATCAATCAAATTGGAGAGGATAGAATAGGAAACAACTTCTGTTCCATAGCAACGAACAGTAATGAAATTTGAACAACATATTAATTAGGGACCGCATAGAAGCTATCAGATCCATGTCCATAGTAATAAAATATGAATATAACAAATAAAACAGATGCAATCAGTAAATGCTTCAGGCACTGCATGAAGAAAAGGCACATGATGAAACAAGAAAGAATTCAAAACAGGTAATCTAGAGAAAAAGAGAGGACAGCATTTTGTAAATAAATTACCAATGCATTAAGAGAGCAAAGTATTACAACAGTGAAAATTCCAAGGGAGATTTTACTAGGCTTTAAAGAAACTCAAAATTGTTGTCTGTCTGAAACAGAAACCCCCAACAACAGGAGTACTGGGATTCCAGAAAGATCCTGCTGATGGTGTCAATTACTGGTTCAAAGCTTCCTGAATCTAGACTTTAAGAGAATAGATGCTGCAGTGGAAATAATTAAGTGAACATGAAATGTGAACATTTGTGAATTTTCACAAATTCACATAAATTTGTGAAAAAGAGTTCAGTTCGACTTAGAAATTACGAATATAAAGGAAAGAATTATCCTACATTCTAATCACAATCAATGCCAAATTGCATTTATACAAACATGAGGCAAGAGTAGGCCATTAGTCCTCTTTAATCTGTTCTCTCACTAGATTAGATCATGACTGATCTGACATTCCTACCCAGTCCTGATAACTTTTAACCTGCTTGCTTAGCAAGAATCATCCACCTCTGCCTTAGAAATATTTAAAAGTCTCTGCTTACATAACTTTTCAGAACAGGTGCCAAATACTTCGCGTCATTTATGCTTTAAATGGGTGACTCATTTTTAAACTCCAATGCCTAGTTCTAGATTCTCCTATAAGAGAACACATACTCTCCACACAAGACCCCTTATGATCTTATGCTTTTTTCACGTCACCACTTGTTCTTCAAATCTCCAGCATATTCCAGCCACAATTGCTCAGTCTTTCCTTATAAACAATCCATTCATCCCAGGATTAATTTGATAAACCTTCTCTTGACTGCTTTCAATGCATTTACATCCTTCCATATGTAAGGTGGACAATAATATACATAGTACATGAGAAATGGTCACCCTCTAAAACTGAAGTATAACCTCCCTTACATTTTTATTCCAATCTCCTTATAATAAATTATAAAATTCAATAGCTTTCTTAATTATTTGCTGTAGCTGCATACCAGCTTTTTTGTAAAATACACGCCTGGACATCCACATCTCTCTGGAGCACAGAGGTCTGCAATTTATCATCACTTAGATAATATGTTTCATCCTTCATCTTTCTACTGTTATCCTCTTCGCAACTTACTTTCCTAACTATCTTTGTGTCATCAGCATGTTTGGCATATCTGCAGTCCCTTCATCCAACTCAATTAAATAACTTGGAAACAGTTGAGTCCCAGCTCTGATCCCTGTGACACACCAATCATTGCAGCTTGCCAAACAGAAAAAGACTCATCTACGCCTACTCTCTGCTTCCTATCAGCCAGCAAATCTATTCATGCCAATTTACTTTTGTATACTCCACAAACTTCAGCTATCTGCAATAAACTTTGATGTGACACTTTATAACACGACTTCTATAAATCAAAGTATAGTGCATCCACAAGTTTTTCTTTATCTGTTACACCTTAGTTCCTCTAAGAACTCCAATAGATTGGTAAAACATTATTTCCCTTTCATAAAGCCACATTGAATCTGCTCAGTATGGGTCCTGTTGTAGCTTCTTTAAAAGGAGCTTATGCCAATATCCAATGGCAGATGTTTACAGTCCTGTAGTTTCCGGCCTTCTGTCTTATCACCCATTTTGAAAAAAGAGTTATGTTTGATATTTTCCATTCTATCGGGATTTTGTCCAAATCTAGGGAGTTTTGGAAAATTAGAACCAATGCAAGAACTATCTCACTTTGTTTTATTTTAAAACAACACAGAATAGATCAATCAGGAGCCAAACACTTTTCAACCCTCAACTCCTACAATTCACTGAATGACTCTTCTCAGATGTTTGTAATTTTCCCAAATTTTTCACTCCCTTAATTTCGATTTATAGCTCTTTCTGTGATATTACTTTTATTTTCTACAGTGAAGACTGATGCAAAATACCTTTCCAATTTATCTGATATCTCCTTATTTTCCATTATCGATTCACCAGAGTCTTTGTCTACAGGACCAGCGCTTACCATACTTTCATCTTTAAATATTTTACTATTTTTATATGTCCAGCTCTATAGCTCTGTCATCCTTCTCTATTGTGCTAATTCCATAACAGCTATCAAAGTGATCACTTCAGTTTTTTCTATGTCTCCTGTCCTTCTTAAATGTACTTTATAAATATCCTGGAACTATATCATCCTGCAGCCATGTCTTTGCAATGGCTACCAACTCATAGTTATTTATTTTAAATTGTACCTTTAGTTCATCTCTTTTTAAATTTCTCTTTTTATTATTTTATAGCCTCCAGCCTATCTACTGATTTATTCTTAATTTGCTACATCAATCTCTTCCTAACATAATCTATTCATCATATCCTGGATTAATAATTTTCTCGTTTGCCTTGTCTCTTGCCTTGATTTACTACATCTTTCCAAATTTGATTTTTTGCCCCCATTTTCTAGTTTAAAGTCCATTCTACTTCCTTAGCTTTGCAGCTAACAAGAATACTGACCTCAGTATGATTCCGATGAAGACTGATCCAGTGGTACAGATCCCACTACTCCACAAACTGATATTCGGCAAGATAGAGTCATACAGAGATAGAGATGTACAGCACAGAAACAGACTCTTCAGTACAACTTGTCCATGTCCACCACATATCCCAACCCAATCTAATCCCACTGCCCGCACCCGGCCCATATCCCTCCAAACCCTTCCTATTCGTCCACCCATCCAGATGCCTTTTATATGTTGCAATTGTATTAGTCTCCACCACTTCCTCTGGCAGCCATTTCCACACACACACCACCCTCTGCGTGAAAACGCTGCCCCTTATGACTCTTTATTATCTATCCCATCTCACTCTAAACCTATGCCCTCTAGTTCTGGACTCACCCACCCCAGGGAGACCTTGTCTATTTACCCTACCCATGCCCCTCAGCCTCCAACGCTCCAGGGAAAACAGCCCCAGCCTAATCAACCTCTCCCTATAGCTCAAATCCTCCAACCCTGGTAACAATCTTGTAAATCTTTTCTGAACCCTTCCTAGTTTTGCAACATCCTTCCGATAGGAAGGAGATCAGAATTACATGCAATATTCCAAAAGTGACCTAACCAATGTCCTGTACAGCCGCAACATGACCTCTCAATTCCTGTACTCACTACCCTGACCAAAAATGGAAAGCATACCAAACTCCGTCTTCACTATCCTATCTACTTGCGACTCCACATTCAAGGAGCTATGAACCTGCACTTCAAGATCTCTTTGTTCAGCAACACTCCCTAGGACCTTACCAGTAAGTGTATAAGTCGTACTAAGATTTGCTTTCCCAAAATGTAGCACCTTGCATTTATATAAATTAAACTCCATTTGTCACTTCTCAGCCCATTGGCCCATCTGATCAAGATCCCATTGCGATCTGAGGTAGCCTTCTTCATTGTCCACTACACCTCCAATTATGGTGTCATCTGCAAACTTACTAACTATATCTCTTAGGCTCACATCCAAATCATTTATATAAATGATGAAAAGCAGTGGACCCAGCACTGATCCTTGTGGCACTCCACTGGTCACAGGCCTCCAATCTGAAAAACAACCCTCCACCACTTTTTATTGGTAATGCGGGTTAATTTCCCCTGGTACAGCTGAAGTACCAAACTCTTAACAGAATAAGCTGCTGACTTGGGTCTTAAACTTTCCACAAAAGTTAACCCATTAGCATAGAGGTCAGTAGAAACTGTCTCTATTTGTCCACTGCAGACATACATTTGAGAGCCAGTTTGGAACTTTTCAATCTGTATTATCTTTGCTCTATTTTGTAGGATGTCTGTCAGCAGCACAGCTACTGTAATGGCACAAGCTATTAAATCATATAGCAGAGAAAGAGGCCACATAGTCTGCAGCACTTCCTTGAACGAGCTCTCCATTAGACCACTTCCTTGCTCTTTTCCTTTAGTCTTTCCTTTATCAATGTTTATCCAATTTCCTTTTGAAAGTTATGATTGAATCAGCCAATGAGTATCGAGGGGCTACAACTGACTTCAGCTCTCATGGGCTGGAGCACCACAAAATATTCCTGTTTTTATCAATGCTGAGTGACTTCTAATGGAAAATATTTGTGTGTAGACTTCTCATAACAAGATATTTTGATATATACAGCAGCCTCAGGCACCACTGTCATTAACTTCATAGTCAAATAGCTCATCAACATTCACAAACAATGGCAACTTTATTTATGTACTGGCTGGCATGACATATATCTACAGTGAACATTCACAGTAAACAACAGCTACAAAAATTGTCACGAAAATGTTCCAACTGCAAAAATATCATCAAAATCCTCCCTGCTCAGATTAACTAATGCTGAGCAGGCTGCCCATTATTATCTTCAATGCTTGTGATTGCACTGAGCCTTTGGCAGTCAGGCATACTCCATAGGGAGAAAGTGAGGACTGCAGATGCTGGAGATCAGAGCTTAAAAACGTGTTGCTGGAAAAGCACAGCAGGTCAGGCAGCATCAAAGGAACAGGAGAATCGACGTTTCGGGCATAAGACCTTCTTCAGGGCTTATGCCCGAAATGTCGATTCTCCTGTTCCTTTGATGTTGCCTGACCTGCTGTGCTTTTCCAGCAACACATTTTTACTCATATTCCACAGATCACATGTATGTAATTTATTCTTATCTGTCCAATGAAATGTCCTAGCAAGCCACTCAGTTGTATTGAACCACTACAGAAAAGCCAAACAACCGACAATTAATGGAAGGATTGTTTAATGTCACTAAAGGAAGCAGAAACAACATAGGCAAATCCTGCCAATCATCAATCTGACAAAGTTCTCCTCATGGACACTTTGTAACTTGAGCCAAGATTGTGAGAGCTGCCCAAAGGACTAGTTCTGCCAGATGTAGCCACACACATTATATATCATAACAAGGTCATATACTCTTTCATTACCATTGTTGGATATAGAACATAGAACATAGAAGAGTACAGCATGGTACAAGCCCTTCTGCTCTCAATGTTGCTCTGACGTTTTATCCACTCTAAGATCAGACTAACCTACATTCCCTTCACTGTAATATGTTCCATGTGCCTATACAAGAGTCGCTTAGATGTCTCTCGTGTATCTGACTCTGCTTCCACTGCTGGCAGTGCTTTCCACTCTCTGTGTAAAGAACCTACCTTTGACATCTCCCCTAAACCTTCCTCCAATTACTTTAAAATTATGCCCCCTTGTGATAGACATTTTTGCCATGGGAAAAAAGTCTCTGGCTATCCACTCTACCTATGCCTCTCAACATCTTGTAGACCTCTATCGAGTCACCTCTCATCCTTCTTCGCTCCAATGAGAAAAGCCGAACTCCCTTAGACTTTCTTCACAAAACATGCCCTCCAGTCCAGACAGCATCCTAGTAAATCTCCTCTGCACCTTCTCTAAAGCTTCCACATTTTTCCTACAACAAGATGACCAGAACTGAACATAATATTCCAAGTGTGGTCTAACCAGGGCTCTATAGAGCTGCAGCATAACCTCGCAGATCTTAAACTCAATCCCCCTGCTAATGAAAGCCAACACACCATCAACTTGGGTGGTGACTTTGAGGGATCCATGGACATGGATCCCAAGATCCCTCTGTTTCTCCACACTGCCAAGAATCCTGCCTTTAACCCTGAATTTTGCATTCAAATTTGGCCTTCCAAAGTTAATCACTTCAAATTTTCCAGGTTGAACTCTATCTGCCACTTATCAACCCAGTCCTGGACCCTGTCAATGTCCTGTTGCAACCTACAACAGCCCTCCACACTATCTGCATCTCTAGCAATCTTTGTGTCATTAATAAACTTACTAACCCACCCTTCCATTTCCTCATCCAAGTTATTTATAAAAATCACAAAGAGCAGAGGCCCCAGAACCAATCCCTGCAGAAAATCACTGGTCACTGACATGACAGACCCACCAGAAGTGGTGAGACATTGGTGTACAATGAAGAGCGAGTGGTGCTGGAAATCCTCAAACTTGACTCAGGGCTCTATGAGGTATCATAGCATTAGGTCAAATACAGGGAGAGAATCTTACTTCTGACAACCCTTAATAATCTGATGCATCAATTAAGCTCCATGGTGAATATCATTAGAAAAACTACTGAGGTTGAAAGGATACAGAAATATTCTGAAAGAGCACTTTAACATTCATTGCCAAGAGTGGGTCAGTAGCACCATTATTGACCAGGATGGCTCAGTCCAAAAGGGTACATCTGCCAAACCGAACCTGCAGCAGGTAGTGAGAGAAACCTTGCAAGTTCATCTGTATCAATCTCCCTGCCTCCACACTGAGGATTGCCTTCATTGTATTGTGCACCATTTACCACTGTGCTAAATGGTATAAATTCAGAGCAGAATTAGAAGCTCAAAACTGAATACCTGTGTTGTGCTGCAGTTCATCAGCATGCAGAAATACATTCAATCATAATCTGCAATCTCATAGCCTGGTAGGTCCCTCACTCTAAACATTTTATCAAACCAGAAGAATAACCCTGATTCAGTGAGGCACACTGGACAGCTTTCCAGAAGCAGCTCTTGGATATCAGAAACTGAAATGAAAGCAGGGATGCCTGTGACCAGTGAGCCGGAGTGGAGACATGGGGGAGGAGTGGCCTAGTGCGGAGTGTTGTAACAGCCAGCAGTCAGACCATGTTGAGGCCCCCTCCACCATGCTGCTGCAGACAGCCTTTGGAGAGATACTGTGATTTGTCTTTTTAACATAGCTTCTTGTTTTTCTGTCCTGTGGTTAGATTGTGTATTGCTGTAATGTAACTTTTCTTTCTTCGTTTCTCCACTCTGTAACTAAGGATTGTACCTAAGTACCATTATACCTAAGATGACACTGTGAGTGGTGACTTCTAACCATTTCACTGTACTCATTGTGGCACTAAAGCTAATTCAATACAATGAAGTATTTGCAGCCATTTTCAGTCAGAAGTGCCAAGTGGATGACCCATCTCAACCTCATCCTGAGATCCTCAGCATCACAGGTGCAGTCGTGAGCCAATTCAATGCATTTTATACAATATAATAAACAGCTGAACAAACTAGTTATAGCAGACGGTGGTGGAGTAGAATGCTCCAGCTGGAGCTCCTCCACTCCTTCTGTTTATTTCCTTTGCTTTTTTTTTCCATTTATTCTCTTTTCTCCCCCTTTTTGGTGGTTTCCCCTTCTTGGTGCTCACCTCCCCCATGGCGGGTCTTGGCCTGGTGTCTCAGCGGCTCTCAGCCTGGTCTCTCAGTGGGTGTGACAGCCAGTCTCTCAGCAGCTCATGGTGGCATCTCAGCTCAGCATGCGAATCGATTCTACCCGGGCATGTTCCCAACATACCAGGGGAGATTGGAGAGGTGGCAGTTCTAGCAGCAGCGATGATACCTGCGACAACGTCAAGAACAGAAAGCTGAGGTCTCCCAGCGAGCAAGAGAGGCAGAGGACTCATCAAATACTGGTGAATGTTTAACTTATTCCTTTATTCTTCTAGTTTAAAGTAGGAATTACTTTGATATTAACTATTGCCTCATTTCTTTATTTTTCTTCTATTCTATGTAGTAATGATTAACCTTTTAATGCTTGTTTCTCTTATTACTTTGTACCTAAGTTTTTTTTTGTGCCTCAGTACCATGGTACTTAAGATGGTGCCATTATACACTTTTCACTGTACCCCTATACTTCTGTACTTGAATACACATGATAATAACATCTAAAGTCTAAATCAAAAGCCATTACTGAAATATCTTGGCTGTTGTACTGAAAAATAGCCGCACTCTTATACAAGCTGTTCCAGTACAGCTTCAACATTGGCAGCTACCCAGCAAATTGGAAACTTGCCCAGGTGTGTCCTATCTACAAGATGTAACACAATTACAAGATGGCCAATTACTACCCCTCAGTCTACTCCTAATCTTCAGCAAGAGATGGAAGGTGTAATTCGCAATGCTATCAAGTGGCACTAGATGAGCAATTACATATTCACAACTGCTCAATTGGTTCTGCTAGAGCTATGTTGCTCCTGCCATTTTCAAAGCCATCAGGACATAAAAATGTCAGAGTAGGAGTATTCAGCCCCTTAAGCCTTCCCTGCCATAGGCATCAATTGCTCTTTTGTGCCAGTTCTTCATAACCCCCAACTCCTGAATTTTTTTGAAAAATCTATCTAACCTCTTTTTTAATATTGTTACAACACGGCAGTGAACCTTCTGTTAATTAAACCAAACATTCAGAAAAGCTCGCCTCATCTCGTAATCTGTTAAAATATGAGTGACAGAGAACTCCCAAATTCTACTATTTAAAGAAAATAATATCAATTTATTTTTTAATTCTAAAATGAACACTTAACACCTATTCATAAGTCAAAGCCCCCCTTTCTCTTAATTGCTTATTACCTGCCTCCAACTTTATAACAATACACTTCCAATAAAATGCTTATTAAAATTACATCAACTTAATTTCAAAAATATACAGTGGCTGTTGTCTCTGGTGTCTGTTTTTTTTCCAGCTGAAGATCTCCCTAGGTCATCCTCTTTCTTTTTACTATGAAGATGCTTGATATGATAAGGTACCTTTGATAGAGAGTGTTTCAATCTTTTGGGGGTCTCTCGTTCTCTCGCTCACTCTCGCTCTCTCTCGATGGCTGTTACTCGGTCTGACTTCAAACTACTTGTCTTTTTTTGTACCCCCAAAATTGGATTGTTTCATTGGTTCAATGTTCGCAAAACAATAAATTCAAAGTCGACTGGGTTTTAGTATCCTGAGGTATGATGTAAACTGATTGGTTAAATTCAAATTGTTGTCAAAACAGTAACCAACTCAGGTATCCATTTCATAGACAAATGTTACATATTTTCAATTTTCCAGTAAATTCTAAGACTGTTAACTAGTCATATAACAGATGCTATCAATGCAAAACATTATTCATTCTCTCCTAAAGGTAGAATATGCCTTCAACTTCATAACAATATGTTCAGTGATCTAGCCTGCACATCTAGGGGTAGATATAAAGATAGTGTCTTTTTGTACTTTTTAAAACTGTGGACTGGAATGAGAAAGAACTATTTTGAAACCCAGCAACTTACAAGGGTGGATCTGAAGAGTCATATCAAATCAAAACATTAACTCTGCTTCTCTGCCCACACCTGCTGAATTTCTCCAGAATGTTCTCTTTTTGATTCAGATTTCCAGCATCTGCAATAACTTACTTTTGTTAAACAATTCTATAAACTACCTTCTCCCTTCCAAAGGAACAAATGCTTTTCAAATCCATCTTCAGCTACGAATCCTGCGGAACTGCCTAAGCTGAAACAAGAAGTCAAACTTTCTTTTTCCAAGCTATTTTTCTCAATCAAAAGAAAAATAAAATAAATCCTAGACCTTCCAGACTGGAGCCTTACGCACATTTATCTTGTTTGCTTGTAAAATTCTCAGAGTGTTAACAAAAATCCATTACTCTCCAGGAAGTCTTTCTCTCACACTTTCTTTTAAAAGAAATCCCCACGGCTATTGAAATACTTACAGGTTAATCACTAAACCAATTCAGGCACACAGAAAAATACAGAAGTCCAAACTCAAAAATCAAATTATATATGAATCATACACTTTTCATCATAGTAGAGTGATTGAGCTTGATGTTAAGACAGAATTTGATCAGATGTGGCATCAAGAAACTCTTGAAAATCAATAGCAATAACAATCAGGTAAAAACCTCTCCACTGGTTTGAGTCATATTTATCAGAAAGGATGATAGTTCAGGTCTTTGAACATGAATTATTTTAACAACCAAAACATCGTTGCAGGGTTGGTGTTCAAAGACCTACTATGTTAAGCTGCTTCAGTCATGTCTATGTATCCCTCATTAGGTCAGAAATTGAGATGTTTGCAATGATTACACATGTTCAATAGCATAAATAATTCCTCAGACATAGCAATCATCAAAGACCACATACAGCAAGACACAGATGACATTCAGGCTTGGAAGATAATTGGCAAGAATCAATCACAAAATACAAGCACCAGGCAATGAATATCTCCAACGAGAGAGAATTTAATCGCTTTCCCCTTTATATGAACTGTACTACAATAATTGAATCCCTCACCACGAACATCCTGGGGATTGTCAGTGACCAGAAACTTATCTAGATATAAATACTGTAGCAACAAGAGCAGACCTAAGGTTAGGAATTCTGCAACAATTAACTTATTGTTTAACACCTCAAAGCCTTCCTACCAGCTACAACACGCAAATCAGGATTGTGGCTTCATAATCTACATGTGGTCCATGATTGCAATTCCAACAAAGTATTGACCCCTCGGGGCAAAGCAGTCCCTTCCCAACATGTCAAGCATTCACTTCCTTCACTACCATATAACCACAACAACATACAGAACAACAGAACAGGTAGACCATTGGTCTCTCAAGTCCTCTTCACCATTCAATAAAACATGCTGATCTTTGCTTGTTTCAAATTTCACATTCTCATATACTTCTAATAACCATTAATTCTGCTGCCAAACAAGAATCTTCCAACCTCTGCTTTAAAATTATTCAATGATACCCACATCCATCCCCATCTGAGCAAAAGAGTTTAAAACTCATTAGCACATTGGGAGAAGTAAACTTCCCTCATCTCCATACTGACCTCTTTTTTTTAAAAACAGTTTTCAATCTATTTTTTCCGGACTGGCCCAAAGGAGGAAACAAAAGTAGAAATTGCTGAAAAAGCTAAGCAGGTCTGGCAGCATCTGTGGAAAGAAATTAGCATTAACATTTTGAGTCGAGTGACCCTTCCTCAGAAAAGAGAAAACATCCTTTCCATGTCCACCTTGTCAATACCATCTGGGATCATATATACTTTATTCAACTCACCACTCACTCTTCTAACCATCAATGGAAACAAACCCAACCTGTCCAACACATGCTCATAAGACAACCCACTCACTCCAGGTGTTAATCTAACAAACCTCTTCTAAATAACCTCCAATATATTTAGATATAAATATGTAGCTTAGAAAACCAAAACTATACTCAGTATTTGAGATGTGATCTCATCAATGCCCTGTATACCTGAAATATAACATTGATACTTTTCTGTTCAATTCCCTTCATAATAAAGGATAGCATCCCATTAGCCTTTTTGATTATGCACTGTATCTACATAACAATCTGTTGTGACTCATCCATCAGGACACCTCAGTGCTTTGATAGTAATTCTCCATTTACATAATACTTTGTTTTTTCATTCTTCCTGCCAAAGAGATCAGTTTCACATTATCCCACTTCACACTCCATCTGCTAGATTTTTGCCCACTCTCTGAAACTGTCTTTACCCATTTGAAACTATGTCTTTTACACAACATACTTTCCTACATTCCTCTGCAGGACTCCACATCCCATCCTGGCACACAGCACAAGCTCAGCAGATTTACAGGAATACCACTACCTGCAAGTTCTTTCAAAGCCGCACACTATCCTTATTTAGAATGATATTGTAATCCTTTCAAATCAGAATGCTGGATCTCACTTCCTAACAGCAATGTGGATATATCAACACTATTTTGACTGCTATGGCTCGGAAAAACAACTTACCACTGCCTTCTCAAGGACATTTAAGGATGGGCAACAAAGGGCTTTCGCCCGAAATGTCGATTTTGCTGCACCTTGGATGCTGTCTGAACTGCTGTGCTCTTCCAGCACCACTAATCCAAAACCTGCTGGTGATTACTACAACCCAAGAACAACTTCTTTTAAAATGGTGTGGAAAACCAATTGCTTAAAAAGCCGTCAAAGTGTTGGTGGTCTAATAAAGATCATATTATATTGTTTCACAAAATATGCTTCAGAAAGCTAACTTGTTGTGGTTAGAACTGGAGAGAATCTTTACACACTTTTACAAGTATTTATATAACGGTATATAGCACATCCTTAATCCAAAAAAAACTATTTTCAATTTACATATAATTAAAAATAAATATAGTAAATTAACAGTTTGGCTTCTCTTTGTTGAAAGAAAAATTAGAATGTATACACAGAACCAACTTTTCAAAACATACTAAATCAAAAATCCCCATAAGTTGTACAAAATGAAACATTCCTAAAAATCACTTGTTCATTTTATTTATTACATTTCTGCAGGTTTGATTAATTTAACGTTCACTTGTTCTTAATTATTTTTGACTTTACAGCATTCTATAACAGTACTTAACTCCAGCATTTCAAAACTTGTCAGCCTAATCTAAATTAATCTAATTAGCCATCAAACTCTTCAATTGCTGTCTTCTCTTTGTACAAAATATCATCATTCTGTGACGAGTTAGCATTATTAAACAGAAGGGAGTGACACTGTCGAGGCAGGATTGTTAATTTAAAGTTATTGTAATTTACTGGGCAGATCTTAACTATCTGGTTGTGGTGAAAACTAAGGCTTGGTACCTAATGAATGATAACGTCTCATGGCTGGTCTGCTCCTGATTAATCAATTTCACAACTGATTGTGAATGATCAGTGGCAAACATATTTTCTGACTGAAGTTGTTAAACCACCAGTCATCTCTCTCTAGTGAGAGAACAGCCCGATGGTCTTCTGGGAATATGATCAGCTACGTTTTTTTTAATCACTTATTTTCCTATCTTCATCTGACTTCATGAATAGTAGATGCACAGAGGCTCCAAGCCGCTCAAAGGAGCTACAAGCTGAGTGGTCGTTGAATTGTGGAGGCAACTGACAGCCATATCATGAAACTGTGTGCAGGCTGTGTAATGAAGAAGACACTATTAAGACTGGAAAGACCCTTCTGTTTCTTATTTACTTGTTTTATTTTATTTTTGACTATGGTCTGAATTGAGAAAAGGGTTCTTTTTAATATTCAAAGACTGTAGAAGGGATTGTTGCACTTTTTAAAAACAAACTACCAACATTTATTGTAAGCCTTGTTTACACTGCTGTTTGTTCAAGCGTGGGGGAAGGTTACTGCAGATGGACTGGCACTGGGGTGAGTACACAATGATATTTATCTGGCAATAAGTAGCTGATTAATCTGTGAATTGGAGACCAAATGATGATAAAGATCATCATCCAGTTAAAAACAATGGAACTGGTCCTCAAACAACTGAACAGACTCTGGGTGTAAACAAAACTGCCAGAAGCCTTCCAGATTCTGGAAAGGCTTGTGGTGTCTTTCTGTCTGCATTAAAAAATATCTAAAACCTGAAGAAAACCAGTTTCACTTTCCTTCACGAGTTGCTGTAAGTTAGGACTTTTTAACCAATAAATTAGTGAACCAGTCACTCAGCAAATAAGTGAAAGTACATGGAGGAGATATTGAAGTCTATCAAGTCCTAGCAAGCAGAAATAATCATCTCCCTAAACCCTGTGGACAGGGCCATCAAATTGCTCTTCCTGATTTTCTCTCCACCGATAACATCAATGTTTTTAGTCTGTCTGGCTGCACGGCTGTGAAAGCAGAGTTTTGTAAGATCGTTAGAATTTTAACTTGCAGAACTAAATGTCTTTCAGAGTTGTTTACATGTAGCTAGAATCTATTTCCTTGGTAAGATACAGAAACTTGATCCATGCTTTCTTTACGTCAAGTCAAAAATGACAGGTTTATTGGGGAAATATGTGTACTTTGGTAATATATTTGACTTTTGTGATAACCCTGGGAATAGGTGGTTGATGTTCCACATACGACACCAGTGTTGCATGACAAGGTTAGAGATTCAGTAGTGACTGGGGCCAAAATGAAATCCTGTTAGTGGAAGGGTGTGGCTCAGGTGCACAGGAGTCACCAAAGCAAAACAATTTTCTAGATGGGTTCCTCACAGAACAGGCTTTATTTGGATAGCAGGTCAATGCTTTCAGATTTTGACTTCTCCAGTGATGAGAAAATTGTTGCAACAAAAGAGATAGATCTACATAGACAGACTATACAGTGTCCAGGGCTCTTGCAGATTGACAATGTCATTGGACATGGATGAGGATGTCATGAAAGGGCAAGATGGCAGTTCTATGGTGGAATAAAATTCAAGAACAAGCTTCATCAAGGTGGCAAATTCCAATCCAGACATTCATGGCAGAACTTAGCCATATGCTAGAACCGCAGTTGATGCTAAACAGATTGCACACATCCAATGACTTAGAGTTACAGAGTCTTAGAGATGTACAGCACAGAAATAGACCCTTCTGTCCAACTCGTCCAAGCCAACCCATGCTTTGGCGGGTCGGTGCGGACTTGTTGGACTGAAGGGCCTGTTTCCACACTGTACTTAATCTAATCTAGGTCCATTTTAAGCAATGTCTATCAAGTGATCTCACTGAGTCTGAAGTTGTTGTGGAATTTAGCTGCTGCCTTTTTTTTGGCATGATGGTCATGGTCTGTGTTCTCTGGGTGCCTGAGTTACATGGGTGCCTGGCATATTTAGAGTTATCTGCGTGTTGTAGCTGCCTCAGTTATTAGCCCAGCTTGTAGCAGTGGTATCACCATCAAAGGGCCAAACTTCACCTGCAACTCTCAAAGCCCCTCAAGAGAAGCCCCCACTGCCTTCATCACCCTCATCCTCTGCTAGTTCAGGACCCATATGCACTCTTAACATAGTTCTGCTCGAGGCAACTGGATGGTGCATATGGCTGGGCTATTTCACATGACTGTCAGTACATAGAGCTCATGGATGAGGCAATGCTGTGAAAGTCTGTCTGCACTCCCTACATCCACTTTCTACTATGCTCCATGTATCTCTCCAAATAGAACTGCATTCTCTTGATTAGGATTCCATGCATTGACATGTCAGAGAAGTTATACCATTCCTGGCACAGATAGATTCCTTGTTTGGTCGTGGTACTACTTCTAGATACTCCAACACATTTTCACATGTTTTCTGCTGTTGAGGGATCTGTTTGTTGGTGACACCCTCATTACCTGCATGAAGCTGACCATCCTTGAGCTCTCTTCGCTCTTCTGAGGAAAAGTGGTTCCAGTTATCTCTGCCTCCGTTGCCTTTTGTATATCTAAGCAGTGGTCATCAGACTGTACCATCTGTTTGAGCGCAAAGGTATCTGTGCTGATGTAGCTGGCACAGGAACAATTAGACAGTGTTTCATCCCCTGAAATTTACAGTTTAGTCATCCTGCTCCTCTCCCACTGCTGAACCCACTGGAGAAGAACATTAAAATCAAGCAGCTACACCTTCACCCAACCCCTAAAGCCGCCTCATGATTGACAGCCTCTCCTTGGGCTCAAAAAAAACTTTGCGGTAGCTCACTCACAGACTAGGAAACAGAGCACATAACCGTTACTTTATCCACTCTTCTTTACTTCCACACCTCATTATGCTCAGTGACAGGCTTTCCTGCCATGACCCAATCAAAGTGGATAGCCTTTTCCTCCATTCTTGTCAAAAGTCACACAAAGCCACATTTTAGTCCAACATGTTAATTTGAAATCACAAGTTTTTGAAGTGCTGTCCCTTTATCAGGTAAAGTGAAGAGAGCATCCAGGCATAGGCTTTATAATCAGAGAGATCAAAAGATCATGCAAATGGTATGACTACAGTTTCAACAGGCTGAATAGTAGGTCTCTGGAGGTAATCAAAAGTGTCAGACGGTGTCAGGCTCCTATCTTGCAGTGAGACCCCTCCAAGACAGCCTTCAAGATACACAACAATGCAGATTCACCAAGCAGAAACTGACAGCAAAATTCTGTACCAAAGAAGATGGCCTCAACTGTGATCTTGGGTTTATGTCATGCTATATATGACCCCATCATGCTGTTCTGTAAAATCTTCCTTACTTTTCCGGTTTTAACACAAATACCTTGATAATTTGTTATGATGCCTTTATCTTAATTAGATTGTAGAGTTTTGGATTACTTGTTACTTTGGTTAGACCTTAAGCATGCAACTCTTATACCTAGCATGTTATTCCAGTCATTTGGTTTGTCTCCAGTACTACCTTATTTTAATTTTTTGTTTATTTTCTCTTTTCATCAATTAATTGGATTATCGGTCATCCTTTCATTTTACTCACACTGTTTGACACTCTTGCTCACCTGCAGAGACTTATAATTTGGCCTGTCGACACTCCTCTCGGGCCACTTGTCTGATCTTTTGATCTCTCTGATTATAAAGTCTGTGCCTGGGTACTCTCTTCACTTCACTTGATGAAGGAATGGCACTTAAAAAGCTAGTAATTTCAAATAAACCTGTGTGACTTTTGACCTTGTCCACCCCAGTCCAACACCAGCATCTACACATCATCCACTATTGTCACCATAGTTATGAACGGCACTCCAATTCCTGAGAATTGATGTTCCTTGATATGGTGAACAAACTGTTCCATAAGTACAGATATATGCTGCACCAGGATTATAAAGTAGGCATTTGGTATGCTAGTCTTTATTGGTCAGTGCATGGGGGATAAAAGTTGGGAGGTCATGCTGCAGCTGTACAGGACATCTGTGTTCTACCATGTATGTCAAGATTACCCACATTTTCACTTTCCAGCTCTTCATCTACAGCACTCCATGCCTCAAAAATCACCTTATAATCACATGGACCTTTGGAATATGAGATGTACTGTTTGCATCTAAGAGCTGAAATTTTGTAATCAATTCTGATTAACTGTGAGGGCTGAACCCTAAGTGTTTTATTGCTTCACCTAATAGTACTGTCCACTGAAATATTTATGGATTTTATACTTTTCACTTACATCTTCCATTAGTTGTGTATATTCTTTGGCAATAGCAACACCTTTACTTTTAGCAAATTTCAAACCTTTGACAGGCAGGACCAGAAAATTGTCTACGTAATATGGTTTGCTTTAGTTTTGCTGTAATTCCATTAATATTTGTCTTACACCAATAGAAAACATCAGATTTTGTTAAGGGGACATAACAATATCCTATTTGGATGAACTGACTTTTGAAAATAATTGGCTCATCAGTGTAATTTACTGAACAGCATAATTATCTCATAATACATTTCATCAGTACTTGCAAAATGATTTACTTCACATGGGATTACCACTCTCTTTGATGCCTTCAATGAGTTGTCACCAAACCTAAAGCAAATAGTACTTTTATATTCTTAACCTATCATTGGGCCTCAGTACTTAGTAAATCAAGATAATATGATAACTAATTTGTGACATATAATGTCAAAGTGCAAGTGCTGTCTAGCACTGCATTATTAAACATGTCTGTGATTAACTCATTCATCACAGGACTACAACACCTTTAGGCCAGAATTATTTCTTGAGATTCATTAGTATTTTCATCCTTTCCTTCATAGAACATATAATATAGAACATAGAACATCACAGCGCAGTACAGGCCCTTCGGCCCTGGATGTTGTGCCGCCCTGTCAAACTAATCTGAAGCCCATCCCAGCTACACTATTCCATGTACGTCCATTTGCCTGTCCAAGGACGACTTAAATGCACTTAAACTTGGCGAATCTACTACCGATTCAGGCAAAGCAATCCATACCCTTACTACTCTCTGAGTAAAAAAACTACCTCTGACATCTGTCTTATACCTATCTCCCCTCACTTTAAAGTTGTGTCCCCTCGTGTTTGCCATCCTCATACTAGGAAAAAGGCTCTCCCTATCCACCCTATCTAACCCTCTGATTGTCTTGTATGTCTCTATTAAGTCACCTCTCAACCTTCTTCTCGCTAACGAGAACAGCCTCAAGGCCCTCGGCCTTTCTTCATAAGACATTCCTGCCATACCAGGCAACATCCTAGTAAATCTTCTTTGTACCCTTTCCAAAGTTTCCACATCCTTCTTATAATGCGGTCACCAGAACTGTACACAATACTCCAAATACAGTTTGTACAGCTGCAGCATAACCTCCTGGTTCGGGAACTCAATCCCTCTATTAATAAAGGCCAAAAAATTATATGCCTTCTTAACAACCCTGCCAGTCTGGGTGGCAACTTTCAGGAATCTTTGCTCATTTGCACTCCCAAGATTCCTACCATTAGCCCAGTACTTTGCATTCCGATTACTTAGGCCCAGGTGTATCACCTCACACTTGTCCACATTAAACTCCATTTGCCACCTTTCAGCCCAGCTCTGCATTCTATCTATGTCTCTCTGCAACCTACTACATCCTTCGTCACTATCCACAACTCCACCGACCTTAGTGTCATCCGCAAGTTTACTAACCCACCCTTCTAAGCCCTCATCCAGGTCATTTATAAAAATGCCAAACAGCAGTGGACCCAACACCGACCCTTGCAGTACACCACTAGTAACTGGACACCAAAATGAACATGTTCCATCAACTACAACCCTCTGTTTTCTTTCAGCAAGCCAATTACTGATCCAAACTGCTATGTCTCCCACAGTCCCATTCCTCTGCATTTTGTATAACAGCCTACTGTGGGGAACCTTATCGAACGCCTTGTTGAAATCCATATACACCACATCAACCGGTTTACTCTCGTCTACCTGTTTGGTCACTTAGTCAAAAAACTCAATAAGATTCGTTAGGCATGACCTACCCGTGCTGACTATCCCTGATCAGATTATTCTTTTCTAGATGGTTATAAATCTATCTCTTATAACCTTTTCCAACACTTCACCAACAACTGAAGTGAGACTCACTGGTCTGTAATTACCAGGGTTGTCGCTACTACACTTTTTGAACAAGGGAACCACATTTGCTATCCTCCAGTCCTCAGGCACTATTCCTGTAGACAATGATGATTTGAAGATCAATGCCAAAGGCTCTTCCCTTGCTTCCCAGAGGATCTGAGGATATATCCCATCTGGCCCAGGGGATTTGTCTATTTTCACACTCTGCAGTATTTCTAATACCTCTTCCTTGTGAAGCTCCATCTCTTCTAGTCTAGATGCAAGTATCTCTGTATCTTCCTCACCAACATTTTCATTTTCTATAGTGAACACTGTCAAAAAATATTGATTTAGTGCTTCCCCTATCTCCTCTGACTCCACACACAACTTCTCACCATTATCCTTGATTGGCCCTAATTTAACTCTTGTCATTCTTTTATTCCTGACATACCTATGAAAATCCTTAAGGTTAACCCTATCCTATCTACCAACAACTTTTCATGTCCCCTCCTGGCTCTTCTGAGCTCTCTTTTTAGGTCTTTCCTGACTTCCTTGTAACCCTCATGCACCCTAACCTAAGTTTTCACATTTTGTTCTAACATCAGCCTTCTTCTTCTTCTTGACCAGGGATTCCACTTCCTTAGTAAACCAAGGCTCACGCGTTCTATATCTTCCTCCCTGCCTGACAGGTACACACTTTTCTAGGACACAAAGGAGCTTTTCCTTGAATAAGCTCCACATTTTTAATGTGCTCATCCTCTGCAGTTTCCTTCCCCATTCTATGCTTCCTAAATCTTTCCTAATTGCATCGTAATTTCCCTTCCCCCCAGCTGTAACTCTTGCTCGGTGGAGTACACCTATCCCTTTCCATAATTAAAGTAAACCTGACAGAATTGTGATCGCTGTCTCCAAAGTGCTCACCTACTTCCAAATCTAACACCTGGCCAGGCTTGTTACCCAGTACTAAACTTAAAGTGGCTTTGCCCCTTGTAGGCTTGTCTACATACTGTGTCAGGAAGCCCTCCTGCACACACTGGACAAAAACTGACCCATCTATCGTACTCGTACTGTAGTGATCCCAGTCAATATTTGGATAGTTGAAGTCCCCCATGACAACTACCCTGCCTCTCTCACTCCTATCGAGAATCATCTTTGCTATCCTTTCCTCTACATCTCTGGGACTATTCGGAGGCCTATAGAAAACTCCCAGCATGGTGACTTCTCCTTTCCTGTTTCTAACCTCAGCCCATACTACCTCAGTTAACGAGTCCCCAAACATCCTTTCTACAACTGTAATATTGTCCCTGATCAACAATGCCACACGTCCCCCTCTTTTACGATCTTTTCTGTTCTTACTGAAACGTGTGTCATTTCAAAGACCCTACAACTCTTCTCTGGTTAGTTCACAATGGCACTTGGTAATAACACAATGGTAATACATTCATTACCCATTAGCTGTACATTGGGTATTCCTGGGATTTATTTCTCTATTATTGATGTTCAAACTTTGCTCTCTGCTACAATAAACCAATTTTGTAAAAATGGATTTGTCCTCACTCTTCCATTGTACTGTTGCCCAAGACCTGATTATGACCATTTCTAAATCTGGAAATCATTATTTGGAGATGCCGGTGTTGGACTGGGGTGTGCAAAGTTAAAAATCACACAACAGCAGGTTATAGTCCAACAGGTTTACTTGGAAGCTCTAGCTTTCGGAGTGCCACTCCTACATGAGGTGGTTCATCAGGAAATCATTAGGCACTTTATGCCTTGTGTCGTTGTGAAATGTTTTTTTTTCCCCATGAAAGCTAGAAGAAATTAATATTCTTCTACGATATTTTTTAAGGTTACAGATATTGAATACAATGTAATGTCCTTCTCTGAGAATCAAATATCAGGTAAAACCAATGATTTCTTATATGAGAAAGTTTATCACAACCCAACAAATTCAATCCTATTGGAATAAAGCAGACGTAACATTTCAAGTCCAGTGAAATATTAGAACTGGAAAGAAGCCAAATTGTAACTTTGCTTTCTTCTCACAAAATGCTGCCAAACTTGTTGAGTTTTGCTAGCAACTTCGGCTTGTGTTTCATATCTCAAGCATCACAGTTTTTTGTTTTAATTTAAATCCTATTACTGATCCGAGGTTCCCTAAATTAAAAATTGCCAGAATGTTATGCAATCGATTATAATCAATTTTTTTAATTTTGAATGATCCTTGGTTCTGTCAAATTTCATCAAAAAGTTTGACTATGTCTCAAGGCTTTTAGCAGATCACATTTCTTATAGATTTAACCCAAGGTCTCTCATGATCAAACCTTCATCAATATTCAATGGACAGGTATCCATCTCTCAAAATGCATTACATCTGATCCTATTTCTCACAGAAGACAATAATGTCAAGCCCTGACATTCTCCCCTTTTTTGTGGGAGTATAATCTTTGTCAGCATATCCATTCTTCCACTGATTAAATGTTGCAAACCTCATTAATATTGAAGGGCAAACATATATCAACCATTTAAGTTTCTTTTCCTCTATTTTCTGCAATGATTTTAATTTTCTATTTCTAAATATTTTAGTTTCCAAGCTCTGCACTTCCATTACAGAAAGGAAAATGCTGAAGAATAGAAATTGACATATTCTTTACACATATTTAAAAACATTTATTTACAGAGTTCCACATTCCAAGCCTGCATCCCCTAGTTGAAAAATATCGGCTTCAGCCTATGTCTATTCAATTGGGTGGAGGTGGGAATTGAGTGACCAGTTCATGCCAGGTACCACCTGCACGCAATTAGATACAATTAATATATAGTTACAAATCTGTATGGAGCAATAATGGCAATGTTTAATTGATTATTTCTACGGTCTCTGGAGTCCTCAATGGCTCCTGGAATGTAACAGCATCATTGCCCAAATTTTCTGCATAGATGCAAATGCAGAGTTCTCAATCTGCCTAAAGCAGGTTTGCTTGTGAACATAGATTTAGCCATGGAACACGTGATTTGCTGAGTTTAGCTCTAAGTACAGATTTTCACAAGTGTTAACTGTTTCAAATAATGCTGGTGCTGACTTAAGAAACATTTGAGTCGTCATTGCAGCTATGCCTCTGTTGATCCCATTTTTCTGCAACTAATGTTCAAATAAAAATGAGGCCTAATCAAAGATACTGCAAAAGCAAAAGATTGGTTATGGTGGAAATCTGAAGTAAAAGCTAGAAACACACAGTATGTCTGTCAGCATGCACAGAAAGAGAGAAAATAAGTTACCATTTTTGGTCTGTGACCTTTCATCAGATCTAAGAAGAGTTTGAAATGGAATTAAACAAAAGATATGAGGGGTGAATAGAAGAACAAAAGGAAAATTGGGAGAAAGGCAGGACAGATCAAATGGCAAAACGTTTCACAATGCAAACGGAAAGAGATGGCAATGGAAGAAGTGAAGAAACAAAAGATCTGTCTGGACAAGTTACGGATACAAGATAGTAACCAATCACATTAAAATCACTGAAATAAAAAAGAGAATTTGGGCAGCACGGTGGCACAGTGGTTAGCACTGCTGCCTCACAGCGCCAGAGACCTGGGTTCAATTCTCGCCTCAGGCGACTGACTGTGTGGAGTTTGCACGTTCTCCCCGTGTCTGCGTGGGTTTCGTCCGGGTGCTCCGGTTTCCTCCCACAATCCAAAGATGTGCGGGTCAGGTGAATTGGCCAAGCTAAAAAATTGCCCGTACTGTTAGGTAAGGGATAAATGTAGGGGTATGGGTGGGTTGCGCTTTGGCGGGTCGGTGTGGACTTGTTGGGCTGAAGGGCCTGTTTCCATACTGTAAGTAATCTAAAAAAAAAGCTAATTTATCCTCATCTGCTATGGCGGCGTGCTGTGGAAGTGGGGACTGAGGTAGGTGATACTGTCCCAATTGAGCACTGTACCTCCACCCACTGCCCTCCATATTGATTCTCCCGCTTCAATGAGGCCTGCCTAACTCCAGTGAGGAAATTCCATTCAATTCTCCTGTGGGCAACAAACACTGCACTCAACAATTGACATCATTTGCATTACCATTATTAGAAATGAACAGGCCAGCAGCTCTTGGAGGCCCTTGTCTTATTCCGGTGTAAGACAAGTGAGTACCTGATTGGGATTTCATCCTGATGAAGCTCAGAGAAATAGCTGCAGTAGAGTTACCATGAGATTTCCAACAGGTGGACCTGCTGTCACTCATCCATTAAATTCAGACATTTAACTCTGTCCTCTCTCCCGCGCTCTCTCTCTCTCTTTCTCTACACATATATTGCAAGACCAGCTGAATGTTTCTCATGTTTGTTTTCATCAAAGATCATCTGAGACTATGAGTTTAACTTTTAGGCTTGCTATCCTGAAGTAACATAGACAGTATGGATCATCCTTCACAGAAACTGATGGAGCAATAAAACTTGGGTTTCTATTTTGGGTAGCTTCACATATATTGCCAGGTATATGGTCAAGCAGTAAAGCAAAAAACTGACATCAATGTCTAAAGAAGGGTCTGCTGACTCAGAATCAAGGATCAATTATTAGGATTGAGTTAATAAATTTACTCAATCAAGGGATTCTGAATGATTAAATTCCATATCCAGATGACTTTGGAGGCTAAAAGCTGAATGACCAACTGCTGTTCTTATTTTTAATGTTTTTACATGGTAATGCTCTTAGCATGTGTTCCAAAAACTCATGCATTCAACAACGTTGTAGGATGTCATCCTCTCTACCTTCTATTTCTAGAGTTTTTCTCTTCTAAGCCTCTCAGGACTTATTTTCATCTGCCCTGTTTTGGAGACTGCTAAATTGCACTGCAAAATTGCAAAATTAACTTAGCAGGTTACTTAAGGATCTAATGAAATGATATTAAAAAAAGAACATTGAGCAACTGCAGAAATATGCCAAAAAGAAACCAAGTACATCCATGCTAGCCGTGCGAAGAATTGACCCTTCGTTAAGCATCGGTATGGTTGTTATTCATGGTAAAAGAGTTTATTTTTTTTCTTATATTTGTCATAAGACTGTTTCAGAATTGCAATGTATATAACATGGTTTGGGCTTTCAAAGTGACTTTCATGCTTGCCAAGACTTTTCTGAGGATAAAAAATGGAATAATGGATTATTTGAAATCTTTTAGTGAGGAAAAATTGAGAGACTTTGCAGTTAAATTGCACGTAGAAATAAAAGCACAGTCTCTGAATGATGAAATGCTTAAAGTGGTTACTGAGCATTCATATTTGAAAGGGGAAAAAGCTGAAATGTATGTATTAATGTTAGATTAAGTGATGCTTCGGTTAGAATAAAACAAAATTGCATTCAAAGAAAAAGAGAAATGAAAAAAGTAGAGAATAAAAAGAAAAAGAGATGAAAAGAAGAAAGCTTGAATTGGCAAAACTGGAGAAAGAAAAAGAGAGAAATTAAATAAAGCTTAACCTCTGATGAGAGAATGAAATCAGAAAACATGACTTGGCCTGAGAAAAACTCAGAGAAAAGAAAGAAATTGTAGTAGCTAAGATGATGATGCCAATTCTATAAGCGATTTATTTCAACTGAAAACCTGAGTTTTTCATGTAAGCTTAGAGAACAGAGTTCAAAGATTTTTACACTCTTTAAAGAGATGACTGTGAAGTTCAAGTGACAAGGAAATACTTGGAACTTAATTTCACAGAGTGGCTTGCGATATGTGTGTGTCTACCAACTTGTCGGAAGAAAAATCAGAATACGACAAAGCAATTAAGAGACCAATGCTCAACGCTTATAAGCTTGTTCCTGAAGGTTATCAATTAACCTTCAGGAAAGAAACCTGATCAGATATTTTTGGAATTGCAAGAGATAAGAAAATGTAATACCATCAGCGGTTTCAATCAACAAAGTTAAACAAATTTTTCATAACATGAAGGAAGGCATAATTATGGGAACGTTCCAAAATAGTTTTAGTAACCCTGAAAGCTTCATTAGATGAATGGCATGCTTCAAAATTGTGAAAAGTGACAATTCTGGTTAATAGCTCTATATGGGGAAATGATCATGTGTGAATCAACAAAAAAATTGAAAGAATAGAAAATCAATGAGTGGAAAAGGGTTTAAATAACATACAAAATAATAATATACATAAAATAATGAAATACTAAAGGAGAACAATGAGAATCTAGAGGTATCACTATAGCAGTGGTTAGCACTGCTAGCTGACAATGCTAACATTCAATTCTAGCCTTGGGGGACTGTGCAAATTCCACACCAACAGCTCTTTGTAGTATAACTGAATAGCCACATTACCTTTCTTTTGCATAGATTCTTCATATTCATGACTAATTCTAAGAGCTTGAGATATAGTCACAACATAGTCAGTGGGAAATGTAGGTTTTTCCTCACATGGTGTCGAAGTTACTTTTACTTTTCCATGTCTGTGTGGATTTCCATCAGGTGCTTCAGTTTTCTCCCACAATCTAAAGATAAGCAGGTTAGGTGAATTGGCCATGCTAAATGGCCATCGTGTGAGGTGTAGGGGAATGGGATTGGGTGGGTTGCTCTTCGGAGGGTCGGTATAGACTTGTTGAGCCAAAGGGCCTGTTTCCACACTGTAGGCAATCTAATCTAATAAAAAAAAGTTAGGTAGCTTGGCCTTGCTAAATTGCTCCATAATATTTAGATTTATGCAGGCTAGGTGGCTCAGCCACGATAAATATGGGGTTATGGGGATAGAGTGGTGGGGTGCTATTTGGAGGACCAGTGCTAATTCGATGGGCTAGATGGCCATCTGCACTGTAGAGATTCTATGCTTTTAAAAGTGATACAATGAAAATGACATGAATCCATTGTAATAAGACTGTCTTAATTGCTGGATGTCAAATGAGGTTCATATTGTAGAGGTGGGAACACAAAGAGTATATCAGGAAAGGGAATGCGCATTAAAACAGTAGCATGGTAACAGTGGAACATGTTCCCTCAGAACCTATCAGGAACTGGGAGACAGCTCAGAATAGATGTTTTGATTATTTTATTTCAAAGGGTATCATTTTATTCTTCTAATCAAGAAAGTAAACCAATGAAGCTATTGAGAGACACCAAAACACATATTCCACTGACGTTGGCAGATTATTCAATTTGTTTTCAAGAGGACATAATTAAGAAAAAAAAACTCTGTATTGAAAGTATACATGGAAATTACAAATCCATCTCATTGTACAGAGTTGAATTAAAGAGTGACTTACTAAGTGAACAAGTAATTGGAATAGTGCAATAAATCCTGATGAAGGGAACTGATTTTATCTTGGGGAATGATTTTTGATAGTTCAAAGATATTGCCCTCACCAAGGGTGTTGGAACCTGGAAAAGTAAAAGTAACTTGGACACTATATCAGGAAAAACTCAGATGTCCACTGACTATGTTATGACTACATCTCAGGCTCTCAGAATTAGTCATGAACATGAAGAATCTATGCAAAAGCAAGACAATATGGATATTCAGTTACACTATTTTTTGAAAAGCTAGGGAAAAATGATAAAGTCAAAATGAATGAGACTGACATTTTAAATCATTTATCTAATTCGGAATGGAATATATGGATCTTGATTTGAGAAGGTCACCATAGACTGCTCTTTAGAGAGAGGTATACATAAACTGGCAGGAATTGAACCCACATCATTTTGAATTGCAAACCACCTGTCCAACTACATATTCTAATGACCAATGATGATAAGTACATCAACCAGATTAGTCAGAAATTGAATCAGAACAAATCCCTCCGTGTTTGTTTAAAAGGCAAAGTTTTAATGAGTAAAAGGAGCCACTCTTAATGCGAGCTTGTGAGGAATGAGCATTAGCTCATCAGGTGCTAGATCCAACTGAATATTGTCACAAAATCTGAGAGAGGTTCAGTAAATTCTAAAAGCAGGTCACTTAGGTCTGAGAATTTCACCATCTAAAATACTAAAACATGTTTATTGGCTAGGATTACGTAAATAAATGGATAAATATTACTGGGCATGGTTGGGAACTCTGATCAAAAGTTAAATTTGTACCTTTAATTTTAAGTATATCTATCAAAGAACCATTTAGCAGGATCTTAATAAATTGTCTAAGAACCCCCCTCCACCTCTCCAAAACCATGACTGAGAATCAGTATCTTTTGAGCAGTGTTGTTTTGACAATGGATGCTTTGACAAGATTTCCTGACGCAGTATGGTTGAGAAACATTACAGCAAAATCGGTAGCACAAAAGATCATTTGTTTTTCCAAGATATAGATTAGCCAAAGAAATACAATCAGATCCAACTTTTCAATGTTCAGGTGTTTATATGCCAAGCTTTCAAAGAAACAGCAAACAGTTTCAGAATAAAGCATTGTATATATCTGGCTTATCATCCACAATCATAAGAAACATTGGACAGATGGCATCTAACTTTATAGATTATCTGAGTGACTGGGATAAATGAAATTTCTTGTTACAGTCTGTCATTAGGAATATTGCCAATGAGTCCTCATGATTTAGCCCTTTTGAGTTAATATTTGGATATGAGGTGAGAGGACCCCTTTCATACTTTAGTAAATTATGGAAAAATTTACAGAGGAAAGCTCAGAACTACATATCCAAACCATGTGTCAAATTTCTGAGAAAACTTAACCAATGGATGTGAGTTTGCCAAAAAGCATTTGAAAAGTGCTCAAAAAACAATGCAAATTATAGCACTACAAAGACTAAAGTTTGTCACTTTGCTCCTGGAACCAACGTGTTAATATTGTTACTAATCTGCAAGGAACCATAGGGGTTAGGGTTCTCTGGACCTTATCTAATCATAAAGAAACTCAGTGATGTGAATTATGTAGTATTACTCCAGGTGGGGGGAAAAAAGATCAGCAGGTCTCATTGATACTCTGATAGGGAAGATAATCAAGTGATAAGTGCAATTACGCTAGTGTAAGAAATAGCAAGTGCAATAAAAATATCAGAATAATTTGAGAATGAATCAGAAGTCAAAACCTCAAAAGTTAATCCTGCAGTAATTAGATTGGATAATATGGAGTGTTTCAAAAACATTTTGCCGATACATTGCATTAATGTAGTGCATGCATTACCCATTAAACAACATCTTTCCAAACTCAATGCAAAGGAGATCAAGTTCATGATTGCAATGATACTATTAACTGCATGACAGTAGTTGGAGTTCACCTTCTGTGATGGTTCACCTGACGGAGGAGCAGTGCTCTGAAAGCTTGTGATTGCAAATAAATCTGTTGGACTATAACCTGGTCTCGTGTGACTTCTGACTTCGTCTACTCCAGTCCAATACCAGCAACTCCATATAAAGGTTTGTGAAAGAAAGGCAAGAAATTTTAATGGACAAAAAATACCAGTGTGTCTGTAATATCTTCAGAGCTAAACTGAGTACTACACTAGTTTTAGCAGTACCAAATTATGCCAAGGCATTCAAACTGGTTATTAACACCAGTAATGTGTCATTATTGTAGAGTTGCATTTCAGAAGAAATATTCAACTGTGGAAAAAGAAATTTTGTGATTTTTATTTGCCCTACAAAATTGTAAAATCTATATATCTGTCTACTCAGCAGAGACTTACACAAATCATAATTATTTGACTTTCTAATACTTATGAAAAATCCTTGTTTATTTAATGTGAATATTGTTACTGTCAAAACAAAAACTTGTATTAATAAAAATGGCTTTGTAATATATGGAAATCATAGCAGAAAAATGGAAATACCGCTTAAAAATGCCTTTCCTTTTTTCTGCAAAGAAGTATGATGAAGGCATTTGATATATTGGTATTATTTGAAAACATGGTTTTTAAAGTGGATAGGACAATGGATAGGTTTGCGTTTGATTTATATCTCAATGCATTGTGCTTATTAAGAAGGGTAGACTTAGTTTTACTTCCTTTTTTAGTTCTATGAGTAGCAGCAGGTTGCTTGGAATGTTGTTTACATGCATAAACAAAAATTCTTTAATTACAAAAACTTTGAGGTTAACAATGTAATTTAGATGGTAGAAGACAGAAAATGTTGGCTTCTACCTAACAACAAGTTGACTTATGATACAGGTAGGTAGAGACACACAGAAGAAAAACAAAACCATTTGGCACGTCAGTGAGTGAGTTGGTTTCTCTCAGGTAGAAGCAGATCATTGAATGAAAAAAAGGTTTATTACTTCACATGTGCAATGTAGCAATCTCCAAAACAGTCACAGCAGAAGAAGTGGTTAAAAAGGATAGTGAGATAATAGGTGTAGAAACCAAATGATTTGAAGTTTAGAGGGGAAGTCATCCTCCAAGGTTATTGAATGCATGGATTTGAGGAGTCCATATTAAGGAGTAACTGAGCTATGTTGGCAGTTTTTTAAGATTTCTCACAAAGAAACATTAGCTAATGAAGAGAGCATTGAGTGAATGCAGAAATGTGACTAAACTTACCAAGTACAGTCATGCCAACTGAACAGTAAGAACCTTACGGTGTCTGTAAGGTTGTTGTTCAGGGTAAAAGGGTAAAATATGTATTTCTGATGTTTGTAATAAGGTAATTTCAAATTATTCTTACATAGATTTTTTGTGTGTAATAACTGGTGATTTCTTTTGTTAAAATACGTTGGCAGCTGTTTGCAAAAATGGTCAGAGATTGACATGATGGGAGCCCAATTTCAAAAACAAAACTTATGGTCCATCAAGCCACATTGCATTCTGGAATTGAACTTGTCAAATAATATCATCAACTCGGACAATAAGAGATTGCAATGGGAAGCATGGGAACATTCAAGAATCTGTTGAGTTAAGAATTGTTGGCCCACTTAGCATAATATTCTAGACCAGTTTCATCACTGGAAATGACCAGGACCTTTATTGGAGCATCAGGTAAATAGAGAGTCAATATGTTTAAACTAGGTATAGGGAATGCTGGATGACTAAAGAAATTGAGGGTTTGGCTAAGAAACAGAAGAAAGTGTAAGTAATGTTTAGACAGGATAGATTGAGTGAATTCTTAGAAGAGTATAAAGGAAGCAGGACATGAGGTGCCGAAAGACTGGAGGTTGGCAAACATGGTGCAACTGTTTAAGAAGGGTGGTAAGGACAAGCCAGGAAACTATACACCAGTGAGCATAACCTCGGTGGTGGGCAAGTTGTTGAAGGGAATCCTGAGGGACAGGATGTACATGTATTTGGAATGGCAAGGACTGATTAGGGATAGTCAACATGGCATTGTGCGTGGGAAATCAGGTCTCACAAACTTGATAGAGTTTTTTGAAGAAGTAACAAAGAGGATTGATGAGGGCAGAGCAGTAGATGTGATCTATATGGACATCAGTAAGGCATTCGGCAAGGTTCCCCATGGGAGGCTGATTGGCAAGGTTAGATCTCACGGAATACAGGGAGAACTAGCCATTTGGATACAGAACTGGCTCAAAGGTAGAAGACAGAGGGTGGTGGTGGAGGATTGTATTTCAGACTGGAGGCCTGTGACCAGTGGAGTACCACAAGGATCGGTGCTGGGTCCTCCAATTTTTGTCATTTACATAAATAATTTGGATGCGAGCATAAGAGGTACAGTTAGTAAGTTTGCAGATGACACCAAAATTGGAGGTGTAGTGGACAGCGAAGAGGGTTACCTCAGATGACAACAGGATCTTGACCAGATGGGCCAATGGGCTAAGAAATGGCAGATGTAGTTTAATTCAGATAAATGCGAGGTGTTGCATTTTGGGAAAGCAAATCTTAGCAGGACTTATACACTTAATGGTAATGTCCTAGGGAGTGTTGCTGAACAAAGAGACCTTGGAGTCCAGGTTTATGGCTTCTTGAAAGTGGAGTCGCAGGTAGATAGGATAGTGAAGGCGGCGTTTGGTATGCTTTCCTTTATTGGTCAGAGTATTGAGTACAAGAGTTGGGAGCTTATGTTGCAGCTGTACAGGATATTGATTAGGCCACTGTTGGAATATTGTGTGCAATTCTGATTTCCTTCTTATTGGAAAGATGTTGTGAAACTTGAAAGGGTTCAGAAAAGACTTACAAGGATGTTGCCAGGGTTGGAGGATTTGAGCTATAGGGAGAGGCTGAACAGGCTGGGGCTGTTTTCCCTGGAGCGTTGGAGGCTGAGAGGTGGCCTTATAGAGGTTTACAAAATTATGAGGGGCATGGATAGGGTAAATAGGCAAAGTCTTTTCCCTGGAGTCGGAGAGTCCAGAACTAGAGGACATAGATTTAGGGTGAGGGGTGAAGATATAAAAGAGACCTAAGGGGCAACTTTTTTATGTGGAGGGTGGTACGTATATGGAATGAGCTGCCAGAGAAAGTGGTCGAGGCTGGTATAATTGCAACATTTAAGGGGCATTTGGGTGGGTATATGAATAGGAAGGGTTTGGAGGGATATGGGCCGGATGCTGGCAGGTGAGACTAGATTGGGTTGGGATATCTGGTCGGCATGGGCGGTTTGGACCGAAGGGTCTGTTTCCATGCTGTACATCTCTATGACGCTATGACTCTAGTCACTGGCCTGATTCTGCCATTAAATTAGATGACTAGTGGCTAGATGGGATGACTTCAGATTACTTTCAAAACCATTTTCTTCAGGCACATCCACTCTCTCGCCACCGCTTCCATTCTTCTCTTTTGCTACTGTCCAAGGCACAATTCTGGGGTCATAATTGAAGCCAAGGTCCGCTTCCATGTCTGTGCTATAATTAATACAGAGTGGTGGTGGAAAAGCACAGCAGGTCAGGCAGTAACCGAGGAGCAGGAGAGTCAACACTTCAGGCATAAACCCTGCAGCATGCATTCCTGATGAAGGGCTTATGCCTGAAACCTCGACTATCCTGGTCCTCAGATGCTGTCTAACCTGCTGTGTGCTTTTCCAGTGCCACACTTTTCGGCTCTCCAGCATCTGCAGTCCTCACATTCTCCTCTCATTAACACAACCCATTTCCACCTCTGTAACACAGCCAATCTGCCACTATCTTATGTAAACCTAAGAAACAGAAACAAGAGTAGACAATAAAGAATGTTAAGCTTGCCCTGCCTATTCCATATGTTCATGGCTCAATCTCCAAATTCCTACCTGCAACCCCCAACTGCAGCTGAAACTAATTTCCATACCTTTGTTATCTCTAGGCTCGATTATTCCAATGCACTCCTGTGTTCTAAGCTATATTAACTTAAACACATCTAAAACTTTACCTCTGTTCTAACTTACACCCAGTCCCATTCACTAATCACTCTATGCATCTTTGACCTACGTTGGCCATTAAACAACAGCTTAATTTCAAACTTCACATCCTTGTCTTCATTTTGTTTCCTGGCCTGGTCCTCCCTATTTCTGTAACTTCCTCAAGCCCTACAGTCCTCTGAGATATCTATAGAAACCTTAATGTGGAAGCTGGCCATTCAGCCTAGTGAGTCCACACCAATCCTCCAAAGAGCACCCCACCAAGCCCATCCCTATCCCTGTAACCCTATTTTTCCGATGGCTAATTTACCAAATCCACATGTTTGGACTGTGGGAGGAAACCAGAGCAGCCAGAGGAATTCAACACAGAAACAAGGAGAATGTGCAAACTCCACACAGACCGTTGCCTACGGGTGGAATTGAACACAAGCCCTTGGTGCTGTGAGGCAGCAGTGCTAACCACTGAGCCACCATGCCACCCTATGTTCCCTCAGTTCTCATTGCTTGAGTTTCCTCAGTTTAAATTAGACCACCATTGGTGACAATGCCTTCAGCTTCCAAAGCTCTTGAAATAAGTGCACATCGGCCAGTATCCCATCACCAAATCACCCTTTATTTCCACATGCACAGTACATTGGCTATGGCCAGCCAGTTCACAGTCAGTCCCTGAACATGAGGAGACTCTAAATCCCCTGTTTATGGCTCAGATTAACAAGCCCAACCAAGGATCTCAGAGTCAGTAAGATCTATCTCATTCCAATCGCTACATCGTAAGCTTGAGAATCACTCTCTAACCCTCTCATCCTCTCCTTCTTCCTTTAATATGATACAAAATAATTACTCCTTTCACCATGCCTTTGGTCACCTGCCCATATTTTTCCTTACGTGTCTCAGTGTTATGTTTTGTTGATAACACTCCTGTGAAGCATTTTACGATATTTCCCTAAGTTGAAGGCAGCCATTACTGTTTCTACCATTATAACAAGCCTTATAGTTACCATTAGAATAAAAAACTGGATTCTTGAATACAGAGAAAGCATTTAGAAATCTTATGAAGGCCACAATTTCTTCATTCACTCAAAAATAAAAGCAGTCTCAAGACTAAAGTGAACAATATCACTGCCAATTTCACTTGAGGTTGTGATCGATTGACATGTGAATGAAATCCTTAAAGTTTTCAGGTCATCTTGGTCATGGGCCCCAGATACAGCCTGCCTATTCAATCTGAACGCATTTTCATATTAGCTTATATGGAGGTTCATTATTTTTGGAGATTCATATTTTGAAGATTATTTCATTTGTTGTTCGGAGTGATATAATACTCCAATTTAGAGTCATGGAGTCATTGAGATGTACAGCACGGAAACAGTCCTTTCAGTTCGACTCATCCATGTCGACCATGTATCCGAAATTAATCTAGTCCCATTTGCCAGCACTCACCCTATATCCCTCTAAACCCTTCCTATTTATATACCCATCCAAATGCCTTTTAAATGTTGCAATTGTACCAGCTTTCACCACTTCCTCTGGTAGCTTGTTTCATACACGCATCACTCTTTGCATGAAAATGTTGCCCCTTAGGACCCTACTAAATCTTTCCCCTCTCCCACTAACATCATACCTCTACTTCTGGCTTCCTCCACCCTAGGGAAAAGACCTTGCCTATTTACCCTATCTGTGCCTCTCTTAATTTCATATATGTGTATAAGATCACACCTCAGCCTCCGACACTCCAGGGAAAACAGCCTCAGCCTATTCAGCCTCTCCTTATAGTTCAAATTTCCCAATGATACATTAGTTTCTTTCTGACCTCAAATATATATTCAATCTCTCTGATCCAGGAAAAGTTACCTGGACAGATAAAACATTAATACATTTTTAGAATTTGTTTTAATCCTGATTTCTTTCATTCATCTTATTTCAGAATATAAGGCGGATAAAATGGTTTAAATTAAATCTCACATGAAATTGTGAAACCATTTTCATCAAATTTTTCTTCTAATTGGAAAGGAATAAACTGGCATCGTACAAAATAAAGAACTGCAAATGCTAAAACAAAGACAGAAATTACAGGAGAAACTCATCAGCTCTGGCAGCATCTGTGGAAAGAAAGCAGGATCAACATTTTAACTTGAAATATTAACGCTGCCTTCTCTCCACAGGTGCTGCCAATCTGATAGATTCCTTCAGAAATAAACTGGCCTTGGTGCTGGGACAGATTCACAATTTCTTCCAGGATTAAAGTCTTGAAAAACAAACATGATCCTCAAAGCCAAAGGGATCTCATCAGTGCTGTTAGATACAATTAAAAGAAATTGTTACAAAATAACTTTCTCCAGCTAACTCACTTCTTCATCTTGGGGTAAGACATCCATTGTACATTTGGAACAAAAGAAGTCTCAAGTCCACTTCTATATTACTGACATTTCCAAATAGCATTTCTGAACCTAGTTTAATAATATAAGCACAGAAAGGAATTAGAGTTGATTGAAACTGAACTGCCAAACCTTTTATTCTTTCTTAAAACATAAAAAACATTCTCCAAAGCTGCAGCAACATAATAACCCTCACTTCAAAATTCAAGATTCATTGCAATAAACAAGTCTTGCAAAGGTCTGAGTCGCAATTTCCTAATTTATCTATGTTAGTTGGAGATAAGATCTTAAGGTAGTCGATCTGAGATAGAATAACATTAAAACCACAGCCAATTCTTTTTACCAAGGACAACATTTTTTATATCTGCAATATTCTCCGATGAAAGTATAATGTCTGAGGGAGCCAGGGGTACCAATAAACTACAATGAAGAGCTTCACTGAGGGGGCTGTAAAATTGCCAAAACCCTTCCTCCTTGAAAGATTTATCTGTGAAATAAGGACAGAGAATATGGTTTCAAGACTTAATTTTAATGAGATAAACCTGCCATTGAAAATACACCAGCACTCGAGGTGAAAACATGCTGAAACAGAAAGCGCATAATTCCTCTGAAAGGAACAAGTAAAGTTATTATCAGCTAAAATGTAGGACAAAATTTGTTTTATGCCAGTAAAACTGTCCCAGAGTCATCTACATTGGAAATGTGATGGATGGCTGCATGAAAATGTGAAGAAATGCTGAAATTGAGTTGATTTTTAAATAATTGTTTAGACAAATGCCTTACGCTGAGCAAAATGATTCAAATACTAAACCTGTCATTTGCAAGCTTATCCAAGATTCTGATGAATAGTACTTCATGTATAACAGCAGTGTTGAAGTTCAGACAAGCTATTGCATCTGAGTGGGATTTATAGAACTGCAACACAATGTGCTAATGACTGAAGCTACTGCATAATCCTGGGGCTTGGTTTTTGTATGCCTAATTCATGATGTGAAAATTTTACTGCATTGAGTCCTTAAAAATGGGTCTAACAATCAACCATTTTCTCAGCCTGCTCGATTTTCCTGTCCTCCTCTCAGCCTGTCAATTGTCTGTGCTGGCCTGTAATACCCAACAACAAGCTCATTTCTTTTTCTATAAACTCAAGGCGGTGTCAACTGCATGGGTCAACATTTTTGCCCAACTATCATTTGCCTTGAAAAGGTAGTGTCGATAAAATGTGGAGCTGCAAAAAGCACAGCAGGTCAAGCAGCATCAGAGGAGCAGGACAGTCAATGTTTCAGGCAGCACCCTTCGACAGCACTGGACATCTGCAGCATCTGTAGTCCTCACTACCTCCAACTTGAGAAGGTAGTGGTGAACTGCTGCAGTTCATGATGCACCCACAGTGCTGTTGGATAAGTTCCAGGGTTTTGTTCCCACAACGCTGAAGCAACAGCAATGTAGTTCCAAGGCAGGAGGGTCAGTAGCTCTCAGGCAGTGGTGTTCCCATTGCATCTGCTGGCCTTGTTCATCTGGGTGGTTGAGGCCACAGGAAATTGCAGTCTTAGGTGCCTTGTTTTTTTGTTGCAGTGCATCTTTTAGATAGCACTGGCACAATGCATCAGTGTTGGGAAGGGCAAAAAAAAAGGTGATGAAGGAAGTGCCAACCAAGCAGGCTGTTTTCTCTACATGGTGCCGAGGTTCTTGAATGTTGTTGGACGTCCATTCATCTAGGCAAGTAGAAAATTCCATCGCACACTTTATTTGTGCCTTGTGGTTAGGCTTTGAGAAATCTGGAGGTGAGTTGTTCATTGAAGAATTTCCATCTCTTTTCTTCCTTTATAGACACAGTAAACTGGGGCAGTTCAGTTTCTGGTGGGGTATAGTCCATTTGCTCTAGGTTGATGCACAATGACGTTAAGGAGTGAATTCCAGGAATTTGACCCAGCAGTAATGAAGGAGCAATGGTACATTATCAGCTCAGGATAGGTAAGGGCTTGGAGGGGGAACTTGCAGATGTATATTCTGTCGTTGTCCTTTTAGATGGAAGTGGTCAAGGATTTGGAAGCTACTATCTAAAGATCTTTGTCAAATTTCTGACATAGTTCAATAAATGACACATATTGTTGCCACTAATGATCAGTGGTGGCGGGAATGGATATTTGGATATGGTATCAATCAAGTTGTTGCCTTGGCCAGAATGGTTTCAACCTTCATGAGTGTTGTTGAAGCTGCATTCATCCAAGCTAGTGGGGAATATTCCATCACAGTCTTAACTTTTGCCTTGTAAGTGGTGGACAGGCTTTGGGACTGAGGACATGAATTACTTGCTAGAACATTACTAGCCTCTGACTGGCTCTTGCAGCCACCTTCTTTATTTGGTGAGTACAGATCAGTTTCTGGTCAATGATAACCCCAAGTATGTTGATAGTGGGGATTAAGTGATGCTAACACCACTGAACGTTAAGGGGTGGGCAGCCATATTGTATCGCATTGGAGATGGCCATTGCCTAGTATTTATTTCACATGAATATCACTTGCTACTTATCAGCCCAATATATTGTCCATATCTTGTTGCATTTCAACCCAGACTGCTTCAGTATCTGAGGAATCACAGATAATGATGATCATGGTGCAATCAATGGCAAACATCCCCACTTTGGTCCTTAAGATGGAGAGAAGGTCATTGATGAAGCAACAGTAGATGGTTGTGCCTAGGACACAACCCTGAGGAATTCCTGCAGACATGCCCTGAAGCTGAGATGACAGATCTCTAACAACCACAACCATCTTCCCATGTGCCAGGTATGACTCCAACCTGCAGGAATTTGTCCCTTGTTTCTCATTGACTCCAGTTTTGCTAGGGTTCCTTCATGCCACACTCAGTCAAATGCAGTCTTGATGTTAAGGCTGGTCACTCTCACTTCATCTCATCTCCATGTTTGAAACAAGGTAGGAATGAGATCAAGAACTGAGTGGCCCTGGCAGAATCCAAACCGAGCAACAATAATATGTTTTTGCTGAGCAGGTTCCACTTGATCGTACTATTGACAACACCTTCCATTACTTTACTGATGATCGAGAGCAGACTGATAAGGCAATAATTGGCTGGGTTGGATTTGTCCTGTTTTTTGAACAGGATATACTGAGCAAACTTTCACCTTGTCAATCATGTGCTAGCGTTACAACTGGGCTGGAACAATTTGTGAAGGGGCATGGGCATTTCTGGAGAATAAGTGTTCTGTACTTGCCAGAATGTATTTAGGGAATGTAGCCTTTGCAGTTAGCAGTACCTTTTTGTTTCTTGATTTAACGTAGAATGCATGGAATTGGCTGAAGACCAGCATCCATGAGTCCTATCTATCTATCCTGGAGTCCTCACAAGGGAGTAATAATCCACTTAGGACATCTGGCCGTTAAGTGTTTGCAAGTGTTTCAGTCTTGTTTTTGCAATAAATCAGTAATTGTGGCATAACTGGAATTACTGTATATGCATGGTAAAGCAATATATGTATAAAATATCCTGATAGAGTGAAATGTCTAGTGTACATTTGTTACACATGCTGTACAATACTGACTAACTACCATTTTAGACCATATGTGGAAGTTGCATTTGACAATTTTTAATTTATTTCTTCTTTCAACTGAACTAAACAGTGTTATTTTGACAGCAAAAAATAATGTACATAACAATTTAACTGAAAGAGCTAAAAATTTTAAAGAAATGTGACTGAAAGAGAAAGATGTAAATAGAAACATTTGCACTTCATAAGACTTTTCATGAATGCAGGTTATCCCAAACAGCTTCATAGTCAATGGAACTGTTGTCACTGCTGTGATGCAGAAAAAAACAGAAACAGCATTTTAAAGACAGAACTAAGCATCCAGCTGCTTTGATCAAAGCTCTGCAATTCTGCCACATTGAGAAATAAATTGTTGAGGCCAATTAATCAATGACAGGATGGAAAGACCACATGATGATCTCCATCCTCAAAGATGGCAGGGTCTGGCACCTGCTTTCAAGATTCAAGTCTTGAGGCATTTTCAGTCATCTTCAGCCAGAAGTGCTGAATGGGCAATCTATTTCAAACACCTCCTGAGATACCCACCAACACAGAAGCCAATTTTCAGCTAATTTGATTCACTCCACATGATAGCAAGAAACTCAATCTGTCATAAAGTCAGAAGTGGCAATTCTCACAAATACACATTCAGCACTCCCCAGATGATAAAGCAGTCCATACATAGCATGTAGTGAGACCTGGAAAATAGTGAACCTTATGCTAAGAAGTGAAAAGTAACATTGATGCCACACAAGAACAGGTAACCAATGACCTCAAATAGATTGAATCTAACCATCTCTCCTTAATGGTGTTACCATCATTAAATCATCTAGCATCAACATTCTGGAGTGTTACCACTAAACAGAACTATATCAAATAAATAGTCCAGCTGAAAGAGCCAAGTTAGAGGGTAAGAATTCTGTGATGAGTATCTCACCTCCTGATTTGCCAATGCTATCCACCATCTACAAATCACAAGGAATGATGGAATACTTGTTGGATTAGTGCAGTTCACACAATAATCAAGAAGCTCAATACTGTTCAGTGCAAGCAAAAATTGATTGCAAGCCCATCTGCCACTCGTACACAATGGCAGCAATGTGTACCATCTCCAGGATGCACTGTGGCAATTTAGGAAACATCTGTCAACAGCAACTTCAAAACCTACAACCACAATCAGATGTGAGAACAAGAGTCGTACACATCTCCGCCTGTACGTTCTCCAGCCGTACACTGTGCTGACTTGGAGCTATGTTGTTGTTCCTTCACTGACACTGGAACAAAACCTGAAAATCCATTCCTACTAGCATTGTGGATTTACCTGCGCCACATGGATTGCAATGGTTCAAGAAGTTGACTCACCACCACTTTTTCACAGGCAATTAGGGATGGCAATAACTATTTCCAAAACTACTCAACTCATAAATGAATATCAATCAAAAGAACTGAATGTACTAAATACGCCCTGTCAAATTTCAGGCTTTAGTTCTAAAGACTTTCTGTAATTGACCATATCTTGAGACATGATGTTGTAGTACAGCAATCACATTAGCAGCAATGCAAGTCGCACAGTACTTAATCATCAGCATGATATAGTCACACATTGAATCTTACATTACAACCATGTCTCAGGTAGCACTATCACCACCCCTTGGTATGTCCTATCACACAAAGGTAGATTGGGACAATTATATTGTCACAAAGACGATCCTTTTTTTTTTAAAAGCTGTTATTTTCTCAAGGATACTGTGTCCTTGGTTTCTTTCAGAGGGGTTGTAAACATCTCCCAGTTCTGATTAGAGTAGTTTGGTACAGAGATTGAGAGGCCTTTTGTTTATATGTAAACAGATGAGACTTCAGGCCAAAATGGTCATATTTTAGAAGTGACCTGTGTAATGAAAGGGGAGTGGTCAGCTCTCTAGCTGGGCACTTCAGTCCAGAACTAATTAGGAGTTCAACAGTGACTTGTGTGGAAACTCTTTCTCTCTTTCTGCCCTTCTAACTTCAACCTGTAAGCATCTTTTTTGACTGTGTTTTAAGGTGGTTTGCTTATTAGGACTGTTGTATATATTCAGAACAGCATAATTAATTAGTTTGGATAGACTGAGTTCTATTGCGGTTCTTAATTCTGTTCTTTGTGTTTCATTGTAATTTTGTGAATAAAGTTTTGTTTGTTTTAAACCCTGGTAGTCAACCTCGCGAACTTACTCTGGGAAATTTTCACTGTACGCTTACTGAAACAAATTGCAAGGTTATGGTCTGGGCTGCCTGCTTAAGAATGTGTGAGTGGTCTGGCCTAGTCCATAACAGATTGGGGGCTCTATGTGGGATTTTAAACAGCGAGTGGACAGTGCTAGTGTCTTTAATTCAGGTGTTGGTTTGGTTGGGTAGGCTAAGCTCATGATAGTCATGGCTCTTTCATTTGCCAAGTTTTCTGGAAGTGGGTGTGGTGACTTCAGAAGTTTTGCAAAAGGTAAATAAGACCAAGCTATAGTAGTTAGCACTGAAAATGTGTTGCTGGAAAAGCGCAGCAGGTCAGGCAGCATCCAAGGAACAGGAGATTTGACGTTTCGGGCATAAGCCCTTCTTCAGGGCCTCACTTTCTCCTACAGTAATTAGCAGACAAGCTGGAATTGGAACTGCCTGCTTCTGTGAGGAGAGATACTTACAGCAATAGCTTAGCATTTAAACTTGCTGGAAACACCATCAGAATCTATAGAGATGACAAGAATTCAATTGCAAATGAAGCAGCCTGAGTTAGAGGTGGGAGATAAAGAAAGGGCAGCTGAAATGAAACAGTCTGAGTTACGATTAAAAGCAGAAGAGAGGGAAGAGAGTAGCAGAACAGACAGAAAAAGAGACAGCTTTTGAACTTCAGAAACTAACACATAAAATGGAAAGTCGGCTTAAAAGGCTGGAGATAAAGGCTGAAGGTAACCATAATGAGGAAGTAGTACAAACTCATGTGGAAGAGCAGAGAGTTAAATTGTCAAGGTTAGCAGCTGAAGGGGCTGATGATTATGAGCTGGTCCATAAAACACGGGTTGGCTTCCAGAATCAATTTCAGTCCATGAGGGATAGAAATTGGGGCAAAGTGAAATCCTCATGTGGAAAGGGAAAGGTAGATCTCAGCGAGGATCATAAGGATAACTTATCACAGGTTAAAAAAGAAACTGTTGAGGGGGACAAGGAAGATAAAAAGCTCCGGTGTTTTCATTGTAATAATGTGGGCCACATAAAATCACATGTTGGTGGGCTGGGAGAAAGCCAGATGTAGGGAAACTGGACAAGCCTGGGAGTTTTGTTGGACTAGTAACAAAAAGCACAAAGGAAGTTACACAACTGCCTCAAAGTGTACAAGATGATCAGAGGTTGGTTAAGGAGGAAGTGCCAGATTTGCTTAAAACAGGATCCTCTCAGTCTGTGATGCTGAAGGGTGAAAGATATGTACTCTTGAGGGACTATTGCCAGAAAAGATGAGAATTTAAAACAGTTGCAACAGAAGGCATTGAAAGAAAGGAGAGTGAATGCATCACTTAACAAATGATGTCTTAATGAGGAAATGGAGAATATCACACATTCAAGTGGATGAAAAATGGGCAGTGATTCAGCAAATTGTTTAATACCTATTTCAGCATTTGAGGAATCTTTCACAAGAGTCCTGATTGATTGTATAGGTCCCCTGCCTCAAACAAAAAGTGGAAATAACTATTTATTAACAAAATAATGGATGCATCGTTAGATTTCCAGAGGCAATCACATTATGCAACATCACAGTTAAAAGGGTTGTAGAAGAATTACTTACATTTTTTCACTGGATATGAACTACCAGTAAAGATCCAGTCTGATCAAGGATCAAACTTCACATCCAAACTATTCAAGGAGGTTACAGATAGCTTGGGAATAAAGCAGTTCAAATCTACTGTGTTCCATCCCCAAATCGCAGGAAGCTCTAGAAAGACAGCATCACACACTAAAGACCATGTTGAGGGCTTATGGTCAGGATTATCCAGATGATTGGGATAAGGGAGTTACGTCTGTGCTTTTTGTGATCAGAGATGCACCAAATGAATCGGCCAAATTCAGTCCATTTGAATTAATTTTTGGACATGCAGTAAGACAGCCATTAAAATTGATTAGGGAGAAATTAATAAGTCAGAATTCAGAGACCACCCATTTGGACTACGTGTCAAATTTTAGAGAACGACTAAATAGAGCTGGCGAATTGGCTATACAGCATTTAAAAGTATCACAGCATATAATGAAGTGGATAAAAAATTACAAATTTGCAATTTTGCAATTAGGAATAAGGTATTGGTGTTAGTTCCAGTAACAGGCGAGCATTTAAAAGCAAGAGGAAGTTGAGTGAGGTGAATGACTTGATAAGAACTCCAGAAAGGAAGAAATCTCACAGAGTGTGTCATGTGAATATGATCAAAAGGTATTTTGATAGGGAAGGAAAGCAAAAGGAGAAGGTGTTAATGATTACAGCACTGAAGGAAGAACCAAGTTCAGAGGATTCTGAATTGGACATTCCTCAAATCAAATTGGACAATGAGAAAGTTGTCAAAATTGGGATAGATTATTGAGTTACCTTCCACAAGAAAATCAAAATGACCTGAAAAACTCATTACTATCACATGTGGAAATATGCGGAAATAACCTGGGAAGTACCAACCTAATTGAGCATGATATAGGGGTAGGAGATGCTGTTCCGATTATGCAACATCCTTATTAGCATTAACCCTCTAAATTTGGCACAGGTTCAGGACATAGAGTGCATGCTCCAAGATGGCATTATCGAAGTGAGTTACAGTTACTAGAGCTCATCCATAGTCATGGTGCCAAAGCTAGATGGTACCCAACGGTTATGTGTGGACTATCACAAAGTCAATGCCGTTACAAAGACTGATGCATATCCAATTCCACAGTTGGAGGACTGTGACAAAAAGTAGGACAAACAACTCACATTTTTAAGTTGGACTTGCTCAGAGGCTATTTCGGCTTTTGTAACGCAAAATGGATTATATCAGTTCAAAGTCAGGCCATTTTGTATGAAAAATGCTCCAGCCACATTTCAGAGACTGACTAATAAGGTCATTGCTGGTTTACCCAACTGTGTGGTGCCTATTGATGACCTTGTGAATTTTAGTCACTCATGGAAGGAACATTTACAGCATTTATTGGACTTGCTTGATCGACTTCGGAAGGTGGTCTTGGCAGAAGACCTAGCTAAAAGTGAATTCGCAAAAGCCCAAGTCACCTTGCTGGGCCATGTTATGGGGCATGGACAAATGGCCCCGCAGGATGCAAAAACAAAAGTAATTGGGGAGTTTCCCACACCGATAAAAGCAATACTGGGATTGAATGGATTTTACCGAAAGTTTGTGCCGAACTTTAGCTGTGTGGTTGCTCCACTCACCGAATTGTTTAAAAAGAGCAAGAGGTTTCAGTGGACAGCAAACTGTCAAAAGGCATTTGACAGCCTAAGAACTGTGAAAACGACTGCCCCATATTAGCCACACTGGATTACACAAAGCTTTTCAAGGTGGCTATCGATGCCAGTGATGTGGATGTCAGTGCGGTGCTCCTGCAGGAAGATGACGAGGGAATAGAAATCGCCATCACATATTTTTCCAGGAAGTTGAACATTGGTCAACAGAAATATTCAACGGTGGCGAAAGAGACTAAGCTTGGTGTTGTCATTACAACATTTCAGTGTTTATATTACCAACAAAGCATCTGAGACAATTGTATATACTGATCATAACCCATTGACATTTGTGGAAAGATTTAAGGATAAAAATGCAAGAGTGTTTAGATGGAGCTTGTTTTTGCAGCTATTCAATTTGACAATTGTACCTGTGGCAGGTCATGAAAACGTGATTGCCGATGTGTTATTGAGACTCGAATGAGATACAGGCGTTCAACAGGTGTGCCATGGCCTGAATTTGCATGTAGTTATTTATGCATGTTTGTATGTAAATAGTTAGTATTGTGTATATGTGTGTTTTAGACTACTAACCAGTTTGTTTAAAGGATTTTAAAACTGAAGCTATCTTTTGGTTTGATGTTTTTTAAGGGAGGGAGGTGTCACAAAGTTGATCCCTTTTTTCTAAAAGCTGTTCCTTTTTTCAAGGATACTGTGTCCTTGGTTTCTTTCAGAGGAGTAATATACCACTCTTAGTGCCAATTAGACTAGTTTTGTATAGAGATTAAAGGATATTGAGAGGCCTTTTTGTTTATAGGTAATCAGAAGAGACTTCAGGCCAAAATGGTCATGTTTTAGAAGTGACCTGTGTAATGAAAGGGGAGCGATCAGCTCTCTAGCTGGGCACTTCAGTCCAGAACTAATTAGGAATTCAACTGTGAGCTGTGTGGAAACTCTCTCTCTTTTTCTGACCTTCTAACTTCAACCTGTAAACATCTGTCCCACTGTTGTATTGTGTTTTAAAGAGGTTTGCTTATTGGGACTGTTGTGTATATTCAGAACAGCATAATTAAGTCTAGTTTGGATAGAATGGGTTCTGTAGGGGTTCCTTATTCTGTTCTTTGTATTTCATTGTGAAATTTTGTGAATAAAGTTTTGTCTGTTTTAAAACCTGGTAGTTAACCTAGCTAACTTACTGTGGGTAATTTTCACTGTACATTTACCGAAACAAATTGTAAGGTTATGGTCTGGGCTGCCTGCTTAAGAATATTTTAAACGGTTTGGCTTAGTCCTTAACAACATTAAAAAGCATGACGGTCAACAGGCAATAGCCAGTATTTTAAAAATTAATACATGATTTGCAACAGCAATATATTCCTTAAGGCACAAAAAAACTTGAAAAGTGACTCAACCATGACTAACAAAGAAAGTTAACATTTTTATTAGATCAAACGTGGAGACTTATAAAGTTTCCAAAAAAATAGTAAACCTGAGGATTAGTAAGCATTTTAGAAATCTGCAAAGGAGAAGCAAGAAACCTGATAAAGCAAGAGTAGAAATGAACGTAAACTAGAAAGGAAAATAAAAACAGACTGAAGAAGCGTCTGTTGGTATGGAAGGAGTAAAGAAATTGCAAAGAAAATGCAGGACCAGAGAGGAGAATTCATAATGGGAAATGGGGAAATGTCGAATAAGCTAAATAATTACTTTACTTTGTGTCTGGCTTCATTGAAGAAAATCAAAGAAATTTCCCAGAAGAAAAAGAGACCTAAGGGACAAGTGAGAATAAAGATCTGAAAGAAGGGAGTAAATGAATAGTATCAGAGAAATCGAAAGAACTGGATTTTTTTTCCATATTTATAGAACCTAATGATCTACATCCCATCATGTTGAAAGGGTTGACTATAGTGATAATAATGCATTGATGATGGCATCCTTCAAAATTAATTCTATTGATTCTGGAATAGGGCCTGCAGATTGCAAAGTTATAAATATAATTGTACTATTGGAGAAGGGATGGAGAGAGAAAGTATGGAACTGCAGATCTGTTAGCCTAATCAATCACAGGGAAAATAGCAGAATCTAAAGGCTCTGATATCTGGACGTTTAGAAACTAATGATCTGATTGGACACTGTCAACATGGATTTATGAAAGGGAAATCATGTTTCACAACAAGTTGGAGTGTTTTGAGGATTTTGTGAACAGAGTAAATAAGGCTATTTGCCTTTAGCACAAGAGGATTTGAGTACAGGAGCAAAGACATCCAGCTTTTATGTCTAAGAGTACACGGGGGGTGTCATGAGCATGATTGGTCACCTTGCTTATAGGGAGTGCAATGGAGGTTCACTAGACTAATGTGTAGGATTGTGTGGTTATCCAAGGTGGAGGGTTCCAGGAGATTATTCTCTACAGTTTTGAGGAATTAGCTGAGATATTATGGAAACATACAAATTTCTTAAAGGGATGGATGGGGTAGTCTAGAACCAGGGAACACAGTTTCAGAATAGGCAGCAAATCACTTTGGACTGAGATGAGGAGGAAATTCTTGACTCAGAAGATGGTGAAGCTTGGAATCCCAGACAGCTGTGAATGTTCAGTCATTGAGAATGTTCAAGGCAGAGATTGATAGATTTCTATATCAAGTGATGTGAACAAAGTCCATGAAAATGCATTTTGGTAGATGGACAATTGTCACCAGTATCTAGAATCGCTCAGCAGACCAGAGGTGCCAAAAGGTCTACTCCTGCTCCTATGTCCCTAAGGGATGTGAGGAAATTGTCAGGTGCAACTGTAAATTTGAGATATAGCCCAATACATCAATGTATCAAAAGAAAGCAAGAGGTAGGAGATTAATGATCATTCCATTGAACACATACTTCTCATGAAAACCAACAAAACTGTTACCAAGATCTGGGCCAGAGGGGATCCCATGAAGACACTACCATTTTGGGCACACATGTTTGTAAAAGCTCACTGAACCACTCGACCAATTCATGATGTGCAGAACTAATCATTAATTGGTTGGACTGCCTATATATGCATGGTCGCAATAAGTCATGCGCACGAAACTCACCACCTGATAGGTCACCACCCCAAAGCAATTTCAACAAACATCTCTGCAGTTTGCCCTCAAGTGTGGCTAGACAGTCAAGTGTAACTGTGGGTCCTGCAGCTATGAATGACAGCCTATCACCTTTATGAATTTCCCTGCACGGCATATCTTCGATCAAATGAATACTAACATCCTGCTCTTTGCATACTTCCAAACGGTAGATGGCCATTTTGGTTAGGGTTGCATCTGCAGCATCATTTAAGAAATAATATACATATGTTAAGAGACCCTATTGCACTAAAGTTCTCCCTTAAAGTAGAGCAGTCAAATCTATCATCTCCTCAAAGTGTTGGTTGACAAATTTGCCACTTTGTTTATATTACTATCTACTGCAAGCCTACATTCACTAAACAATATCCATGTTGGTAATCCTACAGTTCTACATGCTACAGGATCAGCCTTATCAGTAACCTCATGAATCGGGAGGTAAACATCTCCTAATGGTGTAAGTTTGATGCCAAGAATGGGCATATTAAAATTCTTGGTAATATTTACCTGCTCGATAACATCTACCCTGATCAAATCATCACTCACCATATATCACATAAACTCATGGAAGAGCCAAAGGCCACCCTTTTAGCCCTGAAATGTGTCTAGTCTACTACAGATTACCCTGAAAGGGGAAGCTTTCTTAAAAATTTGAACAAAGATGAATCTAGCCATCTCACACTACTGCTTGGCAAAAAGTAAATAAGTGGTATTTTCCACTTACAGAATGCTGCTGTCAAGTTAAAAGGTGTTCTGTCTACCATACTTGGGTATGGTAGTTATGATTTCTCTGTCAGTGTGATGCCAGCTACATAAACTGCACATCCCAACAACTGATGGATCATCTTTTAACTCTCCACCACTGGCAGCATGTCAATCATGCTCAATTGGCTCATGCTTGCAAGCCTCAGAATACCATGTCCTGCATCCCATGCAGTTCTGCTAATGGAAGCTATTAACTAAATAATCCTGACTGCACTAAGAATTACAATGGAAACCAATGTACAATTATCAGTTGGACTTGCACGGTGATTCATTCATGTTTGCTAGAAGCTGCAGTAATTTACACAGAGCGCTGTTCTTTGTTGCAGAAGGAATGTATTCACATGTTGCCCCTTTTCCAATGAGGAAAGCACTATGTTGACAGCCAATCTCTGCTGCATCCCCATGGCAATAATCGGTCCGAGAGTCAACTTGCTTGGTTTGAATTTAATCAGTTCACTAAAGTTGACAGTTAACAGTTCCTACTGCATCTCCAAGGCAACTGTAATCCAACAAAAGTGCACGACCTTCTAACTGTATTGGTTCTGTTTCCTTTCTAACGTTGGTTCTCTGGTGTATTCTGATGAGTACAAAGCTAAAAGCTTAATTTTTTCACAAAATTTATGATCATGATGAACATATCCAAGCTAACTGTGCACTGTATAAGCCACACATTCTGCTGGAAATCAGTTTGTGTGTGCTGTTTCTAAGTCACACATTCTGGGCTGCCATCATGCTTGCTACAATGGGACGAGACAAGGGGCAATTGTGTAGATTGGTTCCTGGCACATGAAATGTACCTCATCTCAATTCATGGCACATGTATCAATACAGTGACAAAATGGTTTGGCAACAGTCATTTCAGTTTAAAACAATTTGATTATTCCAACTGAATTCCCAATAAATGGTAAAATTGCATACACCGAGCAACACGCACAAAGAATTTACAATTTCACATGAATCACATGACAAAGATTCTATCCTAAACTTTCAATTGAGAATGAAGCTTTTCTTTTGGAAATGTATTAGATATTATTAACTTGCCTTTTCTCCAAACCCAACAACTTGATTACTGACTCTAATTAACCTCCCAAGAAAATATCTGAGGCTGAACCAAACTGTTTGATAAAAGGGTGGTATATTTGAGCCTAAGATGAACATCATCACCGACTTCAGCTCATCTGGAATTGAAACCTCACTGAACCCTCATCCAAGCCTTTGTTTACTCCAGTTTTGATGATTCAAATATTTTCTTCACCGGCGTGCCATGTACTATGCTCTAAGTCAAGCAAACCTTGTGTTCTAACTTGCACCATTTGCTGGCTACACTGTCTCCCAGTTAATCAATGTACGATCTTGAAAATTTGCACCAATATCAATTCTTTCCAAGGCCTGATTCCTCCCTATTTGCTTAATTTCCATAACCCTTGGTAATATCTGAACTCCTCTAATTCTATTCCAAGCAGCCCAATGACAATTACTCTTACAATAGAGACCATGCGTCCAGCTGCTTGGCCAAAAGCTCAATCTAAACACTTACCTCTCATTGCATTTCTTTCCTCCTTCAATACACTCCTTAAAACCTATTTCCTTGACCAAGTTCTGTGTCATCTTGCTGCCTTGTTTTGTTTAACAATGCCACTGTGAAGCACCCGGGAGAGTTAAGACACTCTATGAACACAGTTGATTTTATTTTCTTAACATGGGACAAAATATTCCTTTTGTTACTCTAATGTCTATTGGTCACCATTGTATCACAGGTTACAATTTTAAACAGCAAATATGATCCATTGATGTTAACACATGGTAACAACTCAGATACAAATACAGGATTATACTATAAGCATTAAATTGAGTCCAGATGCCTCATATTTGTTATAATCTTGATGAACATCTACATTTTGAAGGTAGAGAAGCCTATATGGTCAGTGTATACTATTGGAATGAAAGCCAGCCATTTAATCCCTTTGTGGGTCCAACCAAACACATGCAACATTGGCAAGCCTGCAATAAATTATGAATTTTTGTCTTCCAAAAGAGGAAAGCTGTTGTTTCATGCCTTCAGAGGAATGTGGTATAATATCTAGTGAGTATGCTCGCAAATACCCAATAGCCACAAAATAATTGCTGGTGTCACACAGAAAGACAAAGACAACAATAACATGATAGAGCTGCCCAATTTCAATGCGTTGCTGGATTCTCAAACTACAGAGGTCATTAACAGCACCAAAATAACTCTGTAGACCTCCAAGCATATCCCAAGGTCTTCAAGACCAGAAAACATTTTCACTGTCAATGTTGGTCTGTTCAGTGAGTTCAGACATTCAGATCATAGAAGTACACACCTGCTTGCTAGTTGGCAATCATTTTTTTCTCTATTTTAAGACAATCTAGGATGTATATGAAGGAAGAAGTAACTACTTTCACTTATGCAACTTCTTTTCTGACTGTAATGCCTTTCAAAGAGTGTTACAGCCAATTAAGTACCTTTTGAAGTACAATAACTGTTGGATGTAGAAAATGTAGGAAAAGTGGAAACCAAGACAATAAGAACATAACAATTAGGAGCAGAAGGCAGCAACTCAACCCCACAGCCTCCTCCACCATTTAATATGATCGTGGTTAATCTCATCTCAACCTTACCTCCATTTTCCTGCTCAATCCCCATTACTCTTTAGTGATTGATTGATTGACTGATTTAATTTATTGTAACGTGTACCTAAATACAATGAAAAGCTTTGCTTGTGAACAATACAGGAAGATCATAGGAAGCAAGATATACAGATCATGGAGTGAGAAAAAAAAGGCTTGGACAGAATAAAGCATACAGGTTACAACGCACTGGACATGCGCTAGGCAAGATCAATATTACTTGAAGTTAGAGTCCATTTATCAATCTAATAACAGAAGGGAAGAAGCTGTTCTGGAACTTGCTGGTGCACGTGTTCAAGTTTCTGTATCTTCTGCCTGATGGTAGAGATCGTAGGAGAGCATTACCAGGTTGGGATGGGCATTTGATGATGTTGGCAGCCTCTCTGCAGCAATGCGAGGTATACATGGAGTACAGAGAGGAAGATTGGCTTCTGTGGTGGCCTGAGCTGTGCAGTTTCTTACGGTCCTGAGCAGAGCAGATGTACCAGGCTGTAATGCACCTGAAAAGAATGCTTTCTATGGTACAGCTGTAGAAGTTGGTGAGGATCATTATAGACTTGCTAATTTCCTGAGCCGCCTGAGGGAGAAGATACATTATTTTGCCTTCTTGACCACTGTATCTACATGGAAAGTTCAGAATAGGTCATCAGTTATCGTCACTCTGAGGGACTTGATGATCTCCACCATCTCAACCTCCACTTTATTAATGCAGATTTGCAGACATGTTTTCCTCCTTTCATTCTGAAGTCAATGATCAGTTCTTTAGTTTTTTTCCAACAAAAGAGAGATTGTTATCATTGTACCACATCACCAAACCCTCTATCTCCTTTCTGTCATCATTATGACTCATCATTATTTATATCCATCTTACCACAATGGTGTCATCTGCAAATTTGTAAATGGCATTCATTCAGAATTTGACAATTTACTCATTGAAAATCTGTCTCCGCCTTCAATTTATTCAGTGTCCTGACATCCACTGCACTCTAGGGCAGTGAATTCCACAGCTTCCTAGCCCTTTGAGAGAAGTTCTAACATTGTTTTAAATCTGCCACCCCTTAGTCTCAAACTATAAGTTATCACTCTAGGTTGCCCCACAAGAGGAAGCATCTGTTCTATTTCTGCTTTGACAATTATGTTTTGCATCTTATACACCTCAATTCCAAACTCTAGAAAGAAAGACCTAAGCTGCTCATTCTCTCATAGAGACATAGATATATGCATCAGGGAAACAGAGTCTCCGGTCCAACTCATCCACGCAACCAGATATTCAAAATTAATCTAGTCCCATTTGCCTGCATTTGGCCCACATTCCTCTAAACACTTTCTATTCATATACCCATCTAGATGCATTCTAGGTGTAATTGTATCAGCCTCCATCACTTCCTGTTGCAATTCATTCCATACACCTTGTGTGGAAAAAGTTGCTCTTTAGGTCCATTTTAAATCTTACCCTTCTCACTTAAATCTATGTGCTCTAGTTTTAGATTCCCCACCCTAGGGAAAAGATATTGACTAGTCATCCTATCCATGCCCCTCATGATTTTATAAACCTCTATAAGGTCACCCTTCAAGCCTCCAACGCTCCAGGGAAAATGGCCCCAGCCTATTCAGCCTCTTAGTAGCTCAAACCCTCCAAACTTGGCAACATGCTTGCAAATCTTTTCTGAACCCTTTCAAGTTTAACATCTCTTGCACACAGTATTCCAAAAGTGGCCTAACCAATAGCCTATACTGCCGCAAGTGACTTCCCAATGCCTATACTCAATGCACTGACCAATAAAGCCAAACATACCAAATACCTTTTTCATTACTGTGTCTGCTTGCAACTCCACTACAAGGAATTATGAATCCACGCCCCAAGGTCTCTTTGTTTGGCAACATTTCCAAGATCCTACCATTAAGTGTATAAGTCCTGCCCTGATTTGCCTTTCCGAAATGCAGCACCTCACACTTATCTTGATTAAACTCTGACTGCCACACAAATTGGCCCATCTGACCAAGGTCCCATTGTACTTTGAGGTAACATTCTTCGCGATCCACTACATCACCAATTTTGGAGTCATCGCCAAATTTAATAACCATACCTCCTATATTCACATCAAAATCATTTATATAAATGACAAAAAGCAGTGGACCCAACACTGAGTCTGCAACACATCGCTGGTCACAGGCCTCCAGTCTGAAAAGCAACCCTTCACCATCACCCTTTTTCTCTTACCTTCTTGAGAGTAAACCCATGAAAAGTGACGAGCCCATGCACTCAGGTCCTGCACAAACCAGCAGGTAGGAGTATTCACTGACATCTTAATGTCTCCTTACTCCGATGTGAGGCTCCCTACCTGCTTCAAGAAGACCATGACTGCCCCAGAGCCAAAGGAAAGTCAGGCAACATGCCTTAATGACTACCGTTTGGTAGCTTTGACATCCATCATTGTGAAGTGCTTTGAGTGGTTGATAATGGCATATATCAACTTAAGCCTCCCAGTCTGCCTTGATCTACTACAATTCACCTGCCGTCACAATAGCTCCACAACAGACACCATCTACCTGACCCTACACTCATCCCCGGAACATCTGGATAACAAGGACATCTACATTTGACTTGTATTTACTGATTTTCTAACTCCACCTTCGACACCATAATTCCAGCCAAACTCTTCTCCAAACTCTAAGACCTAGGACTCTGCTTCCCACTCTGCAACTGGATCCTCAACCTCCTGATCAGCAGACCACAATCAATAAGGGTAGACGACAACACCTCCTCCACAATAATCCTCAACATCAGTGCCCCACCAGGCTGCATTCTCAGCCATTTATTAGACTCCTTACATACTCACAACTGTGTGGCGAAATTGAGCTCTAATTCCACAAATTTGCTCAAATAAAGAATCTTAAATAAAGATGAGACAGAGTACAGGAAAGATATAGAGAGCTTCATGGCATGGTGTAAAAGCAACAATCTCTCCCTCAATTTCAGCTAAACAAAGGAGCCGATCATCGACTTCAGGAAGTAGAGTTGAGGACATGCCCCTGTTTGTGTCAATGGTGCTGAGTTGGAACTAGTTGAGAACTTCAAGTTCTATTGCATGGTAATTGATCATAAAACAATAAGAATTTGACCTTAAGTATCTGTACCTAGATACTTTTGTTCCTAAGATTGTGCTGTAATGCAACAACTGTAAACATTTCACTGTACTCATTTGCGTACATGTGACAATAAAGCTAATTCAATTCAATTTCATCTCTGGAATCAACCTACTGAACCTTCTCTGAACTTCATCCAGTTTAGTTCAAGTAAGGTGGCTCCAGATGGCATCTCACTAATGCCTTGAATAATTACTACATTGGCTACTTTTTGACTCCATTCTTTTAGCATTAAATGCTAAACTTCCATTTGCCCTCTTTATTACCTCCTGTACCTGCAATAATTACAGCAATATTGGATTCCAAAAAGAAGTGCAAATTATTTGATGCTTTGGGATCTTTTACATCAGCCTGGGTAGGTAGATGGTTAGTTTAAGATCTTATCCAAAAGATGGTACAAGAACAGCATTTCTTCAGAAATGCATTGAAATGTCAGTCCTCATTATTTACTTAAGACTCTGAAAACTATTGAACTAAAAACTTGTTGTCTCAGACATGCTAATAACATGTTAAAATATGTTTGATAGCTAAGGTGAAGATAAGTTTATACCTCGAACACGAGACTTCATCTTTTCAAACTGGCCAGTAAGTTAATTCAGTGAATCACGATAAAGAGTGGTACAATTTTAAAATATTTTTGTTTACACAATGAGCTCCTTATATTCCAGAATGTGCTGCCTGAAAAGGTGATTCAAAATAAATTCCAGATGAAACTAAGTAAAGATTCAAAATAAAAAAAACATTTACGGCTCTGAGGAGGACAAGCTACGCAGTGGAATTAGTTGGATTGTGCGAGTGCAACTACAAAGAATCAAATGACCTCCTTCTGTGCTGCTTCATGCTATGATTCAAAGAACAACTTGGAAAAAATTAAGCCTATTCAGTTACCAAGATCATTGTAAGACATGCAACTGGCATTAGGAAACTAATTTGTTACTTCTCAAATCAGGACTGCCATTTATGATTTCCAAAACCTTCATTGCCTGTTACATAGTTTTATCATAAGTAAACACCTAGCTATTACAAGGACAATGAGATTTCAATTACAGCAAAAGTAAGGTAATATTCACCCAATAAAGGTTCTACAGAAATCCAATGCACCAGATGTTCATCCAACAGACATTCTCCTCAGGGTCTGAATGGTTCCAATGGCAAACGCCATACATTGCAATTTAAGTCTACCTGCCATTTAAGTCTAATTTTTGCAACATTGTTGATATCTTATGTTGCACAATAAATGACATTCTGTTGACAACTTTCAGAAAATGAAACTAGTTTGTTATCCTACCTGTGTTACCTGTCGTTGACGTTGTGTTCTTCTCCACAACTCTAACTCCTAATGTTAGTGCTAATGTATAATAGACACCTACTAAATTACACCTTAGCGATGCCTCTGTGGAAACAATAAGTATGATGGCTGGCTCCTAATTTTCAGTGGCTCCTAATACTGCTTCCTGGAAGCCCTCCTGTAATTTTTCCTCATTCTTGAAGGTATCAGCTATAGCTTACATGAAGGAACCAACTGGGCTTATTATAACAATAACATTGACAGATGATGAACTATTTAATGCTTAATCCAGCAATGGTGTAGCTGCCAAGCAATCATTTAGTATTTTGGAGATAGTGGCAAAGTAATGTTAGTATTCTAGTAAGGTTAGTATTTTAGAATCCACAGATCGAGATCCTAAGGGGTTCATGTACAGATGTGATCACCTCTACGCTGGGGAGATGAATTACAGGCAGGGTAACTGCTTTGCAGAACACCTCTATACTTTGTCCACATAAATAGCCCTAAGCTTCTGGATGCTTGCCATTTTAACACACCACTGTGTTCCCTGGCCAACATCTCTGTCTCAGGATTACTGCAGTGCTCCAATGAAGCTCAGCACAAGCTGGAAAAACAGCCATTCATTTTCAACTTGGGAACTCTCCAACCTCCTGGACTCAATAATTTTAGGGCCTGAGCACCTTCTCCCATGTCCTTACCCCAACCCGCAGATACTAGGCCTTATCATCACACTGTCTGCCACCACAAACAACCCATTGTCAGCCATTAATGGTCTCCATTAGAAGATATTCATTCTGTCAGGCTGACCATTACCTATTCCTTTTTGCTCTCTCTCTGGGCTCTATATCCACCCATCTTTCACTCCCTCCCCCTCTCTACCCCTCCTTCAGCAGATATACCAACATTTTCCCAGCTACAATTGGTTCTGAAGAAGCGTCACTGAACCCAAAATGTTAACTCTACTTTCTCTCCACAGAGTAAAAAGTGAGGTCTGCAGATGCTGGAGATCAGAGCTGAAAATGTGTTGCTGGAAAAACGCAGCAGGTCAGGCAGCATCCAAGGAACAGGAAATTCGACGTTTCGGGCATAAGCCCTTCATCAGGAATGAAGATTCCTGATGAAGGGCTTATGCCCAAAACGTTGAATTTCCTGTTCCTTGGATGCTGCCTGACCTGCTGCGCTTTTCCAGCAACACATTTTCAGCTTTCTCTCCACAGATGCTGCCAGACCAGCTGAGTTTTTTTCCAGCGAAGTCTAATTTTGTTCAAGAAATCAAAGCTTTTTGTCTTACACCCATCAAGACAATAACACAAACAACAGACTTGAAGAAAGAGAAATTGATGCATATAGCATTAAAACAAAGAATAAATAATAAAGAAAATTTACAGCCCAGGAACAGGTCCTTTGGTCCTCCAAGCCTGAGCTGATCCAAATCCACTATCTAAACCTATTGCCCGATTCCTAAGCATCTGTATCCCTCTGCTCCCCACCTACTCATGCATCTGTCCAGATGTGCCTTAAATGAATCTACCATGTTTGCCTCTCCTACCTCTGCTGGCAATGCATTCCAGGCATGTACCACCCTCTTGCCGCGCATATTTCCCTTAAACTTTTCACCTCTCATCTTGAACTCGTGACCTCTCCTTAGTGAATTCCTCACCCTGGGAAAAAGCTTATCTCTATCCATCCTGTCTACACCCTTCATGATTTTGTAGACCTCAATCAGGTTGCTCCTCAAACTCTTTTTTTCTATTGAAAACAATCCTAACCTACTCAACCTCTCTTCATAGCTAGCACGTTCCACACCAGACAACATCCTCATAAACCTTCTCTGCACCCTCACCAAAGCATCCACATCCTTTTGGTAATGTCGCGACCAGAACTGTGTGCAGTATTTTAAATGTGGCCGAACCAAGTTCTTGTAAAATTTTAACATGACCTGCCAGCTCTAATACTCAATACCCTGTCCGATGAAGGTAAGCATACCAATATGCCTTCTTGACCACTCTATCTATCTGTGCAGCCACCTTCAGGGTACAATGGACCTGAACTCCCAGATCTCTCTGCCTATCAACTTTTCCCAAGGTTTTTCCGTTTACTGTATAGTTCGCTCTAGAACTAAGCTTCCCAAAATGCATCACCTCGCATTTGTCTGGATTGAACTCCATCTGCCATTTCTCCACCCAAATCTCCAATCTATCTATATTCACCTGTATTCTTTGACAGTCCCTTATGCTTTCTGCTACTCCACCAATCTTCATGTCATCTGCAAACTTAATGATCAGACCAACAATGCCCTCTTCCAGATCATTCATGTATATTGCAAATAGCAGTGACTCCAGCACTGATCCCTGTGGAACACCACTAGTCACCTTTCTCCATTTCAAGAAACTCCCTTCAATGACTATTCTCTGTCTCCTGTTGCTCAACCAGTTAGTTATCCCGTAGCTAGAACACCCTGCACACCATGTGACTTCACTTTCTCCATTAGTTTACCATGGGGAGCCTTATCAAACGCCTTACTAAAGTCCATGTATATGACATATACAGCCCTTCCTTCTATCAACTTGGTCACTTCCTCATAGAACTCTATTAGGTTGGTAAGGCACACTCTCCCCTGCACAAAACCATGTTGTCTATCACTGATTAGCCCGTTATTTTCCAAATATAAATAGATTTTATCCCTCAGTACTTTCTCCAGCAACTTTCCCATCACTGACGTCAGGCTCACTGGTATGTAGATACCTAGAATATCCCTACTACCCTTCTTGTACAGGGGGTCAACATGACCAACCCTCCAATCCTCCCACACCTCATCTGTGTTTAAGGATGCTGCAAAGATATCTGTCAGGGCCTCAGCTATTTCCTCCCTTGCCTCCCTCTCCAAACTGAGATCAATCCCATCTGGTCCTGGGGATTTGTCCACCTTAATATCCCTTAGCCTACCCAACATGTCATCCATCCTTATGTCAACATGATCCTGAATAAACAAACTTCTATCTCTAATCTCAGCATTCATCACCTCCCATTCCTCAGTAAACGTTGAAGTAAAGTAAGCATTGTGAATCTCACCCATTTTCTCAAGTTCAACACACAACCTTCCTTCCTTATCCTTTAGTGGACCAACCCTTTCTCTGGTTACCCTCTTCCTTCTTATATAAAAATAAAAGGCCTTGGGATTCTCCCTAATTCTGCTTACCAAAGTTATTTCATGACCCCTTTTAGCCCACTTGATTCCTCATTTAAGACTGGCCCTATTCTCCCGATATACCTCCAAGGCCCATTCTGTTCTTAGCTGCCTGGACCTTATGTACGCTTCCCTTTCCCTCTCGGCTATCACATGATTTCTCCTGTCATCCATGGTTCATGAATCTTGTTTTTCCTATCCCTTGTTTTCAAAGTGACATGCCTATCCTGCACTATCTTCAATCTATCTTTGAAAGCCTCCCACATATCAAATGTGGACTTTCTTTCAAATAGCTGTGTTAAATCCACATTTCCCAGCTCCTGCCCAATTTTGATATAATTGGCCTTGGCCCAGTTTAGTACTCATCTCTTAGAACCACTCTCAACTTTGTCTACGAGTACTCTAAAACTTAAGGAATTGTGGTCACTATTCACAAAGAAATCCCCCACTGCAGCTTCTACCACCTGGCCTGGCTCATTCCCCAACACCAGGTCCAATATGGCCCCTTCCCTTGTCTGACTATTGATATACTGCTCTTGAAAACTTCCCTGAACATTCCTTACAAATTCTGTCCCATCCAGAACTCTGACACTAAGTGTATCCCAGTCAAATTTGGAAAATTTAAATCTCCCATCACCACCACCCTGTTGCCTCTACATCTTTATATAATATGTTTACCTATTTGTTCTTCTACCTCACGCTCACTGTTGGGAGGCCTGAAATACAGCCCCACCAATGTAACTGCACTCTTCTTATTTCTCAGCTCAACTATAATGCCTCACTGCTCAAGCCCTCCATAGTGTCCTCCTTTAGCTGTGATATCAGCCCTGACCAGCAATGCAACTCCTCCCCCACCCCTTTTCACTTCCCTCCCTGTCCTGTCTGAAGCATCTATATCCTGGAACATTTAGTTGCCAATCATGCTCTTCCTTCTCTGTGACAGCAATAACGTCATACTCCTAGATATCAATCCAAGTCCTAAGTTCATCTGCCTTACCCACTATAGTCCTTACATTAATGTATATGCACTTCAGGCCACCAGTTCTTTTGCGTTCATCTGTTCCTTGCCTACTCTTCCCCTTGGCAATGTTAACTTTGTGATCCTGACAGTCTCCAGTTTCCACCTCACTGTCTACTAGTCTTCTTTCTGGTTCCCAGTCCCCTCCCCAACAACAGTAGCAAATACTCCCAACAAGGACATTAGTTCCAGTCTGGTTCAGGTGTAGATCATCCAATTTGTAACAGTCCCACTTTCCCCCTAACCGGTCCCAATGTCCCACAAATCTGAACCTCTCCCTCCTACACCATCCCTCAAGCCATGTATTCATCCTGCCTATCCTTTCATTTCTACCCTGGCTAGCATGTGGCACTGGTAGCAATCCCAAGATCACTACCTTTGAGGTTCCCCTCTTTAACTTCTCTCCAAGCTCCTTGCATTCTGTTTTCAGGACCTCATCTTGTTTTTCACCTTTATCATTAGTGCCAATGTGCACCACGACAACTGGCTGCTCACCCTTCCGTCTCAGAATGGTCTGCAGCCGATCGGTAACATCTCTGGCCCGAACAGCTGGGAGGCAACATGTCATCCGGGAATCTCGTTTTTGGCCACAGAACCACCTGTCTACTCCCCTTACAATAGAATCCCCCACAACTATCAGAGGGTGCTAACTGTTGGGCCATCATTGGCATGGAGTTAGCTGTAAACCTTCATTCTCAGACTAAGCAGGTAGATTCTGATTGCTCAGCATGTTGCCATGGGAATGTACCACATACTGAAATTCTCCATTAACCTTATTTTTATGAAAAAGGTATGATGTATGTGCAAATTCCTTTTGCCTAAGTAAAACTGGGTCCCATGTATTAATATATGTAACTTCCAGCATACAGAGATGCATCACACTGTGAGCCCAAGTTGAGATCTGAAACTGGCTTTCAGTGTGACTGTAAATGCAGTTTGGCTTATTTAATATTGGCCAATTGTGCTCAACGAGCACCTTTACATGTGATTCTGCTGTTGGAAGTCATCTATTACATGTTCAACGTGTCACTGACTATTCACTTTTCTCTGAGATACCTGCAAAAACCTAATTGAAAAACCATTGTAAACATATATGGAGGGAAGACAAAGTAAAGGCTACAAAATATACAACAGAAGAATTCTTCAGTGATTGGTGGTACATATTTCAACGCATGAGTCTAGAGAAACAAGAAAATAAGCTAAAGGCAAAAGCATTTGCAAGTATGATATCATAGCTATTACTTAAAGAAGCAGAGCTCATCATTCTTGGTTACAAGGTTTTCAAAGGAAACATAAAAGGGAAACAAAAAGGAAAGGTAGATTACAATAAAGGTTAGAGAAGCATGACATCAGTAAAGATGACTGATTTGTTGGAAAGAGCCATTTGGGCTAAATTGAGGAATGACCAAATGGGTAATCACACTGCAGGGAGTATACTATAGATTTCCAAACAGTGAAAGGGGAGCAGAATGACAATCGGTTGACAAAGTGCTGAGAAGTGGAGGAACAGTAGTGAAATATTAACAGTAAATTTCAAATTTCCCAATATTAATTGGGATAAAATCAATTCAAAAGTTATAAGAAGTGCTGATTCATAAAATGCACTCAGGCAAACTTCCTTTTTTGGCAATACATAGAAAATTCAACAAGGAAAGGGGAATTTTGGAACTGAAGGTAAAATTGGACAGGCAGAAGAGATATGGTGGAACAATACTTTAGTGATAAGGATCACCATTCAGTTAAATATAGTGTATAAAAATACAAGAACGAAGATAAAACCAATGTCCAGTTGAAATTGTGCAATGAGCAAAGGTATTGAGTTACATGTGATTTGGCAAAATTAGATAATAAACAGGTAATAAAGGTAAATCAGTATTAGAGATACTGATGGAGGAGAAAGGTATGGTTCAGAGCTAATGTATTCATGATAAAAAAAAGGTGGGATTCACTAATCAACATGACTCCGGATGTCAAACAGTATAAAGAGTAGGATGAGGCATAAAAAGGATTAGCCACAAAAAGGAAGTTTCTATCAGATACCAAAAGCCCAATACTGCAGAAAGCCTAGAAGAGTTTCAAAAATGCAGGGGTGAAATTAGAAAAGGAAATTAGGAAAGCAAAATTAGTAGATCAAACAAACTTGATAAGTAATATCAAGGATATTTCATGGATGTTTTATTAATTCACGAAGAGTAATTGAACAACTAAACAAAACATAGAGCTGATTTATGACCAAAAAGGGTCTATGAGCGTGGAAGGAATGAATGGACATGGTTCTTTCTGAATATTTTGCCTCCATCTCCACAAAAGGTCAGGACAATGTAGACATTGTAGAAATAATGTGGAATATTGGATGGGATAAACAATATGAGAGAGGAACAATATAAATCAGCTTAGCCTTTTCAAAACTGACTATATCATCAGATCCAAAAGATATTATACTGAAGGTGATGAGAGAAGTAAGAGATGAAATGGTAAAGACTGTCTATCATTCTTAAAACCCTCTCCCTCCAGAGGCATGGTCCAGGATGACAATGTTATACCAATCTTACAACAATTACTGTGATTACATGGCCACTTAGCTTAACCTTGGTTGTGGTAAGATATGGAAAGAAGGTCAAAAAAGACAGTATAAGTTATTAGTGAAAAAGGAATGGATTATTCAACAGCACGAATTATGTTTAAAGGAAGGTCTTGGCTGGCCTTCTTCAGTCAGGACATTGAGAATAGTAGTTGGAAAGTCACGTTGTAGTTACACAGGACATATGTGAGGATGCACTTTGGGTATTGTATTCAGTTTTGGTCACCTTGCGATAGGATGTTATTAAACTGGAAAGAGTGCAGATGAAATTTACAAAGATGTTGCCAGAACTCAATGGTCTGAGTTATAGGGAGAGGATGTTTTTTTCTTTAGGCATAAGAAACTGAGGGGCTTCCATATAGAAGTGTATAAGATCATGAAAGGGATGGATAGGGTAAATGCACTCAGTCTTTTTCCCAGGGTTGGGGACTTAAGGACTAGAGGGCATCAGTTTAAGGTGAGAGGGGAAAGAATAAAAGGGAACCTGAGGAGCATTTATTTGACACAGAGGGTGGTACACATATGGAATGAAATGCCAGCAGAAGTGGTTGAGGCGGGTACATTAACAATATTGAAAAGGCATTTGGACAAAAACATGGAAAGGTTGAGAAGGATATGGGCCAAGTACAGGGAAATGGGGTTAGCATGGGTGAATACTTTGGTTGGCATGAACCATTTTGTGTCAAAGGGCCTGTCTCTGTGCTGTAGGACTCTATGACTCTCTGAATAATTTGATTTCTTTAGAAGAACAAGACAGTTAATGGTCATAATTTGTTAGATGCAATCTGCATGGATTTTCGTAAAACTCATGGCACATACCAAATGGTAGACACATCAGGCAATTTAGAGACAATGGAATCCAAGAGCAAGAGGCAAGTGGCATTCTCCAGGCCTCAGGTACTAGGTCAATGTTTTATACTTTGTAAGGTGCATGATTAAGAAGTTTGCAAGTGCATGATTGACCATGAAGAAGCAAATTTTAGACTGCAAAAAGGTGTGAATGATTTGGTCAAGTGAGTGGTAAAGTAACAAATGGAATTCAATGAGAAATTGGATTGGAGAATTAACAAACAATGAACACACAATAAATGCTCATACACAAAGAATATGACAAGAACAGAGGGACCAGAGGATATTCCTGGGAGATCATCCAGCAAAGTTATATAAGTGGAACTTAAAAATAAGAAAGAAGTGATCACCTTATTGGGATTGCTCCCCAGTAAGCAAAAGTGAGAAGCAAATGTGTAAGGAGGTCTCAGACATCTGCAAAAAAAATAGGGTTGTAATGGTCGGAGATTTTAACTTTCCAAACATAGACTGGGACTGCCATAATGTCTTAACTAGCCTTGGATGGGGAGGAATTTGTTAAGTGTGTACAAGAAAACTTTCTGATTCAATATGTGGATGTACTTACCATAGAAGGAGTAATACTTGGCCATCTTTTGGGAAATAAGGCAGGGCAAGTAACTGAGGTGTCAGTGCAGAGAACTCTGGGGCAAGCGATCATAATTCTATCAATTTGAAAATAGTTATGGAAAAGGATAGACTAATCAAAAAGTTACTGTTCTAGACTGGAGTAAGACCAGTTTAATGGTATTAAACAGGAACTTTCAAATGTTGTTTGAGGGAGGCCTGTAAGAATGAGATAACAAGAGTTCAGAGACAGTATGTTCCTGTTAGCATGAAGGGAAAGGCTGGTAGTTGAAGGGAATGCCAAGATGACTGGTGAAACTAAGGGTCTGTTCAAGAAAATGGATATATATACCAAGGATCAAGTAAATTCCTGGAAAAGCATCGGAGCAGTAGGAGTATAGTTAAGGGGCAAATAAATAAGGCAAAAAGGGAACATGAGATAGCTTTGGCAAATGGGGTTAAAGAGAATCTAAACAGTTCTATAAATACATTAATGGCAAAAGAGGAATAAGGGAGAGAATAGGGCCCTTAAAGATCAACAAGATCATCTATGTGTGGAACCACAAGAGATGGGTGAGATAGTAAACAACATACTAAATGAAATGGTTCACTATAGAGAAGGATATGGAAGCTAAAGAACTTGTGGAAATAAATAGATATGTCTTGATAAGTGTCCACATTACAGAAGGGGAGGGCCTGGAGTCATAAAATGCATAAGTTAGATATATCCTCAGGACCTGATCAGGATTTTCCCAGAACTTTGAGAGCAGCTAGGGAAGAGATTGCTGGGACCCTTGCTGGGATATTTGTATTATCAACAGCCAAAGCTGAGGTGCTGGAAGACTGAACGTTGGCTATTATGGCGCAATCATTTGAGAGGCTGTGTGGAAAAGGTAGGCAACAGACCGGTTCGCTTTATATCAGCAATGGGTAAGTTTTTTGAGGGGTTTCTGAGGGATAAGATTTACATGCATTTGGAAAGTCATGGACTGATTTGGGGTAATCAGCATGGCTTTGTTTGTGGGAAATTATGTCTCACTAACTTGATTGAGCTTTTAGAAGAGGTGACAAATAAGATTGATGAAGGCAGAATGGTAGACGTTGTCTATATGGATTTCAGTGGAGCTTTCGACAAGGTTCCCTGTCATAGACTGGTTCATAAGATTTGATCGCATGGGATCCACTGGGAGCTATCCAGTTGGCTTGACCGTAGGAGACAGAGAGGAGTGGTGGAGGGATGTTTTTCAGAATGGAGGCCTGTAACCATGTGCCACAAGAATCAGTGTTGAGTCCACTGCTTTCATCATTCACATAAATGATTTGGATGTGAATATGGAGATATGATTAGTAAGGTCACAGATTAAACCAAAATAGGTAATATCATGGACAATGAACAAGGTTATCTCAGAGTACAACAGGACCTAGATCAGGTGGGCTAATGGGCCAAAGATTGGTGGATGGAGTGTAATTTAGATAAATCTGAAGTATTCCATCTTAGTAAGGCAAACTAGGGCAGGACTTATGCAGTAAATGGTAGGGCCCCGGGGAGTGTTGCCAAACAAAGAGACCCAGGTGCATAGTTTCTTAAAGTTGAAGTCACAGGTAGACAGGATGGTGAAGAAAGCGAATGGCACGCTTGCCTTCATTGGTCATAACATTGAGTAAATGGATTGGGACAGGACATTGGTGAGGCCACATTTCGAATACTGCATATAATTCTGGTTGTCCTTCTATAGGAAGGATGTTGTTAAACTTGAGAGGATGCAGAAAAGATTTACAAATATGTTGCTGGGAGTGGGGGTTTTGAGCTATGAGAGAGGCTAGGGATTTTTCGCTGGAGTATCAGAAACTGATGGGTGACCTTATAGAGGTTTATATAATCATGAGGGGCATAGATGGGATGAATAGCCAAGGTCTTTTTCCTAGGGTGGTGGAGTCCAAAACTAGAGTATGTAAGTTTAAGATAAGAGAGGAAAGATTTGAAAAGAACCTGAGGGGTAGATTTTTCATTCAGATGGCAGTATGTGTCTCGAATGAGCTGCCACATAAAGTGGTGGAGAGGCAGGTAAATTGCAACATTTAAGAACCATATGGATGGGTATATGTCTCGGAAGTGTTTAGAGATTTATGGGCCAAATACTGGCAAATGGGATTAGGTCAGATTGGGATATTTGGGAAGCCAGAATCAGTTCAACCAAAGGATCTGTTTCCATGCAGTATGTTTCTAAATCTCTAATTTTAAAACACTAGTTAGACCACAGTCAGAATATGTTGTTCTGGTCACCACCTTACAGGTATGATCATATTTGATGGATTACAGTGCAAATTATGACAATCTTGCAATAAATTGAATATTTCATCCATAATCTAAGATTTGATAGGCTGGTGCCCTTATCTTTCGAGCAGAAGAGGTGGAAGAGAAGTTTAATTGAGATGTTCTAAAATTATGAACAGCACAGGGAGTGGATAAGAAGGAACTACTTCTATTAGCAGAGAGGTCAATAACCAGCATACATTTAAAACAAAAAGATTAAAGTGAAATCGAGGAGCATGATTTATTTCACCCAGAAGGTGGTAGGATCTGGAACTCACTCATTGAAAAGTGATAGGGGTAGAAATACTCATTCTATATTAAAGTGCTTGAATTTGCATTTGAAGTCTGTTCACATACAGGGCTATGGACAGAAACTGCAGTTTCATTTAGACTGTTCATTCTTTTCCACTGATACAAACATGAAGGGCTGATTCTGTCTTTTTATATTGTAAACCTTCTATGGTTCTGTGTTTTTAAAAAAAATGAAGGAAAGTCTGTATGAAATCCCTTCAAGCTGAAGCAATATGCTGTGTCTAATTCTATGCTGTGTAAATAACTTTCTGAGTGCAGGTAATGACTTAACAAGATAAGGAGCTGGTAATATCAGCTTTGGGGCAAAACTCTAGCCTCCTACACTCAATATTGGCTCCGAGATTAGCTGCCTCCTCAAATGTTGTTAGTAATGTGTTTTTAGGCATCTATTCTGTCAGTCTAATACTTGTTAAAAATCAGAGACTAATGTTGAGGAGTTGGAAGTTTCACAAACACTGTTGGTAACTTAAAAGTGGTGAGTGTCCTGCATATAATCATGTGTGTACATAAATCAACATACATTATATTACCATACTATGTTGTAAGGTCTTTATTTTGGAACTTTCATAGTTTCACTGTGAAAACTAAAACTTAAAACATTTGTCATGTTGCAGCATTAAAGTGTACGTTAAACATTAAAAGAATGTAGGGTTGAATAATTTGATAGAGCAGCAGATGCTTAAAATTGAATGTAATGTCGTCAGAGCACCGCAGACATCTATGGAACAGTTTGGTATTCTTACATTGTCTTCGTATTTGCCAATTCTATTGCATTTCTTTACAAGACTACTAGATCTTCAAAATGTATTAAAGCTTACAGCGATCTTTCTCACATTCCGCTATACAACCTCCCACCCAATCTAAAGCCCTTCCAAATGCATACACTTTGGTTGAAAGCATGTTCTGGCGTGCTATTTCATGTGTAACATGGCATCCTCTGCTCTATCAGTGAGTTGCAATGACCTTATATATGACTCCTCTGTCAGTAAAAAATAAAGACACTTTTTTTTCCAAAGCCTCTTTCACCACAATCTCTATTACAGTCTTGTATATGTCTACTGGAACAGCACACAATGGGGTGACCGTGGCAGAATAGGTAATATTAGGACGATGCCCACTGTTCAATTATTGCACAGAACATTTTGGTCTTTAATCAGTTCTAAACTTTATTTAGTTGCGCATTTATTCTTTATGGATTTATTATCCTTGATTTTACTTATCTTTTAATGTGCTCTCTGTGATTTCCAACTTCCTTTTTTAATCTCACCCCTGCATTTTATAAAACTCATCTTGGCTTTTGCTTTGAGTTTTTGTAATTCAAAGATCCAGGCTCAAATTACACCATGGCAACTGGTAGAATTTAAGTTCAACTAATAAATCGGGAATGAAATACAATCTCAGTCATGCTGACCAGAAAATATTGTTTCCTGTTGTTTAAAACGTGGTGTTACAAATCTCATTGACTTAACTATTCTTTATTACGGAAGGAAATCTGCCTTACTTGGGTTGTCCTACGTGTGACTCCAGACACACAGTAATGTGATTAACTCTTAACTGTCCCTCCAAAATGGCTGAGCAAGCCATTCTAGCCAAAAGCAATTAAGAATGGACAACAATGACTTGCCTTACCAATGACGTCCACATCCCATTTAAAAAAACACCTAATCTTTTGATTAGGTAGTTAAGAGCTTTCATGTGCAATGCTTTTGATAGACAACAGATTGCCACATGTGTGTCATTAATCTCAAAACTGGAAGTTATAATGAGAAGAGCCAGGAAGAGGTTAGATGAACATCAAAATTGCCATATTGGATGTCCTCTACTCAAAGGATGTCTTGCTAGTGTTCAATGTAGAAGGATGAAAGGAGTCTCGAGGGGATTATCGATAGCTGCCTTGACCACTTGGTTAAAAAGCCTAGTTCTGTGCCTCATACACGAGGTATCTTTATGCAATGCTGTGTTATCATTTTCAGACATCGCCTGATGTATTGAAAAGCTTAATGTTTTCTAGCTAGTCATTTATTGTTAATCCTCAGACATTAGAGATCAGCTGTTTTTTCCCTTCATTACTCTGTTTTTCACAGTTTTAGTGCCTTGCATGTATTCCTGCGAACAAACTGACTGCGATTGTTTTATTGACTACAAAAATACGGACAAGCTAAATTGTTGAGTTAACTGCAATGCATGAAGACTTTCTTCCTGGTTGGTTTAGCACTTCACTGAATAAGGGCGATGTATGATTTTATTTTCTAACCTTTAACAAGCTGCATTGAATATCACTTGACAAGTCATTTTAGCCAAATGCATACCTAGCCTAGTTCTTGCTGTCACCCCTTCACTGAATTATTAAATAGGATTAATCCTCTACCTTTTCTATGCTTGCACCTGCAAATTTGACCAAGTTTTGTTGTATGGTATGCTTTACACTACATTGACTGTGAAAGAGTTTACAAACACTGCACATGACAGACAAAGTAATTATAACAGAAAAACGTGTAAATCAATATAAAAATTACTAAAGGGTAAAATGTTCTCCACCCCCACCAAGTTAAACTCATATACCTGACAATCAAAACTGTTCTGTACTTACCAACCAGCTCCCAACACTGCTGCTCGTTTGACCTAGAGTCATAATGGTAGGCATTGTCTGCAGCACTCGGCTTCAGTTATTAATCTATAGCCACACAACAGAAATGTATAGAGAGCCATCCTTGAATAATGTATAAATATCAAATATAACATTATTAACCACACCGCTATAACACACAAGAACTGTGATCACTGGCCCTAGAAACTCCATTTCCGAAACCTGAAAATGCAATAAAACTGCACAGCATAAAAAGGCAATTGAACTGCTTTTGGCACGGTGGGATTGTACTTTATAATGAAAAAAATCGTTAACAGAGCACTGTGCAATTGCAATAGAGTATTGCCTTATGCTGTGCATCACAGGTTCCAAAATTACTATGCTACTTGGCTCTGGTTCCAATGCCTCTGCAGTGTAGCTCCTTCCCATTTAGCAATGGGCTACAAAGAATCGCGTGGTACAAGACAAGACTCCCAGCTGCAGGTGTGCTCATAATGAAGTTAATTGAAATGCTGATTTTTGTTGAAGTGAAGTTAGGTGAAAGTTACGCGTGTAAAAAGAAGAGAGATACATGATGGAAATTTTTCCGCCAGACCCCGGGAGCCGGGCATTATATTTCAAATGTTGTGCAAATATCATCCACAAAGCTCGATTTCAACCTCCTGTGTTTGCAGATAACCGCCTTGTAATTGCTTTTGAGTGCAACTAAAGTCCGGCTCCGTGCATTGTATCGACAAGAGCAAGTTGCTATTATGAGGTGTTGAGCAATTTCAGCCCTTTGGAAAATGTCAACAATCTGAGAATTAACTACTTTCCTTTTTAAAAAAAGTTCAGCTCCAATTAAGTGCTAGGGAAAAAAACTGACATGCTTGATTTAACAGAAGAGAAAACGATGGTGTTTCAGACTTTTAATAACGAGAATAGTTGAAGGGCAGAGTGCTTTAATCAATAGAAGAAAGGCTTCTACGCCGAAAAGGGCAGTTTTTGATTTACACACCGCCGCTGGCGTACTGAGAGAGTGAGGAAACAGTGTCTGACATGAATCAAAGGCACGGTCATATTGCTTCGACTTACCCTTTTACCAGTCCATGTGCATCTCTGGCAGAAATGCCCTTTCTCTAAAGTTACTACATATGGATGATTTATGCCTTAGCTTTGGGCAACTTGTTAAGAAAAACCGCATTTTCCTCTTCTATACCTTAACCCTCTCTAATACCAAAACATGTTATCACGTTTGAGGGAGCTCGATTATTTTTCGAAGCTCACATCCGGTATTGCAACAAAATGATGTTCCTAATGAAGCCTGAAATCAGATTACCTGCCATGGCATGCTGGGATTGACAGATCTCCTCAAAGCAGGCTGGCGGATGGGCAGGGGATGGGGGAGCCAGATCTTAAATATCTGGGACTGAAATTACAACCGCGAGCCTTCAAACAGTCAAGATGAATCTAACTTCGCGCCACCTCAAGGGCTGTAATGGTGTTATCTGAACGCCAGTGATTAAAATAGTTTGCATTTATCAAGCTGATCTTAAGCAATTCTGATCATTTTATTGCAGAAGCTGTTTTATCAATCTGCTTAAAACATTATTTTGCTGCAAGTTATCAAAGCAGTTCAAAGGGTTTCTGCACAAGACTGTTCCCTTTGATGCAGTTAATTAAATACTGTTTATCAGATTTGCTCTGGGCTTCTTAGACCCAGTGTCCCTGTCACTCTGATTTACTGTAGGTAAGCTAGACGTAGCTTTAATTCGTGGTGGAAATATCTTTCAGCAAGCCATCAGAGGTTCGAGTACTTTAAAATTAACTTTTTTTAAAGTTTGTCAGGGCTACATCCTGCACTATACTACTGGGATAAATTTCATAAGAAGGGACCTCTTCATGCATTCCCGTTCAAGGAATGAGCAATGCACCATGGAGACCTGAACCCTGTGAAAAAGAATAATCACAGGTTATGGATCATTCCAATTGCGACAGTAACCCGTTCACAGCGGTTTAATAATCGCACAATGCAATCCATGACTCCCCATTTCGTACGTGCCACTAAATTGGTGTCTGTGCTAACTCCCAGTCGCTGGATAAATGCGTCAAAAAAACACAACCATTCTCTCCATAAACAAATATAAGCACCTGTTATTTAATAACCGCTCTGAACTATTCCATTGTTGAAATAGGCAGCTGAGTTTAATCGTGCCCAATGGACGAATTTCTCCAACTCAGCGGCTGCTCGGCACTCACCTCGCTGGAGCCATTGGTTGTCCCGTTTGTCCCATCTGAGATTTGCCTCCTCCACGCACTCACGTAGGGGTTAGCAAGCTTCGAGTTAGCGCCCGCCGCGGGAGTGGGTGAACTGTACGGTTTGAGGAACATTAAGTCGGTCTTAGCCGATTCGGGGCTCAAGCACACCTTGTAGCAATAGGTCTGGGAGAGGGAGCCGCTGCCGCCGACCTCCATACAGCTGGGCGGCCCTTTGACACTGGGAGGCAGCTGGAAGTTGGTGTGAGAGTTATTGAGGACGGCCCGAGAGGGTTTCCTCCGCAGACAACAACAACAACAACTGGCGCTCAGCGAGCAGCGCCTGCCCAGCGTCCCGTGTCTGCTCCCTCGGTGACACTTAATAGAGATCAAGGCGATAATAGCCACCAGGAAGACGAAGGAGATGGAGCCCAGGGAGACGATCAGATAAAGGTTGAACTCCGAGAAGTACTCGATGCCCTGTGGTCCCTTGCTCAAGTCTGAGATATCCTCAGGGAGACTGTCGACGATGAAGACGTTAATAGTGACCGAGCTGGACAGCGGGGGCTTCCCGTGGTCTATAACGTGGACCACCAGCCTCTGCTGCCGGGAGTCGTGCTCTTCAAAGCGGCGGCTGGTGCGGATCTCCCCGGTGAACGGGCCGATGCTGAACAGCCCGGGCTCGGTGGCTCGGTACAGCTGGTAAGAGAGCCGCGAGTTCTGGCCCGAGTCCGCGTCCACCGCCGTCACCTTGGCTACCGGGTAACCGGGGTCGGCGGAACGGGGCACCCTCTCGGCCGAGCCGTTCAGCGGCAGCGGGGAGACGATGGCCGGCGCGTTGTCGTTCTGGTCCAGGATGATCACGTTTACCGTCACGTTGTTGTGAAGGGACGGGAAACCGGCGTCCCAAGCTTGAACCCACACCTGGAACTTCTTCAGCTGCTCGTAGTCGAAGGAGCGCAGCGCGTACAGGTTGCCCGTGTTCAGGTTGATGGAGACGTACGTGGAGATCGGGGTGCCCCTGATCTTACTGTTCAAGATGCAGTAGGACACATAGGCGTTCTGCTCCAGGTCTGGGTCCAGGGCGGAAACCGAGCAGATAGAGGCGCCCGGCGCGTTATTCTCCATCAGGTAAACGGTGTAGGATGGGTGGGCAAAGCGGGGCGCGTTGTCGTTCACATCGGAAACCTTCACCGGGATGGTTTTAACGGTGGAGAGTGGGGGCGAGCCGGAGTCGGTGACTGTTAAACTCACGTTATACTCCAGCACGCTCTCGCGGTCCAGCCTCTCGCTGGTGACCAGGGTGTAGTAGTTCTTGAAAGAGGATTGGAGTTTGAAAGGGACGTGAGCCGGGATGCGGCAGCTGGTTTTCCCGTTAGCTCCGGAATCCCGGTCGCTGACACTGATCAGGGCGATGACGGTCCCCGGTAAAGCGTCCTCCCGGACCGGGCTCGAGACAGAGGTGAGGGTGACCTCGGGGGCATTATCATTGACATCAATAACCTCCACCACCACTGTGCAATGGACAGCCGCCGTGTGGGGACCGTTGTCCTTAGCCTGGATGTAAATCTCGTAAACACTTGCCTCTTCATAATCCACCACCCCCTGGACCCGAATCTCGCCCGTTCGAGGCTCTACCCGGAATAATTGGCGCAATCTCGCTGGTGCATGATGACTGAAGGAGTAAGTCACCTCTCCATTCGAGCCTTGGTCCAAATCGGTGGCGTTAAGTTTAATCACCAAAGTGTTTCTCGGAGCGTTCTCCACCAGGCAGACCGTGTACACAGCCTGGTCAAAGACCGGAGCGTTGTCATTAACGTCAAGGACCACCACCGTGAGCAGAGCGGTACCGGATCTCTCCGGGAACCCACCGTCCAGGGCAGTCAGAACCAACTGGTGGAGCCCTTGGCTCTCCCGGTCCAGAGGCCTGTCCAGTACCAGCACCGGGAATTTGCTGCGCTCGCTGCGGGTCTGCACCTCCAGGCTGAAGTACGGGTTCGGGCTGAGCCGGTAAGTTTGGAGGGAATTGGTGCCCACATCGGGATCGTGCGCGCTCTCCAGCGGGAAGCGCGCCCCGAGAGCCACCGACTCGGCGATTTCCAAACGGAACTCCCTCCACGGGAACCCGGGAGAGTTGTCATTCACGTCCAGGATCTCCACTTCCACCCGGTACAGCTCCAGTGGGGTTTCAATCACGATCTCCAAATGCAGGAAGCAGCTCGGGCTGAGGTCACACAGTTGCTCCCTGTCCATCTTCTCGTTGACAAAGAGGACCCCGTTCTCCAAGTTCACCTCCAGGAACTGCGTGTTGGCACCAGGGACGATGCGAAACCTGCGGGCCGACAGTTCCCTCACATTCAATCCCAAATCGTCGGCGATGTTCCCAACGAACGCCCCGTGCTTCAATTCTTCGGGAATCGAGTACCGAATCTGCCCGACCACCCGATCCCAAACGCAGCTCGATATCATGCAGGTGATCACTTGCCATTTTAACCAGGGGCTTGCCATCTCCAGCGTCGTGCCTCGGTCGGATCCCAGCTTTCCCAAATTCTCCTTAGCTTCAGCATGAGGAGGCGCAAGGGAAGACAGAAGCGGGCATTGTTTCAGTGGAAAGTGAACAGGCGAGATGCGTAAAGACGCACATTGAGGCTCCAAAGCGAAAGCCCGCGGACACCGAGCAGCGTTCCCATAGCGGCTCCGGCTGTCTTTGCTCCCGGTCTGCCCTGTGCCGGCGCTGCACCCACTCCCAGCCCTGAACTGGTTCGGAATTCTCACTGATCCAGTGGGAAGGCGGCAGTGCAGTTTGATGTAACCGTCTCCGGCTCCACTTCACCAGCTCATTGGAGGACTCCGGCAGGGCTCGATTAACCCTGTGATGACTACAATAGCCTATATTTACACTGCCAATACCTCAGAGCTGTGAGATAAGAATATAACGATGTGAGGTGAAAAGCAACGAGGATTAAAAAGAGAAAGAGTTGCATTAGCGAGTTTTGAGGAGATTTGTGGCTCAGGTTGAGGTTCAGTGCAGAGTTAGTACAGTGCTCTTCACCACCTGGGGATATTCTTAGGCAATTTGCAGACACTCAGTAATTTTGAAAGCGAGAGATTTTTCTGAAAGAGACTGTAGGAGCCGGAGAGAAAGCGAGGGGCTCATTCTCCGCCAATCTTGGAAAACAAGATGCGGAGTTGCCGGTTTTAGACTGGGGTGGACAAAGTTAAAAATCGCAAAACCTTGTAGTCTTGGCAAAGTTTACCGAATCGAAAACAAAAACACAAATTGCTGGAAAAGCAATTATTCCTTCCTCGGTCACTCCGACCCGAAACATTAACGCTGGTTTCTCTCCGCAGATGCTGCCAGACCTGCTGTGCTTTTCCGGCAATTTCTATTTTTGTTTGAAAAAGATTAAGTTTCGTTCACGTATCTTATAAATCTCCTTGAGTTCATTGGCAAACATCTCTAGTTTTGGCTATGTCATACAGTCAAACAGACACTAGGGTCCAACACATCCATGCCGCCCAGATTTCCCAGTTTAATTACTTTTGGCACATATCAGTCTAAACCTTTCTTATTCATGTACTGAGAGTCATAGAGTCATAGAGATGCGCAGCATGGAAACACACCCTTCGGTCCAACCCACCCACGCCGACCAGATATCCCAATCCAATCTAGTCCCACCTGCCAGCACCGGCCCATATCCCTCCAAACCCTTCCTATTCATATACCCATCCAGATGCCTCTTAAATATTGCAATTGTACCAGCCTCCACCACATCCTCTGGCAGCTCATTCTATACATGCACCACCCTCTGTGTGAAAAAGTTACCCCTGAGGTCTCTTTTATATCTTTTCCCTCTCACCCTAAACCTATGCCCTCTTGTTCTGGACTCCCCAACCCCAGGGAAAAGGCTTTGTCTATTTATCCTACCCATGCGTCTCATAATTTTGTAAACCTCTATAAGGTCACCCCTCAGTCTCTGACCCTCCAGGGAAAACAGCCCCAGCCTTTTTAGCTCTCCCTGTAACTCAGATCCTCCAACCCTGGCAACATCCTTGTAAGTCTTTTTTGAATGCTTTCAAGGTTCACAACACCTTTCTGATAGGAAGGAGACCAGAATTGCACACAATATTCCAACAGTGGCCTAACCAATGTCCTGTACAGCTGCAGCATGACCTCCCAACTCCTGTACTCAATGCTCTGACCAATAAAGGAAAGCATACTAAACGCCGCCTTCACTATCCTATCGACCTGCGACTCCACTTTCAAGGAGCTATGAGCCTGCACTCCAAGGTCTCTTTGTTCAGCAACATTCCCTAAGACATTACCGTTAAGTTTATAAGTCCTGCTAAGATTTGCTTTCCCAAAATGCAGCATCTCGCATTTATCTGAATTAAACTCCATCTGCCACTTCTCAGCCCATTGGCCCATCTGGTCCAGATCCTGTTGTAATCTGAGGTAACCTTCTTCGCTGTCCACTACACCTCCAATTTTGGTGTCATCTGCAAATTTACTAACTGTACCTCTTTTGATCGCATCCAAACCATTTATGTAAATGACAAAAAGTAGAGGGCCCAGCACCGATCCTTGTGGCACTCCACTGGTCACAGGCCTCCAATCTGAATAACAACCCTCCACCACTACCCTCTGTCTTCTCCCTTTGAGCCAGTTCTGTATCCAAATGGCTAGTTCTCCCTGTATTCCATGCGATATAACCTTGCTAATCAGTCTCCCATGGGGAACCTTATCCAAAAGTCTTTTAATGTTGTCATTGTACTCACATCTACCACTTCCTCTGGCAGTTCATTCCACAAAGGAACCACGCTCTTTGTGAAAATTGTGCCTGTCCAGTCCTTTTTACATCTTTCTCCTCACTTTAAAAATATGCCCTCTAGTTTTTCATTTCCCCTACCCAAGGGAAAATAACTTTTGCTGTTCACTTTATCTATGCCCATCATGATTTTATAAACCTCTATGAGGTCACCCCTCAACGTCCTATGCTCCAGTGGAAAAAGTCCCAGCCTATCCAGCCTCTCTTTATAACTTAAACCTTCCAGTCCAGGCAGCACCCTCACCAATTCAATAATATCCTTGTCAAACCAGGATGCCCAGAACTGTACACAGTACTCCAAAAGTGGCCTCACCAATGTCCTGTACAATTGCAACATGATGTCCCAACTCCTATACTCAAGGGTATTAGCAATGAAGACAAGCATGCTAAACTGTCATGTAAATGGTGGAGGTAACTTGTAGAATAAAGACTTTGCTTCATGAGTCGACTGCTGTGTGTGCTGTCTTAGGTGGCACCCCCTCCAACACATTGCCTGGCAGAGTGATGTTAAGTCACATGTTTTTTGGATGAGACCCTTTACCTGGTCAAGTGGATCTAGAAAATTGCATGGCACTGGAAAAGCACAGCAGGTCACCCAGCATCTGAGGAGTAGGAGAGTCAACTATTTGGGCATGAGCCCTTCATCAGGAATGTGTCCTGAAATGTTCCTGAAACATCGACTCTGCTGCTCCTCAGATGCTGCCTGATCTCCTGTGCTTTTCCAGCACCACACTTTCTGACTCTGATCTCCAGCATCTGCAGTCCTCACTTTCTATCACCTGCTGTAAACCTTACTGCAGAGCTTCTTCCAAGGATGCCCACCTTGAGGAAATTCTCCTCCTCTCCCCATAAGCATCTGACAGTCTCTCTCACACTGCGCACCCCCCCCCCCCCCCCCCCCCCCACTGATCATGTCCTCTGCCCTGAGCTCTTCAACCACATCCTGAAGCAAATCCATTACGACAGCCATGTCTCCTTTCTCACACCTGCTTACACAACCAACACATGGTCCTGATGAAGGGTTTATGCCAGAAGTGTCAACTCTCCTGCTCCTCAGATGCTGCCTGACCTGCTGTGCTTTTCTAACACCATAGTTTTCGACTCTGACTCTCCAACATCTGCTGGTTCTCACTTTCTGTCTAGAAAATTGCATGGCAATCTTCAAGTGAAGAACTTCCGTTTGTTCCTTTTTAAGAACCTAAGGGCATCACAAAGTACTTTGCAACCAATTAAATAACTTTTGAAGTAAAGTCACTGTTGTCACTGTAGGAAATATACCAGCTTGTTTATTTTAAGTAAGTTCCACATACTGGGCTGTCTTCCAGATGTTAATGTCCAAAGCAAACTCAGCAACAATGTAACCACAGTCAAATAATCTGTTTTTATGCCATAACTTGAAGAATAAATGTTCTCTTGGAAAATAGGAACAGTCCCCAAATGTTTTGAAATGAGATCATGTAACCTTGCACACCCACTTTGGAAAAGCCTCAGATAAGGCCTCAGGTTAACACTCATTGGAATGACACCATGACTTTACTGCACTAGAGAGTCAGCTTAGATATACCGAAGGGAAGTTTGAAAATGCAATCTTGTAGAACAGAGGCAAGGATACAATGAAAAAATACACCACGGTTTCTGTCCCTCAATCAATATGAAGGAACTTTATTATTGAGCCTCCTGTTCATTTGCAGGGGAAATGAAGTTTACCTCTTTAAGAAGGACTACATTCTGAAAGTAATCTATTGCATGTGCAGAACTTTGAGAGCTCCTGAGTAGTTAAGGAGCTACATACAAACAAAGAAGCAAAATAAATTGGATGCTGGAAATTTGAAATAAAACCTGAAACTACTGAAACACTGAGCAAGTCAAAAATAAGCAAAAATGTGGACAAGCTCTAATCAGATATCGAAAGATTGTTGTGACAGCTCAGTATGCAGAAAGGACATGGGCAGGAGAAGGCACATGGGAGATCTAGAAAGCTAAATTGTTTCTATTTTAATGCAAAGAGCTTGACTGATGAGGCAGATGAACTCAGTACATGGGAATATGATATTGTAGCAATCACTGAGACATGGTTGGAGGAAAGACAGGACTGACAGCTCAAATTCAGGGTATAGAAGTTTCAGGCACATTCAGGAGGGTGAGGCAGTAAGGGAGGTGGGATCATTGCATTATTAATGAGGGAATCAATCACTGCAGTAATGAGGGAGCACACCCGAGAATGGTCTTCAAATGAGGCCACCTGGATAGAACTTATCCTGGATAGAACTTAGAAATTTTAAAAATGGTGATCATCTTACTGGGATTATACTACAGGCCTCCCAACTGTCAGAGGGAAACAGAGGAGCAGATATGTAGGCATATATAGAAAGGGTAAACCCAACCCAACCTCCACTCCCGGCACCTTCCCCTGCAACCGCAGGAAATGTAATACTTGCGCCCACACCTCCTCCCTCACTTCTCTCCAAGGCCCCAAGGGATCCTTCACATATCCACCACAAGTTCACCTGTACCTCCACACACATCATCTATTGCATCCGCTGCACCCGATGTGGCCTCCTCTATATTGGGGAGACGGGCCGCTTACTTGCGGAACGCTTCAGAGAACACCTCTGGGACGCCCGGACCAACCAACCCAACCACCCCGTGGCTCAACACTTTAACTCTACCTCCCACTCCATCGAGGACATGCAGGTCCTTGGACTCCTCCACCGGCAGAACATAACAACACGATGGCTGGAGGAGGAGCGCCTCATCTTCCGCCTGGGAACCCTCCAACCACAAGGAATGAACTCAGATTTCTCCAGTTTCCTCATTTCCCCTCCCCCCACCTTGTCTCAGTCGGTTCCCTCAACTCAGCACCGCCCTCCTAACCTGCAATCTTCTTCCTGACCTCTCCGCCCCCACCCCACTCCGGCCTATCACCCTCACCTTGACCTCCTTCCACCTATCACATCTCCATCGCCCCTCCCCCAAGTCCCTCCTCCCTACCTTTTATCTTAGCCTGCCTGGCACCCTCTCCTCATTCCTGATGAAGGGCTTATGCCCGAAACGTCGAATTTCCTATTCCTTGGATGCTGCCTAACCTGCTGTGCTTTAACCAGCAACACATTTTCAGATATATAGAAAGATGAGAGAGAAACAGTTTATAGTTGTAAGGGATTTCATCTTTACTAACATCAACTGAGATCACCTTAGAGTGAAAGGATTGGACAGAATGGAATTTTGAAAGATCATTCAGGATTGTTTTTCATATCAGTACGTGGAAATCCTACTAGAGATGGGATGGCACTAGACCTAATCTGAGGGGATGAAACTGCGCAAGTGGTTGAAGTCTCAGTGGCAAACATTTGCGGATAGTGATTATAACTGTAAGGTTCAAAATCATGATGGAAATGGGAGAGGATAGTGCATAAGTTAAGTATCTAAATGGGAGGTGGGCCAATTTCAATATCATTAGATAAGACCTGATAAGTATAGACTCGGAGCAGTTACTTGCAGATAAGTCTACGTTTGGAAAGTGGAAATCTTTTAAAGACAGTAAAGTGAGAACTCAGGGTTAGGGTGTTCCTCGAAGAATGAAGGGCAAGGGCAGCAAGTCCAGGGCACTCTGGATGTTAAGAGATATTGAGAACTTGATAAAGAAAAAGAAAGAAGCACATGTCAGGTACAGCACATTAAAACAGGGGAGGCCTTTCAAAAGTATAGAGAGTGTAAGGGGTTATGACGAAAGAAAGTAGAAGGGCAAAAAGGGGCCATGAAATATCTTTGGGAGATAGAATCATCATAGAATCCCTACAGTATGGATACAGGCCATTTAGCCCTACAGGTCCATACTAACCCTCCAAAGAGTATCCCACTCAGGCCCATTCTCCTAACCTATGGGTAACTTCACTTGGATAGTTCACCAAACCTGCACATCTTTAGACTGTGGGAGGAAACCAGAGCACCCAAAGAAGAATGTGCAAACGCAACACAGACAGTTGCCCAAGGCTGGAATTGAACCTGGGTCATTGGTGCTATAAGGTAACAGTGCTAACCTCTGAGCATTGTGCCATCCCTTAGGATCAAGGAAAACCCCAAGGCATATTTCATAAATATTTTAAGTGTAAGAGGGTTACCAGAGAAAGAGTGGGATCTTTTCAAGACCAAACGCAACCTCTGCGTAGAGCTAGAGGATATGAGTGAGGTTTTAAATGAATGCTCCTCATCTCAATTCACAGGGGAGAAAGACATTAGATTAGATTCCCTACAGTGTGGAAACAGGCCCTTTGGCCTAACCAGTCTACACTGACCCTCTGAAGAGTAACCCACCCATACCCATTTCCCTCTGACTGATGCACCTAACACTATGAGCAATTTAGCATGGCCAATTCACCTGAACTACACATCTTTGGACTGTGGAAGGAAACCCACACAGACATGGGGAGAATGTGCAAACTCCATACAGACAGTCACCCGAGGCTGGAATTGGACCTGGGACCCTGGTGCTGCGAGGCAGCTGTGCTAACCACTGAGTTGGGATGGTAAATTTCCAAAACATGTTAAGATTAATAAGGTGGAGGTATTAGATGTTTTTGTGGGCATAAAGGTGCATAAACTCATAGGACCTGATGAGATATATCCCAGGCTGCTATGCAAGGCAAGGGAGGAGATTGTTAGGTCCCTGGCAGATTTAGCTCATACTTTGTTGGCCACAGATGAAGTGGCAGATGATTAAAGGATAGTTAATGTGATTCCTTATTTCAAGAAGGGCCACAGGAATAGGCCAGGTAATTACAGATCACTTTGTCTGATATCAGTGGTAGGGAAATTATTGGAAAAAATTATGAGGGACTGGATTAATCAACACAGAGAGGCAAGGATTAATCAGGGATAGTCAGCACAGATTTCGTAGAAAGAGATCCTGTCTGACTAATTTAATTGAGTTTTTTTTTAAAAGGTAACCAAATATATTAATGAGGCTAGTGTAGTTGATTGGTCTACAGGGCATTCAATAAAGTCCTGCATGGAAAGGTGATCAGAAAGGTAAGAACACACGTGATCCAAGGCAAGTTGATAAACTGAATCTTAAATTGGCTAACAGATAGACAAAGGGTGATCGTGAGGGTTGTTTTTGCAATTGAAATCCTGGAACCAGTGTTGTCCACGGGGATCAGTGTTCGGACCCAGCTGTTTATTGTGTACATTAATGACTTAGATGTACAAGGTTAAATTGGTAAACTTGCAGATAACACAGAAGTTGATGATGTTGACAGTGAGAAGGATGACCTCAGGCTTACAGTCTGATATTGATCAGTTGGTAAATTGGCCAGAGCAATAGCAGTTGGAATTTAATCCCAATTAATGTGAGGTGATACAGTTTGTGAGGTCTCATTAGGGAGAGATTTTCACAATAAGTGGAAGGTGCTAAGGGAGTACAATACTGAGGAACAACGAGACCTTGGTCTACAAGGCCACAAGTTAACTGGTCACCTCATTATTGGAAGAGCTCTCGAACTGGAGAGGATACAGATGATATTCACCAGGATGTTGCCTGGGATGTAAAGTCTCAGTAATGAGGAGGGACTGGATGAGCTGGGTTTGTTTTCCTTGGAGCAGAGGAGGCTGATGATGATCCATTTGAAATATACAAAATTATGACAGGAACAGATAAGAGTGGATCAGGAGAATCACTTCCCTATGGCAATCATGTCTAAGATGGAGGGCATGAGTTTAAGGTGAGGAGCATGTAGTTTATAGCAGATCTGAGAAAACAAGTTCACCGAGAGTATGCTGCCTGACATGGTGATGGAGGTAGGTACTCTTAAAATATTTAAGAAGCACCTGGATGAGTACTTAAAATGCTGAGGCATGGAAAGCTATGGACCAAGTGCTGGTAAATGGGATTAGCTTTGATTGCTGGTTACTGGTTGGCAAAGACATGGTGGGCTGTAGGACCTATGTTTGCACTGTTTCATTCTACATGCTGAAAGAGAAACAAAATTAATATTTTATATAAATGACATTCATCCAAAAATGAAAGATAGCATCTGAAAATTCTAGAATGGTCACAGAACAGAAGAACTAAGAGCAGAATTAGGCAATTCAGAATTTCGAGCCTGCTCCACCACTCAATGCAATCGTGGCTGATCTCATCTCAGCCTCAACTCCACTTACTCCCCACAATGCTTCAAACTGTTACTGATTAAAAGTCTGGCTATCTCCTCCTTAAACTTATTCAGTATCCTGACATCTACCACACTCTGGGGTACTGAATTTCACAGATAGTATAGAAGTAAGCTACTCAACTTATTGGATCTTCATCAACTCTTTGTACAAACTACGTCTCTCCTTCTAAATCGCTGTTTTTACCCCATAGGACTGCAGATTTATTTGTTTCAGATGTTCATCAAATCCTCTTCAGAAAATCACATTTGAAACTGCCTGCATGACACTCTCTGTGTATTCCAGATCCTAATCGATCACTGAATAAAAAAAAGTTCTTCTTCAAGTTGCTGTTGGATCTTTTGTTATTTACCTTCAATCGGTGTCTGCATGTCTAGACACCTCATAATTTTCAACACCGTTATGAGGCTTTAATTAAAATTGCTCCTTACTAAGGAGAACAACCTCTGATGACGGAGGTGAACAGCTTTTTAATCAGACACAAAGTTGGAGAAGGGGATGAATTTCTTCTCTTAGGGGGTTGAGAGTCTTTGGAAAACTTTGTCACAGAGAGCTATGGGCAGGGTCCTAGTGTATATTTTGGTCTGAAAGATAAAAATGGAGAAGAAAGATTTATGATAATGTAGAGGAGAGGAGTGATTAAATTGTAAAAAGAAAAGAAAAAGAAATGGATGCTATGAAAATACTGAAATTTTCAACATTTAGATTCAAAGGAAATGTAAATTGTTGCAATAAGTTTTTTTTATATTTGAATGGGATGTTAGAAATTCTGGTCAGGCCAGCATTGATTACACATCCCTGACTTCCTTTGAACAGGTTGATTCTCTAGGGCTATTTTTGAGGGCAATTGAAAATCTGGGGGTCTGAATTCATGTGTAGGCCAAACCAGGTAAGGATGTCAGTGAACAAGCTGAGTTTTTACAAATAATTTATGCAGTCACCATTAGATTAGCATTTATTTTCAGATTTTATTGAATTTCAGTTGCTCCATCTGCCATATTCGGATTCAAACTTATGTCCCTAGAATCGTAGCCTGGGCTCTGAGTTGTAAGTTGAGTGACATAACCATCACTCCATCACCTCCCTAAAGTAGCAGAGATAGGGTACAGAGGATGAAAGAAAACATAAAAAACAAGAACAATCATAGGATTCAAGCATCACTAGCAAGGAAACCATTTATAGCCCAACCCTAATTGCCCTTGAACTGTGCTGCAGATAAGCTTATTTCAGAAAAAGTAAGATTGCAGATATGTAGTCACACCTAGTCAGAATAGGTAAGGAGAGTAAATTTCCTTCCCTGAAACAATGGGATTTCAATTAAATTTGATGGTAGTGCTATTGCATAGTCACTGAGACTAGCTTTAGATTCTGTACCCATAATCAAATTTATTTATTTGTACATGGCATGTGAACATTACTATCTAGGTAAAAACAATGACTGCAAATGCTGGAAACCAGATTCTGGATCAGTGGTGCTGGAAGAGCACAGCAGTTCAGGCAGCATCCAACGAGCAGCGAAATCGACATTTCGGGCAAAAGCCCTTCATCAGGAATAAAGGCAGTGAGCTGAAAGCATGGAGAGATAAGCTAGAGGGGGGTGAAGTGGGGAGAGAGTAGCATAGAGTACAATGGGTGAGTGGGGGAGGAAAGGAAGGTGATAGGTCAGGGAAGAGAGGGTGGAGTGGATAGGTGGAAAAGAAGATAAGCAGGTTGGACCAGTCCGAACAAGTCATGGTGACAGTGCTGGGCTGGAAGTTTGAAACTAGGATGAGATGGGGGAAGGGGAAATGAGGAAGCTGTTGAAGTCCAAATTGATGCCCTGGGGTTGAAGTGTTCCGAGGCAGAAGATGAGGCGTTCTTCCTCCAGGCGTCGGGTGGTGAGGGAGCGGCGGTGAAGGAGGCCCAGGACCTCCATGTCCTCGGCAGAGTGGGAGGGGGAGTTGAAATGTTGGGCCACTAGGCGGTGTGGTTGATTGGTGCGGGTATCTCGGAGATGTCCCCTAAAGCGCTCTGCTAGGAGGCGCCCAGTCTCCCCAATGTAGAGGAGACCGCATCGGGAGGAACGGATACAATAAATGATATTAGTGGATGTGTAGGTAAAACTTTGATGGATGTGGAAGGCTCCTTTAGGGCCTTGGATAGAGGTGAGGGAGGAGGTATGGGCACAGGTTTTACAGTTCCTGCGGTGGCAGGGGAAAGTGCCAGGATGGGAGGGTGGATCGTAGGGGGGCATGGACTTGACCAGGTAGTCACGGAAGGAACGGTCTTTGCTGAAAGGGGTGGGGAGGGAAATGTATCCCTGGTGGTGGGGTCTTTTTGTCGGCGGATGATTTGGTTTATGCGAAGGTTGGTAGGGTGGAAGGTGAGCACCAGGGGCATTCTGTCCTTGTTACGGTTGGAAGGGTGTGGTCTAAGGGCGGAGGTGCGGGATGTGGACGAGATGCATTGGAGGGTATCTTTAACAATGTGGGAAGGGAAATTGCGGTCTCTAAAGAAGGAGGCCATCTGGTGTGTTCTATGGTGGAACTGGTCCTCCTGGGAGCAGATACGGCGGAGGCGGAGGAATTGGGAATACGGGATGGCATTTTTGCAAGAGATAGCGTGGGAAGAGGTGTAATCCAGGTAGCTGTGGGAGTCGGTGGGTTTGTAAAAAATGTCAGTGTCAAGTCGGTCATCATTAATGAAGATGGAGAGGTCCAGGAAGGGGAGGGAGGTGTCAGAGATGATCCAGGTAAATTTAAGGTCAGGGTGGAATGTATTGGTGAAGTTGATGATTTGCTCAACCTCCTCACGGGAGCACGAGGTGGCGCCAATGCAGTCAACTATAGACCACTTGAACTATTGCATTCATTACAATGGTCTGTTAAGGAGAGAGTTCTCAGATTTTAAACCTGAGTCAGTGAAGGAATGGTAATATATTTTCAAGTCAGGATGGTATGTGACTAAGAACAGAAACTTGCAGGTGGTGGTGCTCCCATCAGCCACTGCCCTTATTCTTTTAGATACAAGGGTCGCAGGTTTGGAAAGTGCTGTCAAAGGATCTTTGGTAAGTTCCTGCAATACATCTTTCAGATGGTCAAACAATGTTGCAAATGTATATTGGTGGTGAAGGGAGTCAATGTTGAAGTCATGGGTGAAATGCCAAATAAACATGTTAATTTATTCTAGGTGATGCTGAGATTCTTCTGTGTTGCTGGAGCTGCAGTCAACCTCCAGGCAAGCTGACAGTATTCCATCACACTCCTTACTTTTTCCTTCTAGATTGTTTACAGGCATTGAGGAGACAGGTGTGAGTTACTCCCTGAGAATTCCTCACCTTTGACTTGCTCTTGTAACCACAATATGGCTGGTCCAGTTTAATAGTTCAATGAGTATTGGAATTGGGATGTCATGTTGTGCTGTACAGGACATTGGAGAGGCCACTTTTAGAATATTGCATTAGGAAAGCTGTTGTTAAACTTACAAGTGTTCAGAAAATATTTACAAGGATGTTGTCAGGATCAAAGGGTTTGTGTTCAGAGGCTACATGGGCTGGGGTTGTTTTCCCTGGAGTGTCGGAGGCTGAGGGGTGACCTTATAGAGGTTTATAAAATCATGAGGAACATGGATAGGGTTAATAGCCAAAGTCTTTTTTTCCCAGGGCATAGGTTTAAGTTGAGAGGGAAAAGATTTATAAGGGAACCCAGGGGCAACTTCTTCACCCCGAGGCTGGTCTCTGTATGGAACGAGCTGCCAGTGGAGGTGGTGGAGGCTGGTACGATTACAACATTGAAAAGGTACCTGAATTGGTACGTGACTAGGAAGGGTTTAAAGGGATATGGATCAAATGCTGGGAAATGGTTCTAGATCAGTTTGCGATATCTAAACCAAATGGATTCTGTGCTGTATAACTCTGACTCAATGACTCTTTCAGGCCAATGACAAACCAATGGTTATTAATAGTGGAGGAGCAAGCAATGGTAGTGTAATTGAATATCATGGGATGGTGATTAGATGCTCTGTTGTTGGAGATGAGCACTTAGGTGGCATGAATATTACATACCACTTTTCAATCCAAGCCTCAGTGTCTTTCAGGTTTTGATGCATATTCACATGGATGGCTTCCATTACTGAGAAGTAAGAAATGGTGCTGAACATCGTGCAATCATCAGCATACATCCACACTTCCGACATAAAGTTATATATAAGATCATTGATGAAGCAACTTAAGATAGTTGGCCTAGAGCACGACTGTGATTAACTCTTGTGGTGATGTACTTGGGTCTAAATGATTGATCTCCAACCAGCACAACTGCCTGCCTTTGTGCTCCATATGACCAATCAGTGGAGAGTTTTCCCTCTAAATCCTACTGATTCCAGTTTTACACAGTTAAATACTACTTGAATGTCAAGGGCTTTCATCTCATCTCTTATGTTCATCCATTTTGGCCATATTTATACCAAGATTGTAATGAGTCCAGCAGTTGAGTGATCATAGCAGAAACCAGACCGAGTATAGTGCACAAGGTATTACTTTTGCATGTGCTGCGTGATTGCACTGTCGATGGCCCCTCCGTCACTGATGACTGAATGTATACTCATAATTGGTTACTCTTGATTTATTCTGTACTTTGTGTACTGGATATAGTTGACCCATTTTTCATATTGCTTGGTCGGTGCTAATGCTCTAATCATACTAGAAAACCTTAGCTAAGAACACAGCTGTGTTCTGGAAAAAAAGTATTCAGGAATATTGCTATTTATCATGATGCAGAGCCTTCACAGTAACTAATGTCTTCAGTTGCTCCTCATATGGAACAAATCAAATAGGTTAAAAACTGATACCTTTGATGCTGGGGACCTCAGGAGGAGGCGACAATGGACCATCTACTTTGCACTTATGGCTGAACATGGATGCAAATATTTTAGCCTTGTCTTTTGCACTGAAGTGCTGGGTACTTCATTGTTGGGGATGAGGATATTGGTGGAGCCTTTATCCCCTCATAGTTATTTAAATGTCCATTGATTGTGGAATCTCCACGTCCTGCCTACTGCATGCAAGTAGCCTTGCATCATAGCTTCACTAGGCCAACATTGCACGTTTAACTATGCATGTTGATCCTCCTGGCATGCCCTCCTGCACTCTTCATTAAACTAAATTTGATGACCAGATGGTGGAGGAGAGGCCAAGCCATGAGCTTACGGATCGTGGGTAAATGCAGTTCTGCTGCTGATGATGGTCCAACGTGTTGTATAGATGCCCAGGCTGGAGTTGTCAGATCTGTGTTAATTCCATCCGATTCAGCAGAGAAGTAATGCCACATAGCACTGTGCTTGGTATCATCAATATGAAAGTGGGACTTTGTCACTATACAGGGTGACCCCCGTATCCACAGAATCGTTTTCCGCGTTTTCATTAACCCGCATATTACTGCAGCCGGAACATATTATAGGGAACCTTCTGGAACCAGGAACCGAGGCTGACGGGAAGGTAAATTTCCCATTTAAGTGAATGGGGTCACTCCTGTGCGCAGTTTTGGACTTCCGTGGTAAGTTTAGGAAAGTATCCCCTGCAGGTACTGGGGGCAGACTACTATAATCACTGTGCAGTAGTTACTCATCCCAATACAGCTGTGGATGGACATATTTGCAACAGGTAGTTTGGTGAGGAAGAGGTCAAATAAAGGTTTCCATCTTGTTGTCTCCCTCACCACCTGCTGCAGCCCCAGTCGAGCATTCAGACTTGGCTGGCTCAGTCGGTAGTGATGCTACTGAGCTACTTTTCATGATGGACTTTGAAATCACCCACCCAGTGTACATTCTGTTCCCTTGCCACTCCCATGCTTCCTCCAAGTGGATGCAACATGGAGGAATACTGATTAATCAAATGGAGGTGGAGGACAGAAGATTGTAATCAGCAGGATATCTTTGTTCATGTTTGGCTTGATGCCATGAAAACTCACAGGATATGCAGTCAGTGTTGAGAACTCTCAGGTAAATTCCTTCCTGACTGTATGCCACTGTGCTACTACATTTGGTAGTAGCAATAGAACAAGGAATAGTGAATTTGTTGTCTGGGACATTGTATGTAAGTTATGATTCTGCAAGTCTGACTGTCTCAGGCTTTTGCTTGATTAGTCTGTGGGACAACTCTCCCAATTAAGGCACAAGTCCCCAGATGTTTGGAAGGAGGACTTTACAAGGTTGAAAGAACAGTGTTTGCCATTATTGTTTCCAGTGCCTGAGTTAATGTGGGGGGCCCTGTGTGGTTTAATTCTTTTGTTAGTAGACTGATTCAACTGAGTGGCTTCCTAGGCCATTTCAGAGGGTAGTAATGAGTCAACAACATTGTAATAAAATATCCCATACTCCATCACAACAGTGGTATTTCGCAAAATTTGATACGAAGCCACTGTGATGGACTGTGAGGTGTTTTATTGCTATAAAGATGCACGTTGTTGTTGTTGATTGCACTTCGAGCTTATGATAAATATACAGACAATAATTTTAAGCAGGAAAAACAATGCTTTAGAAATGGATATTGGGTAGTTTAGGCAACTAACCCGGGACTTCTGCATTTATGTTACGACTTCCAGACTTCAGAATATTTTTGCATTGCTGGATAGCCAATGAAGGACATTTTACAAGTAATCATTGTTGTAACCTAGACAACGTTGCAGCCAGTTGGAGCACACCAAACTCCTCAAATAAGAAAAGAAATGAGAGGAAGTGTCCTCATTCAGTCCGTTATCAGGTAAACAATGCTGCGCTCTGCCTGGATTGGCACTGAGTGACCCAAGTTTCCAAAGTCCCATGGCTGACATCAGGATACATTAGCAGCAAATTCTGTGGCTGATATACTTACAGTTTTACAAACGAGGCGACACAATAATGTAGAGTGTTTTCGTTTTCGAACGAAAGGCGAGAGATGATTATGTAATCCTCATTTGTTTCCCCTTGTCGACGGTAAAATTTTCAACAGGGTTGCAGTCAAGCGGCTGTTGTTGAAGTTGGCACCTTATAAATCCCTCTTCACTGCCGAGCCAAATGTATCAGGGAAGAAAACAAATCTCCTCAGTTTACCATAAGGCTGTTTGGGGGAACTTACTTTGCGAGAATTGGTTGTCACGTTTCCTAGGTTACATCAGTGACACCCATGAGTATTTATTGACGTTACAGTTCAATTTAGTTGAATGCCAGCTCTGATGATAACGGCGTCTGGCTTTCAAGTCCTTGTCTGGCTTGGATGTTTTCAGTTTTTTTCTGTGCTTTTTTTTACACGATTCATACACCTGAACATATTGCTTTTCACTGGACTGTTTTCTAAAAAAAATACTCGCGTGACCTGAAATCCAGAATGCGTTTGAAGTGCACCGCAATGCTTTCTGGTCAGTGCTATTCTTATTGTTAATTCAAACTTGACCAAACTTCGCGTTTGATCAATTATTTTTCACATTCAGGAGAATACAGGCTCGGGGAAAACAAGCGATTTCAACCACATCTGAGTGAGTTTTTTAGGAAAAGGGCAATCTATTTCGGGTAAGATTGTGAATTTATTTATTCGTTTTACAATCGTGAAGCCAGTGGAGTTCAATCGTTTACAGAGAACTTTGTTGGCCGTGCCTTTTGCAATCAATTAACTCTTCTGTCAGTTATCTCAGCCACCCGACCTCGGTATGATGGTTTCTTCGTTTGTCAATGAGCGAGACTGAAGCGCTCATCAGATGAGCGTCCGGCATCTGTTCGAACAATGGCTGGTGTTTACAGTTTCACGGGGTAGTTTATGGTCATCGTTCCCTTGGGAACAAGCAACAGATTTTCCAAACGGTTGCTAACCATTGTGAACAACTGGCAAAGCTCGCTCAGTACCAGCTCAGCAGTGAACACCAAATCTACGGATGGTTTTACCTATCCTCTGCCTCAAATTACTCCAGGCAGAATCAACATTTACCGTGATATCCTTCCAGGGGATTATCCCGGTACAGTGTTTGAGCAGAGCGGTATGATAGAGAATATTACTGAACCAGCTTGCTAGCTCAAATTCCAGTTTATGAAGGAAAGTGAAGTTTATAAGTCTTTTGTGTAAAAACAGCATATTTAATACTGATCATGATGTTGTTGGATTGTTAGTTAAAATCCAACTGCATCATTAAGGTACCTTTTAAGAAAAGTAACAATCTCTTATAACATCAATCTCTATGTGACTCGAGTTCCACTGTGAACAGCACACTGAATTAACTAAACCACTCAGTCCTGGGTAATTAGGAGTGGACAGTAAAATATCAACAATGTCTACCTTTTAGGAATAAATTGGAAAAAAAAAGTTCCTTGGACTTTCCAATTTGTTTTCCTTGAAAAATAACTTATATCTCATTACTTAAAAAAACTCAGAACATTAACCAATGAATATTATAATATAAATACTATTAGACAGAGCTTGAAGCCCACTCAATTAAACCATTCACCGAAGCTTTACAAATGTTGGTTTAGGTGTAATATTTCACAGGGAGTCGTTCATATCACATCTGTAATCTTACTGTCAGGACTCCATTTCTTTTGGACTTCAAAAAACATTTGTTGTGTTAATAGAAGTACTGTGAGTGCTTGGCACTAAGCTCAATGTATATGTAATGAATTAGATGCAAATTAATGAGCCCTCTATTCTGTCCAGCAATGGCATGAAACATATAAATGCAACTTTATTTTTCTTCAGATCCTGTGTCATCACTGCATGCAGCAACATCAGAGATGCATCCATGAAGGCTTCCTCTGTTGGGTGTTGCTGGAAAACACATTTAAAAGGAACACATTTATGATCTCACAGGAGATACCAAGCAGAGTAGTTCATGAATTCATTTACCATGTCATTGCACAAAGCGAGTAGAGAATTATTTTACCACAGTGTGGCTCAATGCCAATCTCCAATCATGTCATCATGTTTTGAGTTGTCAACTCATGCTGGTTGAGAAATACGTTCAGGTTGTCCAAGTTCTTTTTATTGCAGCATCCTTACAGCCATGACAATAATGAAAAGAGATTTTGTTTCCCAGTAGTCTCTTCTGATTTCACACTCAATCTCGATAAGTAAAAAAAAGTATACACTAAATCTATGTCACACCTGCTGCTTACCATCAGTTGCTTTTTATTAGAATAAAATGAAACAAACGATTAAACCTTTTACAAATCACTGCTTTGGCGTCATCTTCAGTACTGTGTTCATTTCTAGGCCATATGTCTAAGGAAGGATGTTCAGATCTTTTTGAGGGTAGAGATGACATTCACAAGAATGCTCATAGGACAATAAACTTCTGTTGAGTGGAGGGGCTGGAGAAATTGGAGTTGTTCTTATAATAGTGGTTGGTTGGAGAGGAGTTGATGGAGGTGTTCAAAATCATGGATGCTTTTGATTAAATAGAAAGAATCTGTGCAGAGTGACAGTGAGCAGTGATCAGTTGCAAAAAAGATGCAGATATAAGAGGAGAAAGCAAGTTAACATTTTGAGGTAGATGACTCTTCATCAGAGTCATCCAGACTCAAATTGTTAGCTTGTTTTCTCCTCGTGGATGTTGGCTGACCCGCTGCGATCTCCAGCATTTATTGTTTTCAGTACAGATTCCAGCAGCTGCAATAATTTGCTCCTACAGACTTAAGGGCATGAGTAAAATTGTTAGAACTGCCTATGACTGAGCAGCACAAAATGGCTAATGACTGCCCGTGGCTAAAACCAGCAGAACATGATTGGCAGTAGTTAGAGAGCTTGGGAAAAATATTTGCCTCATATAGACTGCATAAGTTAGAACAATCTGTAGATATGCTTAACATGTGGATTCAGTTGTTTATGTAGGAGGCACAGATAGAACATTATAGCACAGTACAGGCCCTTCGGCTCTCGATGTTACACCGACCTGTGAAACCAACCTGAAGCTCACCGAACCTACAGTATTCCATTTTCATCCATATGCTTATCCAATGACCATTTAAAGGCCCCTAAGGTTGGTGAGTCTACTACTGTTGCAGGCAGGATGTTCCACACCCCTACTACTCTCTGAGTAAAGAAACTATCTCTGACATTTGTCCTATATCAATCACCTCTCAATTTAAAGCTATGTCCCCTCGTGCTAGCCATCACCATCCGAAGAAAAGATCTCTCACTGTCCACCCTATCTAAACCTCTGATTATCTAATAGGTCTTTGTTCAATCATCTCTCAACCTTCTTCTCTCTAATGAAAACAGCCTCAAGTCCCTCAGCCTTTCCTCATCAGACCTTACTTCCAAACAAGGCAACATCCTAGTTAATCTCCTCTGAGCCCTTTTCAATGCTTCCACATCCTTCCAAAATGCAGTGATCAGAATGTATGCAATACACCAACCGCGGTTGCACCAGAGTTTTGTACAGCTGAAGCATGACCTCATGGCTCCGAAACTCAATCCCTCTACCAATAAAAGCTAACACATCATATGCCTTCCTGATAACCCTATCAAACTGGGTGGCAACTTTCAGGTATCTATGTACATGGACACCGAGATCTTTCTGCTTATCTCCACTACCAAGAATCTTACCATTTGCCCAGTACTCTTCATTCCTGTTGCTCCTTCCAAAGTGAATCACCTCACACTTTTTCCACATTAAACTCCATTTGCCACCTCTCAGCCCAGCTTTACAGCTTATCTATGTCCCTCTGTAAACTGCAACATCCTTTTGCACTACTCACAACTCCACCAAACTTAGTCTCATCCACGCATTTACTAAGACATCCTTCTATGTTCTCATCCTGGTCATTTATAAAATTGACAAACAGCAGTATTCCCAAAACAGATCCTTGTGGTGCACCGATAGCAACAGAGTGAATATTTTCCACCAACACCACCATCTTTCTTCTTTCAGATAGCCAATCTCTGATCCTAAATCACCCTCAATCCCATGCCTCCATATTTTGTGTGACAGCCTACCTTGGGGAACCTTATCAAACACCTTACTGAAATCCATATACACCACATCAAGTGCTTTACCCTCATCCACCTGTTTGGTCACGTTCTCAAAGAACTCAAGAAGGTTTGTGAGGCACGATCTACCCTTCACAAAACCATATTGACTATCCTTAATCAACTTATTCCTGTTGAGATGATCATAAATCCTATCTCTTTTAATCTTTTCCAACACTTTGCCCACAACTGAAGCAAGGCTCACTGGTCTATAATTACCAGGGTTGTCTATCCCCCACGTCTTGACTAAGGGGACAACATTTACTATCCTCCAGTCTTCTGACACTATTCCTGTAGACAAGGATGACATAAAGATCAAAGCTAAAGGCTCTGCAATTTCCTCCTTAGCTTCTTGGAGAATCCTAGGATAATCCTATTCGGCCCAAGGGATTTATCTATTTTCACACTTTCTAGAGTTGCTTAATCTCCTTCTTGTGAACCTCAATCCCCTCTGGTCTAGTAGCCTGTATCTCAGTATTCTTGACAACAATGTCTTTTTCCAATGTGAATACTGATGAAAAATACTCACTTGGCGCTTCTCCTATCTTCTCGGACTCCACGCACAACTTCCCACTACTGTCCTTGATTGGTCCTAATCTTACTGCAGTCATACTTTTATTCCTGATGTACCGACAGAAAATTTTCAGATTTTCCTTGATCCTATCTGCCAACTACTTCTCATGTTCCCTCCTGGGTCTTCTTAGCCCTCTCTTTAGATCTTTCCTGGTTAACTTGGTTAACACAAGAACCCTATCTGAGCCTTCACATCTCATCCTAACATAAGCCTTCTTCTTCCTATTGACAAGAGATTCAACTTCTTTGATAAACCATGGTTCCCTCGCTCGACCACTTTCTCCCTGCCTGACAGGTAAATAATTACCAAGGACACACGGAGCTGTTCCTTGAATATATGACCATTTCACATAAGAGTTCTATATTTAAGTAGTGAATCTTAAATTAGTCAATCTATAATAAAAGTAGATTTTAGAATCTTCAAATAATCATAGATATAGATTCCAAAGTAGCGATAGATTTTCATGAAATCAGGCAATTCAGCGCATCAAGTACACACCAACCCTCTGAAGAGCACTCCATCCAAACCCACCTCCTACCCCTGCACTTCCCATGGCCAATCCATTCAGCCTGGACATCTCTGGACACTATAGCATGGCCAATCTACCTAACCTGCACATCTTTGGATGGTGGGAGGAAACCTGCACAAATATAGGGCAAACATGCAAACTCCATGCAGTCACCCGAGGCTGGAATTGAACCCACATTCCTGGTTCGGTGAGGCAGCAGTGCTAACTACTGAGCCACTGTGCTTGCTGACACCACACCCCACACATACATACAAAAAAAACTGAAAGCACTAGACAGAGATTTTGTGAAAAAATTTGTAAAGGACCTAGTTTCAAACAGTGATAAACAGCCACATAAAAACCAAAAGAGCTGCAGATACTGGAAATAAGAAACACAAACAGATATTGCTGGAAAAGCTCAGCAGGTCTGGCAGCATCAGTGGAGAGAAATCAGAATTAATGCTTCAGGTTCAGTGACCCTTCCTCAAAACTGATGGCAGCTAGGAAAAAGTTGGTCTTTATGCAGACAAAAGGGTGAGGGGAGGGGGTAAGGAGTAAACAATAGGTGAATATAGAACTCAAAGAGAGAGAAGAATAGTTAGACAAAAGAGTGAACAACAATCAGGCTAGGAGGGCGAATAGCTGTTCGTGGGGACTGTTAGTGGCTAACAACTGTTTGTGTGTAATAGGAGACCATGTGATAACAAGGCCTGGTATGCGGGATTGAGGTAAGGACATGGGAGATCTCAAACCCAAAAATTGTTGAACTCAATGTTGGCTGTAGGCTGTAGAATTCCCTTGCGGAAAAGTGAAGTCCCCATGTCATTGCAGGGAGAACTGAATTAGAGACGCCAAAACCCGCAGACATTAGAATGTAGGTAGAATGAACACATTGTCAGAAACAGAAGGATAAAGATAGGGGTGTCTAGTAATGATGAGATCACAAGAATTTTTGAACATGTCCCCAGGGCTACCTATCATCGATTATATGGTCCCATGATTGATTTGATTGGGTATATCTGTAATTAATAAATTGATTGGCACGTAAATGTAAAAGGTGGGATGAAAATAAGTGTGTAAAAATACATGCTTTTCCTTTGTTCATTGAAGAAGCCGCGGAATCCCTGAGATTTCTTCCCGACAGTGTAATTTCAATAAATTCTTTCAATGTAGGAAGGAAGCTCTTGGGTGCTGAGCGATTTATTTGGTCATTCCATCCCAACAAAGGCAACATGAGGGAACTTTTCGCCTGAATGCAGTGAAGACATGTGATCCAGATCAATACCTAAAGGAATGGTGACAGAGGTTACAACAAAAGCACCCAAAAAGGTTTGGATAAACAGTCAAACTTTTACAGGATTATCAGGAAAGTCTCAACAAATGGGCTATTCTTTCAACGACTCAGTATGGAAACAGTAGGCTGAGTCGCCTCCATCTCTTGTATCTACTTTCAGAACATGATGATCCTATACATATTTTTTGATGTTGGAACTAAATTGCAGAATTATTTTCAATTAATGTTTCCAAAATGTAACCCTGAAGTAAATTATTTATATATACTACATATACTTATTCAATTATGTACTGTTGGTGGCTACCACAGAAGTATAAACTATTGGACTGAATTTTGCATTAGACATAATAGTGCAACTAGCAACATCATTATTGTTCTAGAGTAACTGGAGTGCATCATCTGGTGTCTGTAAATGGACAGCTAACCATAGACTCAAGGAAATTGCCATCCAACTTGCCCACTCTACCAAGAACTTCACTAAACAGATAATTAGAATCTTACAGTGTAGAAAGAGTCCATTTGGGCAATCAAGTATCCACCGACTCTGCCAAAAGCATCCGACCCCTCCCCAGATCCATGGTTTGACATGTAACCCCACATTTCCCATGGCTAATCCACCTATCCTGCACATCGCTGAACACTGTGGCATTTTACCATGGCCAATCCACCTGATCTGCACATCTTTGGACTGTGGCAGGAAGTTGGAGCACCCAGAGGAAACCCACACAGACACAGGAAGAATGTGCAAACTCCATACAGACAGCCACTCAAGGTTGGAAACAAACTCTGAGTTGAAAATGTGTTGCTGGAAAGGCGCAGCAGGTCAGGCAGCATCCAAGAAACAGGAAATTCGACGTTTTGGGCATAAGCCCTTCATCAGGAATGAGGAAAGTGTGTCCAGCAGGCTAAGATAAAAGGTAGGGAGGAGGGACTTGGGGGAGGGGTGATGGAGATGTGATAGATGGAAGGAGGTCAAGGTGAGGGTGATAGGCCGGAGTGGGGTGAGGGCGGAGTGGTCAGGAAGAAGATTGCAGGTTAGGAGGGCAGTGCTGAGTTCGAGGGAATTGACTAAGACAAGGTGGGGGGAGGGAAAATGAGGAAACTGGAGAAATCTGAGTTCATCCCTTCTGGTTGGAGGGTTCCCAGGCGGAAGAACAAACTCTGAGTCCCTGGTGCTGTGTGGCAGCACTGCTAACCACTGAGCCATTGTGCACCCTTTCATCAAGATACTCAGATTTAAAATATTTGAGGGTCATGAATTTGCTCTGATTACCAACTATGTACCTACTAAACATGTTAGAAATAGTTATAGTTTATGGTCTGCAGCGTAGGTGATTTTTTTAACAGTGTGGTAAACGCAATTTATTGTGAAACAACTTTTCTGGAACTGAAAACTTACCCATTATGAGACTAGAGTCAAAATAAATTATTGTCTTTACTTTTTCTTTCAGTTTCTCTTAACACTTCAATTTTGTTTTTTTTCTTTATTGAACTCTTTACATGATTTCATGTTGTTAATATAGAACTTGCGCGTGGCTAAAAAAAAACATTTTGTCAAAATTGATCACCTTGCATTCATCAGGACAATTGGCAAGAATACCAATTTAAGGGAAAACCAAAATTTCTACTGTGGGGGGAGAGTGCTGAATGGTTTGCAAGTGGACTCTGATTGATAAAAGCATTGCTGTTGCAAACCCACCATTTGATGATGACTAACAGTTAACTACAAGACTTTCCCTGAGAGTATGAAGAATAATGTTAACAACTAATTTAGGATTGTCAGTCAGATTTATGGTTGTGGTACATTTGTGTGGACTGGAAATAATGTTTGATAATAGAGCTAACTTATTTGCAGACAGAGGGAACATGTACATACACTATGCCCATTTTGATTCAACCAAATAGGTGACAACTGTTCACTGGTTCATTTCTCAGGGTAATTTCATAACTGGTCAGAGCCCACCACCTACAATTTAAAAGTTAAACAAAGCCTGATAACTGACATCAGGGTGTGAGACTTGGGAGTAGAGAGTGGGAGTATGTGGGGGGAGGTGTTGGAGAAATTCATGATCATCAACTCAATAAAACAATTAGGTTTTATGCAGATGATAGCATTAAACAACTTGGCATTGTACTCCCAAAAGGATTTTACAGCAGTTATATAGTCATAAAGGTTGTGCAATAAATAATAATTACTACATTTGAACATTTTAAGGTTAAGGCAACAACGATGCTATGCTTCAAGACAGAATTCAAAGGACAAAGAACAAAAAAAATTTACAGCCCAGGAACAGACCCTTCGGCCCTTTAAGCCTGAACCAATCCAAATGTACTGTCCAAACCTGTCGGTCAATTCCTAAGCGTCTGTATCCTTCTGCTCCCCACCTACTCATGCATTTATCCAGACGCATCTTAAATAAATCTACCGTGCCTGCCTCTACCACCTCTGCTGACAATGCGTTCCAAACACCCACCATCCTCTGTGTGAAGTACTTATCGCGTGTATCCCCCTTAAACTTTCCACCTCCCACCTTGAAAGTGTGACCTCTCGTTATTGAATCCTTCACCCTTGGAAAAAGCTTGTCTCTATCCACCCTGTCTATACCCTTCATGATTTTGTAAACCTCAATCAGGTCCCCCCTCAATCTCCCATTTTTTAATGAAAATAAACCTAACCTACTCAACCTCTCTTCATAGCTAGCACCTTCCTTACCAGACAACATCCTCGGAAACCTCTGCACCCTCTCCAAAGCATCCACATCCTTTTGGTAATGTGGCGACCAGAACTATACACAGTATTCTAAATGCGGCCAAACCAATGTCTTGTACAATTTTAACATGACTTGCCAGCTCTTATACTCAATACCCCATCCATGAAGGCAGGCATACTATATACCTTCTTGACGACTCTATCCACCTGTGCAGCAAACTTCAGGGTACAATGGACCTGCACTCCCAAATCTCTCTGCCCATCAATTTTCCCAAGGCTCTTCCATTCATTGTATAATTCGCTCTAGAATTAGTCTTGCCTAAATGCATCACCTCACATTTGTCTGGATTGAAAACCATCTGCCATTTTTCTACCTAACTCTCCAGCCTATTTATATCCTCCTGTATTCTCTGACAGTCCGTTATGCTTTCTGCTACTCCACCAGTCTTCGTGTCATCTGCAAACTTGCTGATCATACCAACAGTGCCCTCTTCCAGATTATTTATGTATATTACAAACAACAGTGGCCCCAACACTGACACCTGTGGAATACCACTGGTCACCTTTCTCCATTTTGAGAAACTCCCTTCAACTACCACATTCTTTCTCCTGTTGCTCAGTTCTTTATCCACCTAGCTAGAACACCCTGCACACCATGTGACTTCACTTTCTCCATTAGTCTACCATGGGGAACCTTATCAAATGCCTTACTAAAGTCCATGTATATGACATCAACAGCCCTTCCTTCATCTATCAACTTTGTCACTTCCTCCAAGAACTCTATTAAGTTAGTAAGACACGATCTCCCCCGCACAAAACCATATTGCCTAATACTGATAAGCCCATTCTTTTCTAAATATAAATTGATCCTATCCCTCAGTACCTTCTCCAGCAACGTTCCCACCACTGACATCAGACTCACTGGTCTGTAGTTACCCAGAATATCCCTATCTCCCTTTTTGTACAGGGGGACAACATGAGCAACCTTCCAGTCCTCCGGCACCTCACCTGAACTTAAGGATGCCACAAAGATATCTGTCAGGGGCCCAGACATTTCCTTTCTCATCTCCCTCAGCAACCTGGGATAGATCCCATCCGGTCCTGGGGATTTGTCCACGTTAATAACCTCTAGCCTACACAACACATCTTCCCTATTTATGTCAACGTGATCCAGACTAATCAAATGTTTATCTCTAATCTCAATATTCATCACGTTCTTCTCCTCAGTGAACACTGACGCAAAGTAATCATTCAGAATCTCATCCATTCACTCAGATTCGGCACACAGCCTTCCTTTGCTATCCTTGAGTGGACCAATCCTTTCTCTAGTTACCCGCTTGCTTCTTATATAAGAATACAATGCTTTGGGATTTTCCTTAATTGTGCTCATTAAAGCTATTTCATGACCCCTTTTAGCCTGCTTGGTTCCTCGTTTAAGATTTGTCCTACTCTCCCGATATTCCTCCAGGGCCCATTCTGTTCTTACCTGTCGAGACCTTATATATGCTTCCCTTTTCCTCTTGGCTAGTCGTACAATTTCTCCTGTCATCCACGGTTCACGAATCTTGCCCTTCCTATCCTTTGCCTTCAATGGGACATGCATATCCTTGTCTATCTTTAATCTATGTTTGAAAGCCTCCCACATCTCAAATGTGGACTTCCCTTCCAATAGCTGTGTCCAATCCACAATTTTGATATAATCGGCCTTGGCCCAGTTTAGTACTCTTCCCTTAGGACCACTCTCTTCCTTATCAATAAGTATTCTAAAGCTTACAGAATTGTGGTCACTGTTCCCAAAGAAATCCCCCACCGCAACTTAGAGTCATAGAGTCATAGAGATGTACAGCATGGAAACAGACCTTTCAGTCCAATCCATCCATGCCAACCAGATATCCCAACCCAATCTAGTCCCACCTGCCAGCACCCGGCCATATCCCTCCAAACCCTTCCTATTTATATACCCATCAAATGCCTCTTAAATGTTGCAATTGTACCAGCCTCCACAACATCCTCTGGCAGCTCATTGCATACACGTACCACCCTCTGCACGAAAAAGTTGTCCCTTAGGTTCTTTTATATCTTTCCCCTCTCACCCTAAACCTACGCCCTCTAGTTCTGGACTCCCTGACCCCAGGGAAAAGATTTTGTCTATTTATCCTATCCATGCCTCTCATGATATTGTAAACCTCAATAAGGTCTCCCCTCAGCCTCTGATGCTCCAGGGAAAACAGCCCCAGCCTGTTCAGCCTCTCCCTGCAGCTCAAATCCTCCAAACCTGGCAACATCCTTGTAAATCTTTTCTGAACCCTTTCAAGTTTCATAACATCTTTCCAATAGGAAGGATACCAGAATTGTATGCAATATTCCAACAGTAGCCTAACCAATGTCCTGTACAGCTGCAACATGACCTCCCAACTCCTGTACTCAATACTCTGACCAATAAAGAAAAGCATACCAAACGCCTTCTTCACTATCCGATCTAACTGTGACTCCACTTTCTAGGAGCTATGAACCTGCACTCCAAGGTCTCTTTGTTCACCTACACTCTCTAGGACCTTATCATTAAGTGTATAAGTCCTGCTAAGATTTGCTTTCCCAAAATGCAGCACCTCGCATTTATCTGAATTAAACTCCATCTGCCATTTCTCAGCCCATTAGCCCATCTGGTCCAGATACTGTTGTAATCTGTGGTAACCCTCTTCGCTGTCCCCTACACCTCCAAACCATTTATGTAAATGATAAAAGGTAGAGGGTCCAGCACCAATCCTTGTGGCACTCCACTGGTCACAGGCCTCCAGTCTTAAAAACAACCCTCCACCACCACCCTCTGTCTTCTACCTTTGAGCCAGTTCTCTATCCAAATGGCTAGTTCTCCCTGTATACCGTGAGATCTAACCTTGCTAATCAGTTTCCCATGGGGAACCTTGTCGAACGCCTTACTGAAGTCCATATAGATCACATCTACTGCTCTGCCCTCATCAATCTTCTTTGTTACTTCTTCAAAAAACTCAATCAAGTTTGTGAGACTCCTACCACCTGTCCTGGATCGTTCCCCAGTACCCCAGGTCTAATATGGCTCCTTCCCTCGTCGGACTATTGACATACTGCTCTAGAAAACTCTCTTGGACGCTTCTTACAAATTCTACCCCATCCAGATCTCTTACGCTAAGTGTATCCCAGTCAATGTTGGGAAAATTAAAATCTCGCATCACCAGTACCCTATTGCCTCTACATGTTTCCATAATCTGTTTACCTATGTGTTCTTCTACCTCTCCCTCACTGTTGAGAGGTCTGTAATACAGTCCCAGCAATGTAACTGCACCCTTCTTATTTCTCAGCTCCACCCATAATGCCTCACTACCCAAGACCTCCATAGTGTGCTCCTTTAGCACAGCCATGATATCGTCCCTGACCAGCAATGCAACTCCACCCCCCCTTTTATTTCCCTCATTGTCCTGTCTGAAGCACCTATATCCTGGAACATTTAGTTGCCAATTATCATGCCCTTCCTTCAACCAAGTCTCTGTGATGGCAATAATGTCATACTCCCAGGCACCAATCCAAGCCCTAAGTTCATCTGCCTTACACACTATACTCCTTGCATTAAAGTAGATGCATTTCAGGCCACCAGTGTTTTTGTGCTCATCTGCTCTCTGCCTACTCTTCCCTTTATTAATGTGATCTTCATAATTCTTACAGTCTGCAGTCTCCACCTCGCTGCCTAGCTGTTTTCTCTTCTGGTTCCCAGCCCCCTGCCACATTAGTTTAAAAACTCCTCAACAGCAGTAGCAAAAACACCCCCAAGGACATTGGTTCCAGTCTGGTTCAGATGTAAATCATCGACTTTGTAATAGTCCCACCTTCCCCAGAACCGGTCCCAATGTCCAACAAATCTGAACTCCTACACCATCTATCAAGCCATGTGTTCATCCTGCCTATTTTTTCATTTCTACCCTGGCTAGCACGTGCACTGGTAGTATCCCAAGATCACTACCTTTGAGGTCCTCCTCTTTAACTTCTCTCCTAGCTCCCTGAATACTTCTTTCAGGACCTCATCTTGTTTTCTACTTATATCATTGGTGCTTATATGCACCAAGACAACTGGCTGTTCACCTTCCTCTTTTAGAATGCTCTGCAGCCGATCAGTGACATCCCTGACCCGCGCACTGGGAGGCAACATGCCATCCAGGAGTCCTTTTTTCGGCCATAGAACACACGTACAAAATTTAGATGTCTCCTATCATTCCACCTTTAAGACACTTTACTTATTGTTAGTCTGCTGATTCCCTCAATGCTTTGCCCTGCTCCCTTGATGCTCCATGAGCATCTCCTTCGATGCTCTATGGATTGAATGCTCTAAAGTGAAACATATGGCCAGAACATTGCTTCACAAAGGACTTTCCAATGTGAGCCCAGTTTGGATCACCACCAACTTCTCCAGGGCAATTAGGGATAAGCAACACATGTTGGTCTAACCAACAATGGCCATGAAATGATATGATAAAAATTTTGAAATTTATAGTGACACAGCAAAACAACAATAAAATGGCATAGTAACATCCAGCATACAATTGGTAAAGTTTACATAGAACACAGAACAGTACAGCATGCAAATGGACCCTCTGGCCCACAATGTCGTGCCAAACATGATGTCAAATTAAACTAATCCCTTCTGCCTGCCATTGGTCCATATCCATTCATTCCTTGCATATTCATGTATTTATCTAAATGTCCCTGAAATACCCCTACAGTATTTCACCACCATCCCTGGCAGTGCGTTCCAGACTTCAATCACTCACTGTGTAAAAAATATGCCCCTCATATCTGCTTCGAACTTTTTCCCTCTCACCTGAAATGCATGTGCCCGAGTATTAGACATTGCAACGCTGGGAAAAAGATTCTGACCATCAACCTTATCTATGCATCTCATAATTTTATAGACTTCTGTCAAGTCTCCCCTCAGCCTCTTCCCCTCCAAAGAAAGCAACCCAAGTTTCCTTATTATAGATATAATTGTTATATAGATATAAAAATTAAAATCTTTTTAAAAAAATCTTTCTAAAAGTTTTATTACTTCATATATTCACGTAGATTTCAGCCCAGCTTTTCATATTTCCTGGTGGCAGAAAACCCAACAAAGCTGCTCTCTCCCCAGCCCGCAGCCTCCATGCACAATTTCAAATCAGGCAAAAGTGAGGACTGTGGATGCTGGAGATTTGAGTTGAGAGTGTGGTGCTGGAAAAGCACAGCAGGTCAAACAGCATTCAAGGAGCAGGAATATTGATGTTTCAGGCAAAAGCCCTTCATCAGGAATGAGGCTGGGAGCCTCAGGGGTGGTGAGATAAATGGGAGGGAGAGTGGAGCTGGGGCAAAGGTAGCTGACAGTGCAATAAGTGGCTGGAGGTGGGGGTTAAGGTGATAGGTCAGAGGAAGGGTGGAGCGGATAGGTGGGAAGGAAGATTGACAGGTGGGTGGTGCTGAGCTGGAAGGTTGGAACTGGGCTAAGATGGGGGGGGGGGGGTGGAAATGAGAAAAGTGGTGAAATCCACATTGATGCCATGTGGTTGGAGGGTCCCGAGGTGGAAGATGAGGTGTTCTTCCTCCGGGCATCGGGTGGTAAGAGAGTGGTGATGGAGGAAGCCCAGGACCTACATGTCCTTAGCAGAGTGGGAGGGTTGGTTGGTGCGGGTGTCCCGGAGATGTTTACTGAAACATTCTATAGTAAGCATCCTGATTCCCCAATGTAGAGGAGACCGCATTGGGAGCAACGGATACAGTAAATGACATGTGGAAGTGCAGGTGAAACTTTGATGGAAGTGGAAGGCTCCTTTGCGGCCTTGGATGGAGGTGGGGGAGAGGTTCTGATGAAGGGCTGAAACGTCAATTTTCCTGCTCCTCGGATGCTGTGCTTTTCCAGCGGCACACTCTTGACAATTTTAAATCAGCCACTCTCCACCCCAGTTAAACAATTATGACCACAAGGGAAAAGGAGCTGAGAAAACTCTTAAATCTAAAAGCTGAAAAGGCCAAAAGACCAAATGACATACTTCTTAAAAGAATTAGTTGCAGAAATAGCAGAGGTATTGGTTGTGAACTTCCAAAATTCCTTAGATTCTGGAAAGGTCTCAGCAGATTTGAAAATAGTCAATGTTAAACATCATTAAAAAGAATATGGAGAGAGAGAGAGCAGGAAATTTTAGTCCAATTAGCCAAACATCTTTCATCAGGAAATTGATAAAATGTATTAGAAGGGAGGTTAGAACAATAAAATCATAATCTGATTAGATAGAGTCAATATGGTTTCTTGAAAGAGAAATCGTGTTCAATTAATTTATTGGGGTTTTTTAAGGAACTAATAAGGAAGCTGGCTGAAGGGGACCTGTGAATGTGATGTACTTTGATTTCCAAAAGGTATTTGATGAAGTGTCAAATGAACAATTGCTACACAAGCTAAGAGTTCAAGGAGTAAAGGGACAACATATTAGCTAACCAATCCACTATCCCAGAGATGTTTCCTGAAACATGGCTCTCGATGTGGTCTCTCTATATTGGGGAGACAGGACACTATCTTGCAGAACATCTCAGAGAACACCTCCGGGACACATGCATTAAACAATCCCATCATCCTGTGGCTAACCACTCCAACTCCCTCTCCCACTCCGCCAAGGACATGCAAGTCTTAGGCCTCCTCATCCGCCAAACCCTAACCACCTGACACTTGGAGGAAGAATGCCTCATGTTCTGCCTTGGAACCCACCAAACACATGGAATCCATGTTAATTTCACTAGTGTCCTCATTCTTCCCCATCACTTTATCCCAGATCCAACCCTCCAACTAGGCACTGCCCTCTTGAACTGCCCTACCTGTCCATCTTCCTGCCCACCTGTCCACTCCACCCTCCACTCTGACCTATCACCATCACCCCCCACCTTCATCAACCTGTCACATTCCTAACTACCTTCCCTCTTGCCCCACTCCTTCCTGTTTACCTCGGAGCCACCTTGCATCCCCTCCCCCCAAACCCCACCCCCCCATGTTCCTGATAAAAAGCTTATGCTCAAAACTTCAACTCTTCTGCTCCTCAGATATTGCCTGACCAGCTGTGCTTTCTCAGTGCCACATTTTTTGTCCCAGTATCTATTTGATTACAGGACACCCCTCATGCAACCACAGGGATCGTTCCAACAGAATTATTGATGGGATGAAGACTGCATACCAGGTTAAATCTGATCTTCCCAAACCTGGGCAGAAGGGCGAAACACCATCAGGAATGCCAATGCTGGACACAAGACTCTGCTAAGAGAGAGAGAGAGAGGGACGGCTCACTTCATGGGAGGATGTTTGGTGTAGGAACCTTGGGAATGACCCAGGATGTAAGAGGCATGGTCAATGCGAGGTCAGGTCCAGTGATGTGTAAACATGGGTAAATTTGAGAGTCCTAAACAAGTACGTGGACCATATGAAAGAACAAACTTGCAAATATTGTGGCAGCAAAGCATGCCCTGCTCCTTAACTGACTTTCTGACGATCCAAAACCTATGGGTTCTCCCTCTCCATCAAGCATTGAAAATACCTCATAATCTGCGATGGACACAGTGGATGTCACCACCTCAATACCTTTCCTGGCTGAAGAGGAGAATGAATGTCTTTGAGATGCTCTCGGCACAAGAGGCGCAACTGTGTGCTACACACCAACTGTATCCAAGGCAGAGTCAGATGAACCTTTCCTGGTGCTGAACCACCCCAGGGGGAGCTACAAGAACAAGAAATGGCAGATGTCCTCAGAGTCAGGGAGGAATGTAGTGATTGTAACAAGGTCAGCTATGTGGACTCCATAGAGTATGAATTCCCTGATTGGGGTTGTTAATCTGGTATTAACAGGGAGTTCTGACTGACAGATATTAACAGGAGTGTCTGTCACTCTGAGACTGGAGTTACAAAGGAAAACAAGAGTGGGTTGCTGCACCGGTTCTGAGTCTCCCTATTGAGGAGGGCGGTCAGTTGCTGATGTGCGTTAGCACCCAGGTCACGACGTTCCACCTACGGATCTTGCAGCGATACCTTTATACTGAGCCTCCTCCTAGGTGGTGCACCCTGGCGATGGATTTTTCCCGCCAGGTGCGTAACCTCAACTATGACACACAGCTCCTGTTCGCCGATCGTGACGGTTTAGAGGTCACCCTCAAGATGCTGCCTGTCTCTTTCCAGGACCTGATCACTGTCTGGATCATGGTGGAATCACGCCACGCCTACCCTCCAGCAGGAGTGGCGGCTATCGTCAGGAAGCTATTGCTCGGGAATCCACATCTCCGTACTTGCAGGTTCAAGTGGCTAACGGAAAGGAAGGGCCATGGCAGTGAGGGTGACCAGGGTCGGGGACGTGCTGGGTGGCGCGGGCCTGGGCTGGATGCTGCTGCAGGATATAGTGAGCAGGGCAGCAGTAGATGTCCGGTTCATGGCCACTGCCATTCAACGCCTTAAAATGGCAGTACTTGGACCCAATATCATGCACCAGTTGGAGGATGCTCATGTGTGCAGTGGAATCCTATCTGCGCTTACCCCTGCCCACACAGAATTGCACATTGGCCCACAACATGAGCTGCCTCTGGAGTTTTAGTTTTGCCCCTTTTAGGGACACAAAACAACGGGCCCTATATTGATTTCTGCTGCACACCGTTCACCACTTTTCCTAATCCACTGCCCAGGCATGCCTTGATGTGCCCATTGCCACCTGCAGTGGGGATCCCCAGTGGAGGGCTTTCCATGTGGGAGTCTCCCCCCCCCCCCCAACCTTTCTCTCAGGGATCTGGTGTGGAGGGTGCTGCACGCAGTGGTCCCCTGCAACTGCAGATTTTGGAGGTTCATGGACTCCCAGCCCAACTGCTTGTTCTGCAGTGCTGTAGAGTCTGTGGACCATGTATATAGTGGGTGTGGGCATTGCACTCGCTTTTTGATTTTCTTAAAAACTTAGCATCTGCTTTTGGTTGCACTTCAGTCCCATGCTCCTGATCTTTGGACTGCTGGTGCGGAGGGGGGAGGGTAGGTCAGAGGATTGCCTTGTGGGTCTGCTCCTTGTCCTGGCCAAATTGACCATAAACAGGTCCACACAGTGGGCTTTGGAGGGGGGTCATTATGGCCATTTGCCTGCCTCCCTTCTGTGGTTATGTTTGAGACCGGGTGTCCCTGGAGAAGGAGCACATGGTGCCCACCAATACCCTTGAACTGTTCAGGGAGATGTGGGCACTGCGTGGAGTGGAGTGCTTTATTTCTCCCTCCAACTCTATTTTGATTTAATCCCTGCCCTCCCATTCACCTTCTTGTTCACACAGCATTGCCCTTTGTTGAGAAAGGCACTGCTTTTCATTGGTCACTCGAGTGTTTCCTTTCTTTCTGGTGGCGGAATATAAATAAAAGTTTACGCACTTGTTGTTCTGCACTGTGTCCAACACCTGCACTCACATGACATGCGTGTTGGGGAAAAATAAGCACTTACCGCTGTTTGGCCGGTAATGTGGGGGAAAATTGAGAAAATAAACAGGAGTGTCAGAGGTTCTGTTCATTCTGTGAACTGGCTCTGAGGGATTTAGATCAGTCTCAAGGACTCTCCACGTGTAAATAAAAGATAACTCGGTGATGGGTTTCCGGCCCTTGCACAGTTATTTCAGCCATTTCAGCACAGGATTTAACTATTTATGGAAGAGGCACCCAGTCTTCACATGATACCACTAGCCAACAGGTCTCAAAACAAACTTTTTTGGGTGGCAAAATGTTTTGAAATTTTCTTGGAGGGCTTCTTTTTGATTTTCAGGTGTATTTTGGCTTTCCAGGACTCCTTTTAAAAAAAAACAGGTGTCAGATGTTCTGTTCACTATGACAGCTGGCTCTGTGGGAGCTGGTTCAGTGTCCAGGACTCTCCATGTCTGTCAGAGAGGGGACTAACTCAGAGCTGGCTGCCCATATCTGGTGTGCACTGCTCCTGTTGGTTTCTCTTTGTTTTTGGAGGAAACCTGATTCCTGAACTGGATGAATTATACAGTCAGTTTGTCAACTGATATTCTTTTTTTTATTGAGGACTGACTTCTAAACAAGCTGATTTAAACAGTCAATGTGTTACAGGTGTAACTCAGTTCTCATTAGGGAACTGTTTCTTCACTGGCTGATGCCAGAGGAAAGCGGGCTGGGAGGGTCAGTCAGAATGCAGGTTGGCCAGAGATCAGAAGGCCAACAATCAGTTTGTAGTAAAGCGACCGGGGTGGTCCGGTCAGTATGCGAGACCACTGGGATCTGGTTGGTCGATGATCAGCATGGAGGAAAGCAGGCCTGGGGAGGGTCGGTCAGTATGCAGGGCAGCCGGAGTCCAGTAGGCCAATGACTGTTGTGCAGGAAGGCTAGCCAAGGACAGTCTGATCAGTATGTGGTGTGGACAGGTGCCAGGTGTATTTTATAGCTGTATTAGGTCTGTGCTCTATGCACTGTTTCGCATTTGATTGCACTGTCTTGTCTGTGTTTGTTACTATTATCCTTGTGATAACTGAAAGAGGGATTTGAGGTTTGTTCTCATCTCCCTGAAAACTGGTTGAACGTTTTCCAGTGGGGTGGGATTTTGGGGTTTGACTTTGCTACCCTTTCCCCTGTATATGGTTTTTTTTGTGAGCTGCTGCTTTCTGCTTATTGTTAACTGTATTTTGTACTGTTCATTAAAATAAAAAAAACAGGAGTGTCAGAAGTTCTGTTCACTCTGAGGAAGCTAGATCAGTGTCAGGGATTCTCCACATGTAAATAAAGGGGGACTTAATTACTGGATATTGGACTCTGAGGAGTTATTCCAGTGTTGTAATTAAATACATCATAATATAATTTTTATCTGAAACTTTTTAAAGCAGCATTTTCCTCCGATGGATGTCCTGCTAATCCCTTGATTCAGTCGTCATTAATTCCATCACAACACATTGAGGTTGCAGCATCTGAAATCTATTGAATGCATTGCAATAATTTGCAACATTTACGTCAATGATACCTCCCTCAGTATGAAGCCGTCCGGTCAGCCTGAGCTATTTGGCCATTCTCCTTCACCAAAATATTTGGCTTTGAGTCACACACAAGAAACTTGAGAACAAAAATATTGACTGATGCTCACAAACGGACTCAGAGATTGGAAGTGTCTCATGAATGAAGAATTGAATGAAATGCCCCATCTTCTCTTTTAAATGGACATGAATGCGCCTAAGGTATGAATTCAAAGATTAGGCAAGTTATGTTCAAAGTCCTGGCCAATATTTATCTCTTACTTAACAAGAACTCCTGGATTTTATCATTTCACTGTTGAGGGACATTTCTATGCTCAAATTAGTAAGATTGTTTCTGATATGACAATTGTGACTATCCTTTAAAGTACCTCATTGGCTGTAAAGCATTTTGAGACATCAATGAAATGCACTAAGTTACTGTAAGTGATTTTTGTTCATTTGTCTTTACCACCAAGAGGACAAACAGCAGTAAAGTTGTGAAAACACTTTTACCTCCAAGACACATGCCAGCCTGACATTTATCCTCATTTCATCATTGAATTGCTATCTGGAATTTCTGACCTGATGCAATAAAGAGTATACTTCACTGCAGAAATTCCAAAAGAAAGCCCAATTCTTTTTCAGAAAAACTCTGGATGATGTGGCCACACCTGCAGCATCTATGTTTCCAGCGATATAAAACAAGCAATTGAATTTCAGCAGGCAATGAGAAAGTGGTTTCTGCACAACAGTCTTGTATAGTTTCAGCTTTAGGGGAGCTGTACAATCAGCGTGTAGTGAAATTGCAAAAGTTTCAAAATGTATTATGATACCACCTAGGAACTTCTTGCATTTAATTTAGAATCTTTTTATTGGTAACAGAAAGCCCAAGGACAGCTGCCTCTTTGTAGGCATTGGAATTCAATCAGCAAGTGCAGCTCCGCCTGTGCAGAGTGCAGTTTTCTCTTGTCAGTGAATGATGTGGAACCAGTGCTATAACTTGAGTCAGCTAACCCCATATCAATCTCAGCACGTATTGATTTAAAACTGGTACTTCCAGTATAACAATTTGTTATAAGTTACTGATTACTAATGGTTTCTTTTGGATTTCAAAATGCTCTTTCATTTAGAGCCTACCCTTCAGAGCACACTCATTCTAACAGAGCAGCAAATTACGAATATGCTTTCCTACTGTCAGATGTGCAACCGTGTATATAGTTAATAATGATTGCAATTATAATGAAACATGCAAGAGAGGCACCAAAACGCAGCATCCTAAATTACTTCCTACAGTTACATTAGTTGTCATTGAAAAATAAAAAAAAGTTATAATCAGCTGGACTTTACAAAATTCTCTCTTCTCAAACATTAAATTTTTTTTACCTGTTCGCTGATACCGCCAGTTATTCCACCATAAATAGAGCCAGATGACAAAAATTTTATCTGTCATATTGCTGTTTTGGGGACTTGGCTGACATATTCTCGACATTAGAACAGTACAAAATTACTTATTTCGCTGTGAAGCATTTGGGTGGAGTCCTAAACAGTGCCATGTAGATGCAAGAGTCATCTTACCCCCATCACTTCAACAATGCGAGCAGAACACCTGAATACACAGCTAAGATGTCCAACAGCTTCGAATATCCAGAGGAAAGTTGGGACACATGTATCACTTGGTATCTATTTGGGAGCCAAGACAGCTTAGCTATCTTGGATATTGATGAAGTGGAGTGGCCAGTGTTGCACTGGGGTGATCAAAGTTAAAAATCACACAACACTAGGTTATAGTCCAACAGTTTTATTTGGAAGCACTAGCTTTAAGAGCACTGTTTCTTCATCAGGTCACTGTGGACCAGAATCATAAGACCTTATGGGTAAGTATATGAATGAAAATGGAATAGTATAGGTTAGATGGGCTTTAGATTGGTTTCACAGATCAGCGCAATATTGAAGGGCCTGTACTGCGCTGTAATGTTCTATGTTCTATGATGAAGAAGCAGCGCTCTGAAAGCTAGTGCTTCCACCTAAGCCTGTTGGACTATAACCTGGTGTTGTGTGATTTTTAGACTTGAATATTAGCAATCAACTGCTAACTTCCAGAAAATTCTTTCAATAATTAGCTGACACTTGACTTACGGATCTATGTAAGTGAAGGGTGCTGATGGTGTAGCCTCTATCTCTGACCCAGAAGACCCAGGTTCAAATCTCACAATATGGCTAAACAGGTTGATTAAATATACCTCGAACCATTGAGATGACTTTTCTGCCAGAATTATTGGATTGTGGTCTTCAAGATAAGGACTTAAATGGCATAGCTTTGTTTTAGCAGCTATTCTCCAGATCCCTCACTCCACCCAGACGGCATCACTGGAGATCAGCTTGTAACCTATAAATACAGAAAAGTAGAGTTGATGCTTGTTTTTACTCATATTATAGCACAATCTATGTGAATTGTCTGACTCAGTTTTAAACGCAATTGAATTGTGTCCAAAATAACTTAGGTTTGTGATGTTTTACATTCTTTCTAAATTCATTTCATCAGGATCAGGCTTCAGCACCACACCCAGATTGAAATTGTGAAATTCAACATAATTCATTGATCCATGAAGCTAAATAAAGTGCATTTCTGTTTTTCGGAGCATAAGTAAAAGTTAGCTCATTTAAAATTTTATTTCATCAAAAAAAAGTAATTTGTCAATAAACTGACTATTTACACTAATGTAACCAAACAAAACGGTGAAGCATAATTTTTTTTTAAATTACAGAATTTTTTTAATCAGGCTACTCACAGATGGGAGATTGGACAATTAATTTGAATTAGCCTGTTCCAACATGTTATGATGCAACTTATGGACACGCCGGACTCAAACTTGGACCCTTTGGTTTGAAGGTAATGTTACTACTTCTTGCACTTATTAAAATAGTTTCTGTTTTGGATAACCCCATGGCTAGCTGTATTAATAAAGCTGCTTTAGGCCATCACACTTAGAGATATCAAAGTATGCCTCATGCAAAGAAAAAATGATTACACAAACTTTTGCATTGTCCAGTTGCACTGATACACAGAAGACATTATATTTGTGATTATGTGAATGAATGTTTGCAAAAACAAGTACTGAAATCTAACCAGTGCAATTTTAAATGCATTTTAGTATAATTTCCACAAATTGTTTTTGCAGGACCACTACCATACTGATAGAGCCCTGTAGGCAAGCAGAATGAATTTAGAAACCAACAAAAATTATAATTTTAATAAAATGGACATCAGAAAATTAAACCTGACAATGGTCTGATGAGCAAAAATGTTATACACAGCTAATATGCAAATAATTGCTTGGTAGTAAAGAAATTAAACATTACTAAAAAGAGACACAATGTCAAAACTTTCCAACTTTCTCACATCAGGACGGAGACACAAGAAATAAAAATTACTGGGAGCTGTGCATTATTTTATGCATCCTGAGGCAAGAGTGCTGATTGGTTGGACCAACTGAAATTGTTAATTGCCAATCTTAGCTTGGTAATTAACCTCAGGCCAGGTAGGTAAACTTCAACTGGCCATAGTATTGCCATAGGCAATGCAAAAGGAAGTGGTAAACTGTATGACCCTTTTTCAGAGAAAAAAAGTAGAATGTATGTGTAAAATCCTTTGCCTACACATAATATGGTCTTATGTGTGAAAATGCATAGCTTCTAGCACACACAAATGAAATGCACTACAAACTTGATTGATCATGTTAATTTGATTTCTGGTATAATTCTTAACAAATATTAGCCAGTAGAAAATTCACTTCGTTGTTGGACACTATGTTCTGAATTTTGCAAACACAGGTTGGTTGAACACGGACAACATATGTCCATGAACTGTCCCAAAATTATATGCTAATTTGTTCCGACTGGTATGTCATCAAGACATAAGGTCTATACATCTGGCATCACACCAGCACTGAAGCTCAGATACCGCATTACTCATTTGTTTGAAAGGCAGAATATTTATTTAGCTTGATGGCTGGTGCTGCACAATCCCACTCATGTGTTTCTTGCAACACACCCTATCTGCTTTGATTGAGGTTAATTAGCAAGCTATGACTGACCATTAACAGATGTAGCTGTATCTCCATGCCAACCATGCTGCAAAAATTGACGTTCCCTTTCAAAGTTTGACAGCTTGAGCAATTCAAAAACTTTCAACTTTGTTTCCTTGACTTTAACTGCTTAACATCTGATTTACATGAAGTTATGATATCATAGGTAGATATTATAAATATCAATGTGATACCAAATTAGCTTCAAAAATATATTCATATTATAGTCAATCTGTCAACATTGTAGGATACTGCTGTGCCTTAAAATAATTGAATATCAGTTACAATATCATGCTTGTGACCCAGAACTACCCAGGGCTCAAGAAAGTGGATGGCATCGCTTGCTGACTGCAAAGATTTAATGAGAACATACAACTCATTTGCAAACTAGTTATATGTTTATTCATGTACAGCTGTGCTATTATAGCTTGGCTGATATGTGATGTCAGTTTGTCTGCACTGTGAAACGAGACAGTGTTAGACTTACCACAAAGATGCAATTTTGAAGTAGATTCGTAAAAAAATGTGATCCGGGGAATAAATGCTAACAATGAATTATAGCAATGCCTCTTTAGTTGTCACTATTTGAACCCTGCCTTGACTTTCAGTCAAATCAATCACAAACAAAAACAATGAAAGGATATTTCCAAGTAGTGGTGAATTGTTAGGCATTTTATAACATGTTTGGAACTGCATGGAGTAAGGAAAGTTTTATTAATCCTACTAAAATGAAACAAATGTGGATGCTGGAAATCTGCAGCAAAAACAGTTCTCAATAAGGGTCACTTGCCTTGAAATATTAAAACTCTGCTTTCTCTCCACAGATGCTGCCAGACCTGCTGAATCTTTCCCTCAATTTCTACTATTGTTTTTATTAAACCTATTCTTTGATACAGATTAGAGTTTATTGCAGAATTAACTTGCCTTAATGGTGTTGTGGACCAGACCAAACCCGCTCTAAATATATAAAGATGATAGTCTAGAATCCAACTTCTTATTTTCACTGGCAAGTGTAAGCCGCTGTGTTCTGGATGCAGTTTGATTGGTCAAGCTTGAAGTCAAACATACTTTATGTTTATGTCATAGCACAAACAAAAGAAATAATAATTGATCTTTCCTTTATTAAAAAACTTAATAGAATAATAGATTACTTAACTATTAAACAGCAACTGTTCCAATATAGTAACATCCCATAAACACACCCTTGGCAAAGACAAATTCAGTAAAATACTGTCATACATTGAATCCTTCAGTGAAGAAGGAAAGAACATCAGGAAAAGATTCAGAGAGATCAAGAACTCGAGCATTTTGCTATAACAGAGAGAGATATATGACAGCTACAAAACTTCAAAAACGACTGAAAGTTAAACTAAAATCCTGGTTCTGTGGGATCTTGTTCCCACCTACTCATTTTGCCTGTTTTTTAAAAAAGAGCACAAAACTAGCTACATTGCTGTACTCGGAGCAGAAAGCTTGGCTCCAAGTATACTACACTTGTTTTCAAAGCAAACATGACAGTACAACTCATTCTTAAAAGCACATCTTGAAACAGGATCTGCCCTGCATGTGATTTCAGACTCAGAACAATGTGGGTGACTGTTGACTGCCACTCAGTCCTATCAGTTTCTATTAATTATCAAAAGAATGAAACCAGATCAACCAAATAACTTCAAATCTTCAAATACTAGAAACAACAACAGTAAATCCAGCGTGTCAATCCTACAAAAATATGGGGGATATTGTGAAAATCAGGAGAGCTGCCTCACAGCCTGACAAGAGTTATAATCATGGAAATGTACCTTATAGAAATTGTCATATACACCACCATTACAATCCTGGGCATGTTCTTTCTTACTGGCAACATGCACACAACAGAGGTGGCGCACAGTTAGATATAATCGGAAGAGTGTTGACCTGGGAGTCTTTCACCTGGGACCACCTGAAGTTTTATGGCATGGAATCAGATATGGACAAGAGAACATCCTGTCGATTACCATGTGGCATTTCTCACCATGGCTGATGAATCAGTACTTTTCCTTGTGGAACATTACTCAAATGAATACTATGAAGACAAGAGCAGCGAAAATACTGTGGCTGGGAGATCTTCAATGCACATAATGACCACACTGATGGAGTCCTAATGCAACAAGAGGGAAACAAGAAGACTAAAAACACACTTGACCACATCTTCTGATTGTGCATATGCACATATCCATGATAATATTATTAGGAGCGACCATCTCATCATCCTTGTGGAGACAAACTCCCAGTGTTGGTGTACTCCTGGTGATGGTGGTGACTGTGCCCAGAGCCTAGACTCTTGGCAGCAGTAGGCCCGGAGCCTGTACTCCCAGCAGCGGTTGGCTCAGAGCTTGGACTCTTGGAGATGGTGGTACCCAGAGCAGGGACTCCTGGTGGCTGTAGGCCTGGAGCCTGGATTCTTTGTGGTGTCAGCAAGGCAGCAGCAGCAGAGCCATGGTCTCCTGGGTTATTGGTGTCATTGCTCCTGTTCCTGGAGTGGGGCTCCTTGAGAACTGGATCAACTTGCAAAGACCTTGCAGAAGCCATGAAGCCATGCTTGAAACCCAAATTTGAACAAAAGATGACCTCTTATTAAAGTAATTTCATTTTATCCTTATTGTGACTCAAAATGGCACTGGATTGTTGTGACAAAACATTTATCACTATATCTTCAAGATATATGTGACAATAAATTGTTCTTTCAATAATAGTGAGACTTTTGATTATTCTGAACAAAGTGCATGACCTGACAATTTCCTAAATTAAACTCGATCTGCCAACTCTATGCTCACTCACTCAACCCATATCTATATCCCCTTGTTGGTTCCTTATGATCTCATCATAACATTCCCTCATGCCTATTTTTATACTGTCAGCCAATATGGATACATTATATACTACCCCCTCCAAACCATTAGTATAAATAGTAAATAATTGAGGCCCTATATTGATCCTTATGGCACTCCTCTGGCTATGCCTTTTCAACAGGAGTAAGACCTATTAATCAAATCTCTGTCACCTGCATGTTAACCAATTCTCAATCCATGCTAATATGTTACTCCCAATCTTGTGAGCTTCTATGTTATGCAATAAACATTTATGTGACACCTTACTGAATGTATTCTGGAACTCCAAATACAATACAAGGAGGTGCCCAATTTCTCTCAGTCCAAATTAGAACACTCACACATATAAATGCAATCTCATACAGGGGTTTAATTTTAAAGATCCAACATACAAACATTTCCAATACTAATGAATGGCTTCTTTATTTTGTTCTGCGTTGCTATCCAAGTTACATGCAAATTGACTTGTAAGTGGACACCAGAGTGGAACCAGTTCACAACCTGAGACTACTTTTAAGTCTACAAGTTTTCTATCACAACTCTGCTTGTTATATCCTCAAAGAACTCTAGACAAAATGTCAAACATGATTTCCTTTCACAAAGCTGTTGATTCTGATTGTGTTAAGCCTTTCTATGTGTCCTGTTATTTCTTCTTTAATAGTTGACCCCAGTGTTTTCCCAATGACAGATGTTAGAGTAATTGGCCCACAATTCCCTGCTTTCTGTCTCTCTCCCTAATTGAAAAAGGAGAGCACATTTGCAATTTTCCAAACCGCTGGTACCCTCACAAGTCCAGTGAATTCTGGAATGTTTCATCCAATGTCTCCACTACTTTCTTTAAGGTCATGGCAACATATCTGTCTTTAGTGTGATTACTTTGTCAAATTCTTTGTCACGTATGACAGAGACTGTCTCAAGATCTTTCCTCTCTTTTGCACCTTGCTTATCTGTTATCTTTGGTAAATTTATAGTGTTCTTAACCATGAAGACTGATGCAAAATATTGGTATAAATTATCTGACTTTCTCTGTTCCCTGCATTCGTTCCACAGAGAAGTGAGGATTGCAGATACTGGAGATCAGATTCTAGAATGTGGTGCTGGAAAAGCACAGCAGATCAGGCAGCATCGGAGGAGGAGGAGAAATGCCTAATGAACGGCTTCTGCCAGAATGTTGACTCTCCTGCTCTTCGGATGATGCCTGACCTGCTGTGCTTTTCCAGCACCACGCTCTCGACTGTATTCATTCCACAGTACATCCTTCAAAGGTCACATGCTTACTTTAGCTTCTCTTTTAAATAGGCCCGTAGAAGCTTTTGCTGTTTGTTTTTATGTTTCTTGCCAATTTATTTTCAGAATCAATTTTCTCGCTTATTATTAGTTTTTTAGTTATCTGATGATAGATCTTTAAATATTTACAGACTTCTGACCTACCATGTGTTTCTGTTTCTGTTGCTTTGTATTGTTTAGTCCTGAATGAACATTCTTCCTGACTGCCTTTGTTAAACACAATTTTCATATCAAGTTCTTCTTTTTTGTCCAGAGTAAAGTTTTGCTGAGCGATATGAAACATCTGCTTATATGTCCGCCACTGCTCAACCACTGACTTTCATTAATGTTCTTTTTTCGGTGAAGCTCTTTCTGCATACTTCAGTAATTTGTAACACAGATTTGTTACCAGAGATGCTGTTCCTAAACTGAATTTGAAAATTCTACTATGTTATGATTGCTACCTCCTGAGAATCCTTAACTATGAGATCTCATATTGAACCAACCTCATTACACATTATTAGTTCTAAAGCACCCTGTTCTTCAATTGGTTCTGCAATATTCTGCTCTAAGAAATGATACTTAATGCACTGTAGAAATCTGTCTTCTATGTCACCTTTGGCCATTTGACTATCCAGTTGAAATGCAATTAAAGTCACTCTTGATCATCATACTGCCTTCTTACATACTTCCAATGTTACTTAATTGTACATTAAACAACTGAGATTCCTGATCTCAGATGCTGTCTGACCTGCTATGCTTTTCCAGCACCACTCCAATCTTGACACTAATCTCCAGCATCTGCAGTCCTCACTTTCGCCTAGCTAGTTTAAAGCTCTAACTACAACTGTAGTTCTGCAATTTGCCAGGACACATCCCCCCACTTTGGTTCAAATTAAGCCCTTCACAAAAGAACAGCTTTCTCTTTCCACAGCATTAGTGCTGGTGTCCCATAAATTAGAACCCATTTTTCATAAATCAAACTTTCAATGAAGAGTGCAGAGTGATGCTGGGCATACCTAAAAAATGAGCCATCAGTCTCGTGAAACTGCAACACAGGATTGCATGTATGCTAAACAGAACAGGAAATAGTAAAAGACTGGGCTTAGTGAGCCCATACCAATAGAATATATCTAAAATCTGAAATCCTGCTGTATCCAGTGACAAATTGTGACAAACAATAATAAAATTACTAGAGGAAGATGCTCCACGAGTATCAATAACGGGAGATCCACAAAATGCTGGGCAATGCCCACCTCTGACAAAGAATAATCCAGCCTCTGACATTTAATGGTATTACCATCACTGAATCTCCCACTGTTAACATTCTGCAGGTTTCCATTGGCCAGAAACTGAACTGGATAAGCACAAAGAAAAATCAGAGGCTAGAAATTCTATAGTGAGTAAATCCCCTCCTGACTCCCCAAAGCTGGGTTTGCAAGGCACAAGTCTGCAGTCTGAGTGGAATGCTCCCCACTTACCTGGAAGAATATAGTTCCAACAATGCACAAGAAGCTTGATACCATCCAGGACAATGCAGCCTATTTTATTGACACACTATCCACAAGCATTCCCTTTCTCCACCATTGGCACACACTAACAGCATTGTGTACAATCTTCAAGGTACATAATAGAAAAACACAAGGCTCTTCAATCAATATCTTTGAAACCCACTACTACTAACATCTTAATGTACAAGGGCAGCAAATACATGGGAGCACAACCACTTGCGAGTTCATTTCCAAGTCACTCACCTTTCTGCCTTGGAAACAGTTTGTTCCATGGTCTTGGGCCTAATTTCTGGGTAATCCTCACCACCGGCATTTATAGCAAAGGGACTGCAGTGGTTCAAGAAGGTGGCTCACAACCACCTTTTTGAGGGCAATTAAGGATGGGCAATAAATGCTGGCCCAGCAATCAATGTCTACTTCCCTTGAATGAATAAAAATAACTTTTCATATGAATCTAAAATAAATGATTTTCTAAGAATATGAAATGTAGTAAAACGAGATATTATTATCAGTGTATGATCTTCCATTCTTCTTTTCTTGCCGTTTATATTTTCCACACAAACTTACATTGAATTCACAAAAAGCTACCCTGGGGTAAAACTGAGAGAAGGATAGCTAGGCTGAATTCAGAGCATTAAATGTTGAAGAAATTTTCATGGATCGTCAATGGATTAGCGAAAACTAAGAGAGAAAGTAAGGAGTGAACTGGGCCTTTAAAATGTTGAGGAACATCAGCCCTGAATTTCTACATACACAGCTTGACTTGGAACTTAATTACAATATGAAGCTTCAAAATACACCCTTATCATGTCCAAAAATAGAACCATAGTGCTGAGAGAAATAACACAGACTGGGACTTTCGACTGCTAATGTCTTTGGTCTGGAACTATAGTGTTAGTTTGTTAATCTATGAAACGCCCTTGGACTATACAAATTCAGCCACACCAAGTTTCAGATATGATATAAGCCTGCTGCAATGGTGAAGGCATGGAGCCATCTCTTCCTGAGATTGGGGTAAGCAGCCAAACTTTCTGGCAAAAAGGAAGGAGAAAATTGGACTTGGGGAAGGTTGACACCACACTCAGTAAGTGGGCAAAATTGGACTCTGGGTCATCCAAAATGGGCAACAGCAAATTGGCAGCTTGTTTTACACAACGCCTGCTTTTCATTTCTGAAGACTATAGCAGAAGAAAAATGAAGGATGTACATCATTAGTAGGCTTCTGACTTGTTATCCCCAATTTTGTGCTGAGTCCTCAAATCCGCAACTCCTCAGAAGAAATCTCATTGGTTTTAATTATTATAATGCAGGATGGGGACATCCTGAGATCATGAAAGCTAGGTGCAACATAAATGTGATTACTACTTTTTCCTAATTGCTCAGCTCCAAGTCTCCGTGAAGTTCGCATTCAGAATCTCATCACTTCAAAACCTCTTTTTGCACGACTGCTCACACAATTCCAGTATCTTTGGAGTAATTTTCAATAATAGCAAGCGAGTGTTACAGATGATGGCAGAAAACCTGTCACTGCAGAGTGCATGGATAGCACTAACTATCAGGTCAAAATAGCAACTCTAATTTTATAAAGGACACCTGAATGTCACATCGTCTTTCATGCAGAGTTTAACCACTATCTAAAATAGTGTTAGAAAACAACTGTTCAGTTCCTTTTTCTTTTAAAGTATTTGTCACTTGTTCAGCAATCAATATTTTTATCTTGTGCTTTCCTGTTCAATTTGTCACATATGAAAGTTTTGCTTATCTCAAGAAGGCTTGAATACAAAAGGAAGGAAGGTATGTCTCACCTGTACAAAATCTTGGTCAAATCCAATCCAAAGTCAGAGATTCATTGTTTAAAAATACGTCAGAAAATGGCATATGACCTTGGTGGCAGTGCAGCACACATTCACCAGAATGATAAAGGCGCAAGAAGTGTTCAACCACAGTGGGATATGAAATTTTAAATAGTATAGCTGCAGAGAAATCATTTTCTTTCCTAAGGAAATCAAAAAAAGATGAAATAGATTTATAATTGCCAACAAGCCATTTGGGAATGAAATCAGGAAACACTATTTCTTGCAGAGGTTTATGCAAGTTTGCAGCTCCCTCATCCAGAATTCTATTGATGCTGGAGGTACAACTGGAACTTTCAAAATTGAGATAGAACTTTTTTTTGGTAATGTGTTCAGAGACAGGATTATTAGGCAGGAAATGGAGTTGAGGTGCACAGCAGCAATGCTTTTGTAAGTTATGGAGTTATTCTCCACAACCACCTGATGAAGGAGCAGTGCTCAAAAAGCTAGTGCTTCCAAATAAACCTGTTGGACTACAACCTGGCATTGTGTGACTTTTTTTAACTTTGTACACCCCAGTCCAACACCGGCATCTCCAAGTCGCGTTAAATTATGGAACAGGCTAGAAGGGCTGAATGGTTTACATCTGTTCCAGATGCTCCTACGTTACTTATTTCTTTTTCCATGCACAAAATGCAAACAGCAATGAAAAGATTATTATTTATTGTCAATAACCAGTTACCCTTCTGAAGATGGTAGGAAGTCACATTTTTGATTTGACTGAGTGACTTGCTTGTTGGAGGGCGTTTCAGGGGTAGTTAATCACCGATCACATTGCTGTGAATCTGAAATCACATATAGGCCAGACAGGTAAGGGCAACAGATTTCCTTCCCTAACTGACATCAATGAACCAGATAGATTTTTATGACAATTCAGTAAGTTCATAGTCATTCACGAGTCCCGATTTACTTAATAAGTTGAACTTAAACAAATTTAAGCACCATGGTAGTATTTCAACTCATGGCTCCAAACCATTAACTCAAGGTTACATTATCACTATGTTATTATCCTCTTTGCAATGCAAGTGTGACAATACAATGGCATGTCCTTTTCTACTATTAAAATGAGAAAAGAAGGCTGGGTGTAAAGAGATAATTTCGTGGTAACACCATCCTAGTTTACTTGTTGTGTCCAGACATTAGGAATTCACTGTCTTGGTCACTTGCTCCCATTCTCTTCCAAGTGTGGTTCTTAAGTTCCTCCTGAGCCTCGCCAAATGTTAAAGCTATAAGCATTAGTGAAATTTGTAGCCTTATCCTTTGGTGTTCAATTTTCCTTATTTACAATTGTAACACAATGTTCACCAGCTGCCTCTTGTAATTCAATGTAACTTGTCTTCAAGACAGACAGACTTCCTTTAAGAAGAGTAGCCTGGCCACATCACATGCTGATTGAACATGCTTCCTGTTGATGCTAATGCAGCCAAAACCATGGGCCCAATTTGCAAACATGAACATGTTAAAAAGGAGGCAGCGCCAAATTTGTATGCTAGCCACATCTACTTGATTGAGTGCAGACAGATTGCACATTGTGCAACTTGCTCCCTGCGTCATTTTCTAATCTTTGATTTCCACAGCTCTGCAGAATTAATGGGCAAAAAAGTCAGTAGGAAATTCAATTCTTGTTATCATCTATTGACCCTCCACATCCTGAAATCTCCCTGTTCCCATTACTACAATTATAGAGGGCTTTAATGGGATCACACTGAGAGTATTGTATGCAGTTTGAGTCTTCTTATCTGAGGAAGGATGTTCTGGCTATGGAGGGAGTGCAATGAAGGTTTACCTTGATTCCTGGATGACAGGACTGATGTATGAAGAGAGATTGAATTGGTGAGGATTCAAGAGTATAGAAGCATAGAGGTGTTCTCAGAGAAACCTATAGAATTCTAACAAGAATAGATAGGCTAAACGCAGGAAGGGCATTCCCAATGGGCAGTACAAACCAGGGATCACAGTCTAAGGATACAGGGTACACCAGCTAGGACAGAGACATGGAAAATTTCTTCACCCAGAGAGCAGTGGACCTGAAGCCAAAATATTGAATATTTTCAAAATGGGGATAGATATAGTTCTTAAAGGTAAAGGAATCAAAGGGCATGGAGCAAGAACAGGGTCAAGATACTAAGTTGAGTGATTAGCCATGATCATCCTGAATAACAGAGCAGGCTTGAAGGGCTGAATGGCCTGTTTCCACTCCGATTTTCTATGTTTTTGATTTTACTAAAATGTGCTGAAAATGTGTTGCTGGAAAAGTGCAGCAGGTCAGGCAGCATCCAAGGAACAGGAGATTCGACGTTTCGGGCATAAGCCCTTCTTCCGAAGAAGGGCTTATGCCCGAAACGTCGAATCTCCTGTTCCTTGGATGCTGCCTGACCTGCTGCGCTTTTCCAGCAACACATTTTCAGCTCTGATCTCCAGCATCTGCAGACCTCACTTTCTCCTTTACTGAAAAGTGCACAAGCTTGTGGACACCAGAAGAGGTCAGGATCAGTGATCCACCTCTGTAGTTGAGAAAATGAAGATGAAGAGATATATAGCTTAAAATCCGCATTGCAAACAGGAATTGTGCTTTCCTTGTTAGTGAAAGGTTCAATTTTATTCAGAAACTTTAGGTCATGTCTTGTTTCATGTATTGCAACTGAATCAGTAAAAAGTTGGAGTCAAATGCTCTGAATAGGATTAACCAACTGTCAGGGATCATGTTGGAAGCTCCAGAAAAACAAATTTCCATGATACAGCTGAGTAAACCTATGAGAAAAATTATAGAGTATCACAAAACATTATTTATATAGAACATAGAACATAGAACATAGAAGGATACAGCGCAGTACAGGCCCTTCGGCCCTCGATGTTGCGCCGACCGAATCCTACCTAACCTATACTAGCCCAATAACTTCCAAATGCCTATCCAATGCCCGCTTAAATGAACATAAAGAAGGAGAGTTCACCACTGATACGGGCAGGGCATTCCATGAACTCACAACCCGCTGTGTGAAGAATCTACCCCTAACATCTGTCCTATACCTACCACCCCTTAATTTAAAGCTATGTCCCCTAGTAACACCTGACTCCATTAGCGGTAAAAGGTTCTTAGTATCTACCCTATCTAAACCCCTAATCATCTTATACACTTCTATCAGATCTCCCCTAAACCTTCTCTTCTCCAATGAGAACAGCCCCAAGTGCCTCAGCCTTTCCTCATAAGATTTTCCTACCATTCCAGGCAACATCCTGGTAAACCTCCTCTGCACTCGTTCTAAAGCTTCCACATCCTTCCTATAGTATGGCGACCAAAACTGCACACAATACTCCAGATGAGGCCTCACCAGAGTCTTATACAACTGCAACATGACCTCAGGACTCCGGAACTCAATTCCTCTGCCAATAAAGCCCAGTACACCATATGCCTTCCTCACAGCACTATTTACCTGGGTGGCAACTTTCAGAGATCTGTGTACATAGACACCAAGATCCCTCTGCTCATCCACACTACCAAGTAGCCTACCATTAGCCCAGTAATCCATCATCTTGTTATTCCTACCAAAGTGAACGACTTCGCACTTAGCTACATTGAATTCCATTTGCCACATTTCCGCCCAGCTCTGCAACTTATCTATATCCCGCTGTAACCTACCACTTCCTTCCTCACTATCCACAACTCCACCGACTTTCGTGTCATCCGCAAACTTGCTTACCCAGCTTTCAAGTCCTTCCTCTAGATCATTTATAAAGATAACAAAAAGCAATGGTCCCAAAACAGATCCTTGTGGTACACCGCTAGTAACTGCGCTCCAAGATGAACATAATCCATCAACTACTACCCTCTGTCTCCTTCCAGCCAGCCAATTCCTAATCCAAACCTCTAATGTATCCTCAATGCCATACCTCCGAAGTTTTAGCATTAGCCTACCATGGGGAACCTTATCGAACGCCTTACTAAAATCCATATACACAACATCTACTGCTTTACCCTCATCCACTTCCATAGTCACCTTCTCAAAGAACTCAATAAGGTTTGTGAGGCACGACCTGCCCTTCACAAAACCATGCTGGCTATCCCTGATCACGTTATTCCTACCCAGATGTTCATAAATCTTATCCCTTACCATTCTCTCTAAGACTTTGCCCACCACTGAAGTCAGACTCACTGGCCTATAGTTACTAGGGCTATCCCTACTCCCTTTCTTGAACAATGGGACCACATTCGCTATCCTCCAGTCCTCTGGTACTATTCCCGTTGACAATGACGACATAAAAATCCAGGCCAATGGCTCTGCTATCTCCTCCCTAGCTTCCCATAGGATCCTGGGGTAAATGCCATCAGGCCCAGGAGACTTATCTATATTCATCCTTTCCAATATTCCCAAAACCTCTTCCCTGCATATTTCCAGGGCATCCATTCTAATTATTTGTGATTCCATATTCACATCAGCAACAGTGTCCTGTTCCTGAGTGAATACTGATGAAAAGTACTGATTTAATGTCTCTCCAATCTCCTCCGCCTCCACACACAACTTCCCACTACTATCCTTGACGGGACCGATACCTACCCTAGTCATCCTTTTATTCTTGACATACCTATAGAAAGCCTTTGGGTTTTCCCTAATCCTACCAGCTAAAGACTTTTCATGTCCCCTTCTCGCTTTTCTTAGCTCCCTCTTTAGCTCCTTCCTGGCTACCTTATAACTCTCAATCGCCCCTACTGAGCCTTCACGCCTCATCTTTACATATCTTCAGTATTTTCTTTGAAAAATGTAAGGTCTTTGTGAAAAACCATTTGATCACTTTCAGATTAGGTGGGAACAGAGTTAGACAGGAGAAAGAATCTGTTAAGCAATCAGTGGTGGGGGCATAGGAGTGGGGAAGCTAAGGAATGGGTCAAACTAAGATCCTCTGTCAGAGAGCCAGCATGTACACAGCTGGCTGAATGTCCTTCTGTGCATTAAGCATTTTATAATTTTCTTAAGTCATTTGATAAGATTGCCAGCAATGTGCCCGCCCAGAGTGGACAATCATTGCAAGTCCAGCCCAGATTTAGCAATGAATCATTGATGAAAATATAGAAATCAGAGGAAATAAAACATTAAATACATGGAAATACAACAGCAATTTCACTACTTCAATAGTGGGTTAGGAACAGATGTCAATAGATACCCTCAGGATCCCAAGTGATGAATAGAGTTAATAGAAAAAGTATAGGCAGCTTTCACATGAATTCTGTAGAATTGACTGCTCTATTATCTCTGTGGAATTTGTTCATATCCAAGCTTGTAAAAAAATGGGTGGCTTAAATTTGGCTGACCACTTGAATTTTGGGTCTAATTGCATTTTTAAGCTAACTGCCACTACTCAGAACATAATCATTACTCTCACACGCCCCAGTAAATTCAGTGAAAAGTCTACTGCATTACTCAGCTTAGCCTACGGGTCCTTCCGCACAATCAACCCTGAACATGAAATTACAGTGTACCTGTCAATCATTTCTGCTGCTGTAGTAATGCTCAGGTAAGTGCATAAACAAGTAGCTCACTTAAATAAAAATGTTTTCTTCCCAAAACAGATTCTTCATTGAGACAACTTTATTAAGAGTAATGTGTGAATATTAACTGACATTTTATAAATTCAAGCAGACCATTCAATTCAAGGACAGTTCAGGATGGAGGATAAATGGTGACTGTGTTGATGATATTACATCATATAAAGGAATTTAACAAAACTCTTTCCAACTTTATAACATTCCCTGACTCCATTCCTGCTCCTGCTTATCAGCTGCCTCGACACCCGTATTTGCTATGACAGAATTTGACTATTCTAATTATTTTTTGGTCTCTGACAGTGTATCTACCATTATTTTAAGTCATGCAAAGCTCCACTTCCCATGTCCTAACATGCAGCAAATCCCATTCATAAATCATTCCTTACTCACATGAACATAAAACAGTATACCACTGGAACAGACCCTACACCCACAGTGTCTGTGCTGACCATGGTGCCATACTAAACTAAACCCATCCGTCTACATATGGTTAATATCCTCTGTTCCCTGCTTGTTTATGAGTCTAAATGCCTCTTAAAAATTACTATCGTATCTGCATTTATCACCTCTCATGACAGCACATTCCAGATACCTACCAATTTTGCATAAAAAACTGGCCTCACACATCATCTTTAAACTTTACCCCGCTCACCTTAAAACTATGCCCCCTTGCATTTGGGAAAAAGGTTCCAACTACTCTAACTATTCAAGCCTGTCATAATTTTATATATCTCCATCAGTTTGCCCCTCAGCCTCTGACGCTGTCGTAAAAACAATCTAAGTTTGTCCAACCTCTCCTTATAGATAATCCACTTCAATCCAAGTGGCATCCTGGTAAACCTCTTTTGCATCATCTCTAAAGCCTCAATATCCTTCCTGGGATGTGATGACCAGAAGTACACACTGTTCCAAACGTGGCCTAAGTAAAGTTCTTTGAGGATGTGACGAGAAAAGTTGATGAGGGTCGAGCTGTGGATGTGGTGTATCTGGACTTCAACAAGGCATTTGATAAGGTTCCCCATGGTAGGCTCATTCAGAAGTTCTGGAGGAATGGGATACAGGGGGACTTAGCTATCTGGATACAGAATTGGCTGGCCAACAGAACACAGCGAGTGGTAGTAGAAGGAAAATATTCTGCCTGGAAGTCTGTGGTTCCACAGGGCTCTATCCTTGGTACTCTACTGTTGGTAATTTTTATTAATGACTTGGATGAGGGAATTGAAGGATGGTCAGCAAGTTTGCAGACAACACAAAGATTGGAGGTGTCATTGACAGTATAGAGCCTTTATAATGTAGGCTGCAGCGGGACATTGACAGGATGCAGAGATGGGCTGAGAGGTGGCAGATGGAGTTCAACCTGGATAAATGCGAGGTGATGCATTTTGGAAGGTCAAATTTGAAAGCTGAATATAAGATTAAGGATAGGATTCTTGGCAGTGTGGAGGAACAGAGGGATCTTGGTGTGCAGGTACATGGATCCCTTAAAATGGCCAACCAAGTGGACAGGGTTGTTAAGAAAGCATATGGTGTTTTGGCTTTCATTAACGGGGGATTGAGTTTAAGAGATGTGAGATCTTGTTGCAGCTCTATAAAACTTTGGTTAGACACACTTGGAATACTGCGTCCAGTTCTGGTCGCCCTATTATAGGAAAGATGTGGATGCTTTGGAGAGAATTCAGAGGAAGTTTACCAGGATGCTGCCTGGACTGGAGGGCTTATCTTATGAAGAGTGGTTGACTGAGCTCGCACTTTTTTCATTGGAGAAAAGGAGGAGGAGAGGGGACCTAACTGAGGTATACAAAATAATGAGAGGCATAGATAGAATTGATAGCCAGAGACTATTCCCCAGGGCAGAAATGTCTAACACGAGGGGTCATAGTTTTAAGCTGGTTGGAAGAAAGTATAGAGGGGATGTCAGAGGTGGGTTCTTTATGCAGAGATTCTGAGAGCATGGAGTGTATTGCCAGCAGCAGTTGTGGAAGCAAGGTCATTGGGGACATTTAAGAGACTACTGGACGTGCATATGGTCACAGAAATTTAAGGGTGCAGACATGAGGATCAATGGTCGGCACAACATCGTGGGCTGAAGGGCCTGTTCTGTGCTGTACTGTTCTATGTTCTATGTTCTAAAGTTTAATACACCTACAACTAACTCGCAAAATTTTATATTCTATCCCCTAACCAATGAAGGCAAACATGTTGTATGTCTTCTTTAACACGTTATTCACTTCTTTTGCCACTTTCCGGAAGTTATGCACTTGAACCCCAAGATCCATCTGTACATTAAAGTTCACAAAGGTGCTGCCATTTTTTAAATTGCTTTTCAAGACATCAAACACCTCCTCCTTCTTAGTATAGATATGCACTAGAATATCAACATATCCCTCTTTAATCTTACCATGATCTAGGTCCTTCTCCTTGGTGAATAAATTCCTCTTGCATTTGACCTCCCAAAATGGGCAACCTCAATTAAAGTTCATCTGCCAATTCTCCATTCAATTTTTCAACTAATCAATATGCTGCTGTAACCTTTGAAAACTTCCTCACTATCCACAATTCATCAGTGAACTTTCTAATCAGACCACCTGCTTCTTCATCAAAATCATTTATATCAGATACAACCAACAGAGGTCCCAACACTGATCCTTGCGCAATACCACTGATCACAGATCTGCAGTCAGAAAAACACGTCTATACAACCACCTTCACAGACCAAGTCAATTTTGTATCCAACTTAACAGCTCATTGTATCTCCCCTGTGACTTAATCTTCCAACCAGCCTACTATGGGGGACATTTAGTAAATTCCAACAGAAACAAAAACAGCAATTGTTGGAAAAGCTCAGCAGGTCTGGCAGTATCCATGGAGAGAAATCAAAGTTAATTTTTAGTTTGAGTGGCCCTTCCTCAGAACTTCGTAAGTTTCATGTCAACAACATTCACTGTCCTACCCTGATCAGTCATCAGCATCACTTCCTCAAAGAAAATCAATCAAATTTGTGAGAAAAGATCCCCCTAGCACAAAGCCATGCTTACTCTCCCTAATAAGTCCATTCTTTTCCAAATGCGAGTGAATCCTGCCCCTCAGAAGCTTCTCCAATAATTTCCCTGTCCCCAATGGTGAGCTCCCCAACCTATAATTTCTTGGATTATTCCTTTTGTCCTTCTTAAACAAAGGAAAGCATTGGTCATTTTCCATCTTCCGGGACCTCACCTGTAGCTAAAGAAAATGCGAAGAGCTCTGTCATTGCCCAAACAATCTCCTCCATGGCCTCCCTTAGTATCCTGGAATAGATCCCATCAGACCCTATGGACTTATCTACATTATTGTTTTTCAAGACATCAAACACCTCCATTTTAGTATAGATATGCCCTAGAATATCAACATATCCCTCCTTAATCTTACCATGATTCAGGTCCTTCTCCTTGGTGAATATTGATGCTAACTACTCATTAAGGATTTCACCCACTTCCTTTCACACCATGCATGAATGAACGAGCACTCGAGCTACAAATCTTCTCCCAAACTTTGAACCATGCATGAATTCCCTCCTTTGTCCTTAAATGGACCTACCCATTCCCTAGCTACCCTCTTGTTCCTAATATAGGTTTAAAATATATAGGTTCTCCTTAACCCTCTTTGCCAAGGACATTTCATGGTGCCTTTTAGCCTTCCCAATTCCTTGTTTAATTTCTTTCCTGTTTCCTCCTTTATATTCCTCAAGGGCCTCATTTGATTTCCGTTTCCTAAATCATACATATGTTACTTTTCTCTTTTTAACTAAACTTTCACTATCTCCTGTCATCCAGGGTTCTTGAATCTTCCCATCTTTATCATTCATCCTCATAGAAACACATTGGCCCTGAACTCTCATCAATTGGCCTTTAAAAGACGCACATCTGTGGATTTACCCTCAACCAGTTGCTCCTGTTGATCTACAATGAATTCTGGCTAAGTAATGTCTCAATTTTAAAATCTGAATATTGCTGAATACTGCTTTTACATTTTGTTAAAGCAGTAGCACACAAGGAAACCAAACACATCTGTACTGCAGCACTGTATCATGGCGATCTCGACACCACTTCCACTCTGCAAATCAATATTTGTTGAACTTGTGAACTCAGCAACTCATGAAGTTGAGTTCAATTTGAATGACACCAGATGTGCCCAAATATATGGTGTTTCCATGGTGTCCCAACACTTGCAAATATCTTTATTGGATTCCACAAAAAATGCATCTTCAGTGGAATGACACCTAACATCCTACCTGCTGACCTTCCTGATATGTTTATTTGTTTGAATCTGTAGTTGTTTTTAGAATTTCTTCACTGGACATAATTGACTCCAACTGTACTCAAACTTACATTTGAAATAGACTAACTAAATACATTTCCCTGTCTTGATGTCCCAATTGAGAAATCAGCCAAGTGGTTCTCTACTGGGGATCTACCACAAACCTACCTTCACTGATCAGAATGTCAAGTTGAGATTTCTACAGATCCACACACTATTCAATTGGCCTTATTGGCAACCTTGCAAGTTGAACTTATGTTCTTTGTTCATCTTGCAAATGTGATGCTGAAAGAGGGCATATCAAAACCATCCTTTGGGATTAGGTAATTTCTCACTGACTGTCACACAAACACATGAACCGGTCTAAAGTAATCATTTCTAGTCCTGAAAAGGTTCTACATCAGATCACCATGGAAGGGTAAGGTATCTCAAAGATTTGAGCCACTGGTGAAGCTTGCTATTTCACATCACAATGTGCAGTAGAAACATGAGTAGTGTAAGTCACCAATAAGCTGCTGCCATCAAACTGAAAAGATGTTCTGCCTATCATACAAATGAGTAATGTGGTATGTGAATTTTTATGCCAGCGTGATGCTTGGATTATAGGCCTTACATCCCAAAAAAATAACAGATCATGTCAAATAGTTTATCTCTTCAGCTGTCCACAACCATCAAGGTACCCAACCAGCAAACACTTGCAATACACACAGCACAGTGTCCAACATTATATGTGATTCTGCTGGATGATTATGCCAACAACTAGTTTAGGGTTGCCAATCGGCTTCAGACTATGGTGTGTACTAGACGCTGCATATATTAATGCACAGGATCTTGTTCATTGCAGGCAGAAACAATATGTATGGGCTTTGCAACTGCTTCCTCTGAACAAAATTGGTGAGTCATTCACTGGTTCATTTCTCAGGGCAGTGTCTGACAAATCAGAGTCAACCTTGTCTGTTTTAAAATTTCAATAACGCCCAGCAGTCATAACTATCTATCATCATGATTTAATGCATTCTCCATGCAATACCTCACCAATCAGTCTCCACTTTCCAACCAATAAGCATGCTCCTCTCATGCAGCAGAAATATTGGACTCACCCTTGAATAGGTATTCTTGTCAATTGTCCTGATAATTTCAAGATGATAAAATGTTTCTTTTATTAGTAGCATTCAAGTTTTGTACTACCCAAAAACTAATCTTTAAATTTTTATCCCTGTTTTTAAATTCCTTCAATGGCCCAGCACTTCCAAATCTCAGTAACCTCCTCCAGCTTCAGAACTCTCTGAGATACCTGAGCTCTTCTAATTCTGGCCAGCTGAGCATCGCTGATTTTAATCACTCCACTATTGGAGCTGTTGAGGTCCTCTCTGCATCTTGCCAGCTTCTCCCTTTCTTTCCTCTTTTAGACAACTCCTTAAAACACTACGTATTTAAGTCAGCATTCGTCCACGTGCCCAAATTCTTTGTTCTGTATGTTTTTTAACAATGGTTCCACGAAATGCCTTAGGACTTTAAGTAAATCAATAGTGTTACATTATTGTTGAGTCATTCAAGTAAGCTCCAACTGTACTCACAACATGTGTGAAAAATAGCTGCTGGCTTTTGTTGTCCGTTCTTTGGACACTTCAAACAATTTCTAGGCAAACTCATTTTACTCGGGTACTATACTTGTGACACTGAGCTCTAATATCTGCAGTCCTCACTTTCTCCGACTATACTTGTGAGACAAACTAAAGGGTCAGAATCAATTTGCAATTCAACACAATTTTATTCATATAATACAGTAAAGACAGAAAAAATCTCTAAGGTGAAAATGTCAAATCTTTGTCACAATCTTTACCGAAACTACTACTGTTACCAGACCAGGTCCAGGTCCTACCCTTGCAGTTGAACTTGGCACTGCTGTGTAGTCAAAGAGTGTGGTGCTGGAAAAGCACAGCCAATCAGGCAGCATCTGAGGAGCAGGAGAGTCGACGTTTTGAGCATAAGCTCTTCATTAGGAATGAGGAGGTGGCCCAAAGGGGCAGAGAGATAAAGGGGAGTGGGATGGGGCTGTGGGGAAGGTAGCTGGGAATGCGATAGACAGATGAAGGTGATAGGTCAGAGAGGAGAGTGGAGCAGATAGGACAGAAGGAAGATGGACAGATAGGGCAGTGCTGAGTTGGAAAGTTGGATCTGGGATAAGGTGGGGGGGGGGGAAGGGAATTGGTGAAACTGGTGAAATCCGCATTGATCCCAGGTGGTTGGAGGGTCCAAAGTGGGAAGATGAGGCATTCTTCCTCCACGTGTCAGATGGCTGGAATTTGGTGACGGAGGAGGCCCAGGACTTGCATGTCCTTGACAGAGTGGGAAGGGGAGTTAAAGTGTTCGGTGGGGTTGTTTAGTGCCTGTGTCCCAGAGATATTCTCTGAAATGATCCGCAAGTTGGCAACTTGTCTCCCTAATGTAGGGGAGACCACAAGCAGTGGACGCAGTAGATGACATGTGCGAAAGTACAGGTAGGTCTCTGGCAGATGTGGAAGAATCCTTTGGGGCCTTGATCAGAGGTAAGAGGTGAGGTGTGGGTGCAAGTTTTGTATTTCTTGCGGTGGCAGGGGAAGGTGCCGGGAGTGCGGGTGGGTTAGTGGGGTGTGTGGACCCAACAACTGAGTCGCAGAGGGATTGGCTTTTACAGAATGCAGTTGGGGTGGGGAAGGAAATATATCCTTGGTGGTGGAGTCTGTTTGTAGGTGGCGGAAGTGATGAAGAATGATGTAATTTATCCGGGGGTTGATGGGTAGAAGGTGAGGACTGGGGGTTCTGTCTTTGTTGTAATTGGTGGGGTGTGGTTTAAGGGTGGAGGTATGGGAAGTGGAGGATTTGTAGTGAAGGGCACACAGGAGGGAAAGTTGAGGCCTTTGAAGAAGGAGCCCATCCAAGATGCTTTGTGGTGGAATGGGTCCACCTGGGAGCAGATGAAGCTGAGACGGAGGAATTGAAAATAAGGGATAGCATTTTTACAGGAGGCAGGGTGGGAGGAGGTGTAGTTCAGGTAACCGTGGGAGCCAGTGGGTTTAAAGTAGATGTCTTTGTTAAGTCGGTAGCTGGAAATGGAGATGGAGAGGTCCAGGAAGGGGAGGGAAGTGTCCAAGATGGTCCAGGTGAACTTGAGGTTGGGGTGGAAGGTGTTTGTGAAGTTGATAAACTGTTCAATCTCCTCATGAGAGCACAAGGTGGCACTGATACAGTCATCAATATAGTGGAAGAAAAGGTGGGGGTTGGTGTCAGAGTAGCTGCGGAAGATGGACTGTTCCACGTACCCGACGAACAGGCAGGCATTGCTGGGTCTCTTGCGGGTGCCCATGGCTACCCCTTTGGACTGGAGGAAGTGGGAAAGTTCAAAGGAGAATTTGTTGAGGGTGAGGACCAGTTCAGCCAATCGAATGAGTATGTCAGTGGAAGCATCGGCAGGAGAAGTAGAAACTCCCTGCAGAGTGCCTTGCTCAAGCTCAGGGCCACACTCTCCCAGACCCTTGCTGTTCTACACCCTTAGAAGAATCCACACACTCAGCAAATGTTTTTTCTCCACCATATCAGACATCAAGGAACGTAAGTGCACCAAACTTTTTTTTTACTTACCTCCAAACTCAGGATTCCTCAATAATTCCCGAAGCTTCTCCCAGCTTCCGGAAACACTCGGATGCCATTAGCCATACCTCTGCTTCAGCCACCACGACCGCGGCAAACAATGACATCTCTTCCGCCCCCCCGCTGCCCGACAGACCACAGTCACTGCTGATAATGCCACCTCTCCGAGTGCCGCAAGATCCACCGCCAATGAACCACCACAAAGTGTGCCTGGTACATCACTTCCACCCCCCGTAGTTGCTGCTGCCTCAGCAACCTTGCCCCCACAAACGTCACTCACCAGAACACTACAGACAAAATCGCAACTGTCACGTCTTACTTCACTTTTGCCCCCGTGGAGCCAACCAAAGGCTGCCCCCAACCCCCAGGGTGAGCATCACTTCTGTTGGTGACATCAACCACAATTCCATAACCACACCCACTCCAGATACAGTCTCCACCCCACTCCCAGTTCCAGCCCCACACCATGTCCTAGCTCCCAGCCCTGTCGTATTTTTACTATTTCCCCCCAGACCTTCCCCTCACTGAGGATGAACTATTAGTCCTCAGTAAAAGCCTCAACTTCATCCCCTGACATTCCCGGATCAATGAATTCAACACATGTTGCGACATGGAACTTTTCTTCCTCCTCCTCCTCCATGCTTACTTTTTCCTGAACTCCTGCCCACCCTCCAAGGACTCCTTCTCCTGCCTCCAACACACCCCATCCACCTGGTCTGTTACCTGCCCTTGACCTCTTCATTTCCAACTGCCACCTTGACACTGACCGCCTCAATCTATTCACCCCCCTCACCCACTCCAGACCCTCACCTTCCAAATGTGCAGGCCTCCACACCCTCCACTCCAACCCCAACCTCACCATCAAACTAGCAGACAAGGGAGTCGCTGTGGTAATTTGACGCACCGACCTCTACACCACTGAAGTCAGGCACCAACTCACAGAGACTTCCTCCTACTGCTCCCTTGACAATGACCTCACCTCCCATTATCAAATCACCACTTCCCAAAAAATCCACAACCTCATCACTTCAGGGGATCTCGCACCAACAGTCACCAACCTCATAGTCCAGGAAATCCACACCACCTGGTTCTACACCCTATCCAATACATTGTCCCCCTTGGTCCAGGATCACCACACATACTTTCGGGACAGCACACACACCCACCACCTCCTCCAAGGCTTTCATTTCTTCGGCCCCATCTTCACCATGGGCATCCAGTCCTTTCACATATTCATCCGCCATGACGAAGGCCTCCAAGCCCTCCGTTTCCTCCACTCATACCAACTCAACCAGTACCCTTACACTGACACTTTCATTCACCTGTTCATGAGATACGTGGAACAGTCCATCTTCCACAGCTCCACCGGCACCATTCCCCACCTCTTTCTCTAATACATTGATGACTGTAGCAGCATCACCTAGTGCTCCCATGAGGAGGTTGAACAATTCATCAAATTCACGAACACCTTTGGCCCTGCCCTCAAGTTCACCTGGACCATCTTGGACACCTTCCCTCCCCTTCCTGGACCTCTCCATCTCCATTTTCAGCAATAGACTCAACACAGACATCTACTTCAAACCCACCATCTCCCACAGCTACCTGAACTACACCTCCTCCCCTCCTGCATCCTGTAAAAACTCTATCACTTATTCCAATTCCTCCACCTCCACTGCATCTGCTCCCTGGAGGACCAAATTCCCTCGATGGCCTTCTTCTTCAAAGACTGAACTTCCCCTCCCACATGATTGATGATGCCCTCCAACACATCTCTTCCATCTCCCTCACCTCTGCTCTTGAGCCCCACCTCTCCAATCGCAACAAGGATGGAACCTCCCTGGTCCTCACCTTCCACTCCACCAACCTCCAGATACATTGCATCATCCTCTGCCATTTCCACCACCTACAAACAGATCCCACCACCAGGGATATATTTCTCTGTCCATCCCTACCTGCGTTCTGGAGAGATCATTCCCTCCACGACACCCTTGTTAGGTCTACACCCCTTCCCCTGCCACTGCAAGAAGTGCAAAACCTGTGCCCACACCTTACCCCCTCACCTCTGTCCAAGGCCCCAAAGGATCCTTCCACATAAACAGAGATTTTCCTGTACTTCCACACACATCATCTACTATGTCCGTTGCTCTCGATGTGGTCTCTTCTTCATTGGGGAGACAGGATGCCAACTTGTGGAACATTTCAGAGAATACCTCTGGACACACAAACTAAACAACACACCAGCCTGTGGCCAAACACTTTGACTCCCCCTCCCACTCCACCAAGGACATGCAAGTCCTGGGCCTCCTCCATCGCCAAACTCTAGCCACCCGACAGCTGGAGGAAGAAGGCCTCATCTTCTGTCTTTGAACCCTCCAACCACACCGGATCAATGTAGATTTCACAAATTTCCCCGCATGGTAGCACAGTGGTTAGCACTGCTGCCTCACAGCACCAGAGACCGGGTTTAATTCCCACATCAGGCAACTGACTGTATGGAGTTTTCACGTTCTCCCTGTATCTGTGTGGGTCTCCTCCGGGTGCTCCGGTTTCCTCCCACAGTCCAAAAATGTGCAGGTTAGGTGAATTGGCCATGCTAAATTGCCTGTAGAATTAGGTGAAGGGGTAAATGTATGGGAATGGGTCTGGGTGGGTTGCGCTTCGGTGGGTCGGTGTGGACTTGTTGGGCCGAAGGGCCTGTTTCCACACTGTAAGTAATCTAATCTAATGTTATCCCAGATCCAACCTTCCAACTCAACAATGTCCTTTTGACCTGTCCTACCTGTCCATCTTCCTTCATACCACTCACCCTCCTGTCTGACTTATCACCTTCACCCCCACCTTCATCTTCCTATCACATTCCCAACTAATTTCTGTCAGCCCCACCCCCTCTCCTATTTATTTCTGTGCCCCCTTGGGCCACCCCCACATTCCTGATGAAGATCTTATTCTGGAAACGTCGACTGTCCTGCTCCTTGGATGTTGCCTGACCAGCTATGTTTTTCCAGCATCGCACTCTTTGATTCTGATCTCCAGCATTTGCACTGCTCACTTTCTCCTGCTACTCTGTAGTCAGCTCTGATGAAATTGGCAAAAATTAGTCTGATGCATCTGTTAAAAAGCATTAATTTGTTACTCATTGACTTGGAACAAGATAGTCTTATGACAGTCCCTTAGCCAAAATAAAAAATCAATTTGAATGTTTTGGAGCATTGTATTCCTTTGTAAGTAAATGCAGCTCATCCTGCCTTGTCTCACTAAAAACAATCCACTGACCTGAAGATGCACTGAAATATAATCCACCATTACAGCAGCTCCTGAATATATTTAAGCGATTTCAGACAGCCTATCAAAATTCCTGTCGTCTCACAAAACAGCTCCCTTTCCTTTAGTTACCTTAACAAGATCATGCATAATGGATGATCACCTAGAGGCATTTAACTTACACCAGTTTATGAATCAGCTGCTGAGATAGGGAACAGGATTGTTAGTTTCATCAGTATGTTCCTCATGATGCTGTTACCTTCACAAACTCCAATGCTCCTCCCATGGTTGAACAGCCTCAACAATTTTCTTTTGAGATAATGGCCACAAGTTTCACTTCAGTCATGCTATTGAAACTTAGTACTACTTGCTGAGGCACAGCGTGTGATTTGATGTCCTGTTCAAAAGGACATCCACGTGGATTTTCCCAGCATGAGACAGAAGCCTGTGAAGAAGTGTTGTCTTGGCATCTCACAGTTCAGCTAGCTGATGCAGCACCAGGATACCTGACTTGAACTACCCATGACTTATCAATAAATTTAAACATAATTTTGCAAACAACAAGACTCACCTGCAAAATGGCCCCTACACTTGTGATTTCTTAAAATTTGCTCATGCATACAGCAGGAACTTGCTGTATTCTCAGTCATGCCAGCTGGCTTAGCCGCTGTCGCATGATAAAGAGAGCTGTCTCCTCAGGACTTACAGGTGACTTTGCTCACCTCAGCTCCCTGCTGTTGAGTGGCCCACAAGTGTCCTGTAGGAGAAGAGAGAAGTTAACAGCAGGCAGCAAGGGAAGGCTGGCAACATTGGCGGGTGGGCAAGTGTCAGATGGAGTAACTGTATTTTGTGTGTGGTCCAGGAAGTACTTCTGAGTGAATGTTGGTGGGGCGGGGGGTGGGGAATGTGGTCATTTGTGCATGTGGTGGCTATGTGATGGTATTATGACACGGGGTAAACTCCTCTGCTAAACTAAACCCGACACACAGAGAGGCTCACCTTGCATTGTAATCTGTTAAATTTCCAGAGGCAAAGAACTATCCCAGAGGTCACTATTTAAAGTAAAAAGTGACAATTTTATCCTTTAAATCCAACGGAGAAAATTAAAACAACAGTTATTTACAACTCTTTCCTCTTCAAACTATCTTTAACCTCCCACTCTGCAATACTGGTCCAATAAAACCCCCAATTAAGATTTTTAAAAATTTCAAAAACAACCAGCTGTTGAGTATTTTCCTTGTACCTTCCTCTGTAGATTTTCCTCTATTGGTTTTTCTTCAGTGTTCTGCTTCACAGGTCTTTCATATGAACAGGTACCTTTCAGAGAGCTGATCGGCCAGCAGTCTATACTTGTTAGTTTCCTTGGCAGTTTTCCCCCTAACTGTTCAAAATGCCTAGTTTTATACCCCAAAACATCAGATCATTTCATTGTTTTTAATGTTATTAGAACATTATATTTTAAATTAAATTGGATTTTGCTTTCTTGGCCATAATTTAAACTGACTGGCTGAATTTGAATTTGTTTTTGTTCCTTGGCAACACAACTCCAGCTATTTGTCTTAACTAAGTGTTAAATTTTTAATTTGTTCAAGACTCTCTGCACTTTCTGTCAGTCCTTGTTAGCTTTTCAACTCTCTTAAAGGTACAGTACATCTCTGCATCTTCATAACTCTCCCCCCAAAGAAACAATGAACCATTGTAATGAAAAGATGGCTTCATTTTTTTCTCTCTTCCTTAACCACATTATCATGACATACATATGACTTTAATCTGAGTTCATATTAACTTTTTCCCACATATGTTTAATGTTGGATAGATACCAAGCTCATCTAAATTTTATCAGTTAAATTCGCAATAATGCATCTGTGATTACACTCTTACAACCCACAACATGTATGATTTGCAAATTAAAAGGCGGTAACATAAAAGTCCAATGAAATAGTCTCATATTCTTGTCTTTAAAATGTTCCCAGAACGTAAGAAGACTGCGATCCGTGTGACACAGTCTTCATGAAATACACATTAAAATGCTGTAAGGCCAATAACAAACTCAATAGTTCTTTTTTGATTGTGAAGTATTTTCTCTGGTGGATGTTGAGTTTAGTCGAAAAGTAGCCAACTGGCAGTTCAATCCCATCATCATTTGCCTGTTGCAGTACAGTTCCAACTCCTACGTCACTAACATCAATGGCAACTTTGAAGGTTTTTGAAAAGTTTGATGCAGCTAAAATTGGTGCGTTGGTTAATCTGGATTCCAAATGATCGAAGCTTCCTGGCATTGTTCTGTCCACCGAAACCTTGTGTGCTTCTTCAGCAAATCAGTTAACAGTGCCATTATACTGCTGAGGTTTTGAACAAAACTTCCGATAGAATCAGCTTAGTCTCAAAAATCAAAGCACCTCTTTCTTCAAGTTGGTCATGGAAATTCCTCGATGGCCTTCATCTTTGTGTCCCGAGGGGTGAGCCTTCCATGACCGATGTTATGACCTAAGAATACCACCTCTGCTTTCGCGAATTCAGTTTTGTTTAAGTTTATTACCAATTTTGCTTCTGGTAATCATTCAAAGAGCTCTGCCAACTGTCCCATGTGATCTTTCCATGACTCACTAAAGATCACTACATCACCCAAATAGACTGCGCAGTTTGTTAACCCAGCCACAACTCTATTCTTGAGTCTTTGGAATGTGGTAAATGTGTTCTTCATTCCAAAGGGCATCACTTACGATTGATATAGACCATTTGGGGTTACAGGCGCAGAAGTTTCTTTTGCTGTCTCTGATAAAGATACCTATCTGCCTGTAAACATGCAGTAAACCCACCTTGGTGATGTAACTGGATTGTCAAATTTTCTCGATACAGTCCTCTAATCTCGGTATTGGATATGAGTCTGATTTTGTAATGGTGTCGATTTTTCGACAATCAATGCAAAATTGTTGAGTCCTGTCCTGTTTGGGAAGTAAAACAATCAGCAAACTCCACTCCCTCTGGCTCGGTTCGATGATATCCTCATTGAGCACGGCCTCCACCTCCTTCTGGACCTGTCTGACTTTGAAAGGATGAAGCCGATAGGGGTAATGTATCATCAGAACAGAATTCCCTACATGTACTTCATGTACCATAGCATTAGTCCTCCTTTTCTGACCCTTACGTATGTCCTCATACTGCAGTAACAAACCTCTCAACTACATTCTTTGCTCCTGAGACAGATAGTTCACTAAGCTATCCCAGTCCTCAAGGACTTCTTCATTTTTTAACATCCACCACATCTGGACTTGATTCCTTACTCTGCAGGTCAACAAACTAGCATCTGTTTCTCCAGTTCTTTCCCTCTTCTAGTTCTCAGGAGTGGACCTACACATTCATTTATAACCCATGTGAAAGGTTCTTTGAATACAGGATTTGACAACAAAGGTCTGGTTTTATTACCACCTGTGGCTTACCTCCTATTTGGCATGTATGATATGTATGGCAAAAGTTAACCACATCCTTGTGCATTCCAGGCAAGTAAAAATGTTTTTTTTGTACCTGAACCTGAGTCTTTCATACCCCTAGTTGACCTCCTACAGGTAGTTCACGTGCTAAGGGCAACACAATCTGATGAACTTCGACCCATTTCATCTCTGCACTAATCTGCCGTGGTTTCCATTTCCACCTGCGGTTTCTTTTTACAGATAATAACTATCAGGAATATTCTCTGCCTCCTTTTTGGAGTACATATCTACACGTATGCCTTTTATCGTCTTGTCTTTCTGTTTCAAGTCCTTTAGTCTTTCAGGACTAAACAATTCTGTCTGATTCTCTGCCTATTCAGGATTTTCCTGCACCATTATGTCAAACAGGGTACCCGCTAACGAAACTTCAACTCCTTCATCTTTCTCTTTAGTTTTTGCTTCATTCTGTGACTTATGATACTGGGATCTGGTTACTACACAATCTCCGAAAATACCAGGATATTTTTCTTTTAACTCCTCAGTTTCTTGATCTTCCTTGTGCTTTTCCTCAACAAGGGATGTCACTCCTATCTTGGACTCTGCTAAATAATTCCCAAGAACAAACTGGATTGCTGGAACTGACTCTGTCAATCACTTCCACTGTTACTTCCCCAGTCTTGAGTTGGCACTCCAACCTGATCTTCAATAGGGGAACTTAAAATTTCTGTCCATCTGTCCCACAAATTACTATATTCTTGGTTAACAGATCAGAAAGAGTGCAAATTCACTCATCACTTACTATTAGAGACTGGTTAGATCCTGTATCTCTCAAAATTATAACTTCTTGCCCTTTTCTCCCTGTTCTTTCTGAGTGAACTTTACCTACAAAGGTGAATTCTTTGTAGAGATCAGGTACTAACTCCATACCCAGCCCCTGCCTAGGCTGTGCACTGTCCTGCAGCTCCTCAGTCATTCTTGAGGTTTCCTTTACTACTTTCACCAATGCCAATGGCTTTGCTTCTTTTAACATCTTTTCCCTCAGTTTTAACGACCAGCACTGTGACTTTATGTGTCCCACTTTACCCCAGTGGAAACACCTGAGGCCTTTCTCCTCCTTTCCACCCTCTTGGGCATCTTTTTTAACCTGTGGTAAACATTTACCAGTGTTCTCAACTCTTTGGTTTGAAGTGTAGAATCTCCCCTTCTCCCAACTTCTATCCTTCACAGGACGAAATTCGGGCTGGAAGCTTGGCTTATACACCAACATGTACTCATCTGCTAATTCTGCTGCCCTTCTCACTTCCTGAACTTGCTGTTCATCCACGTGAATTCTTATCATCTTTGGAAGTGAGTTTTTAAACTCCTTCAGCAGGATAATGTCTCTTGGAGCTTCATAGATCTTATCTATATTTAAGGCCCACACCCATCTATCAAAATAACCATATTTAATTCTTTTGAACTCCACATAAGTCTGATCTGGTTCCTTCTTCATGTTTCTGAATTGCAGTCTATATGCTTCTGCTACCAATTCATAAGCTCTTAAAATAGCCTGTTCAAACTCTTCATAATCTCTTGACATCTCATCTACAGTGTGGCCAATGCCTCACTGACTCTGTCTACCAGTTTAGTCCGAACTAGCATTCCCCATAAATCCGTGGACCATTCCATCTGTCTAGCTAATTTTCAAATCAAATAAAGAAGGCTTCAACATCTTTCACATCAAAATGTAGCAGAGTTTTGACAGATTTGTATATATCACGACCTTTTCTTTTATTCCCCATTCTGGTAACTTGACTTTGCTGACTAAGTCACAACTTCTCAAGTTCACAATCTCTCTCTGCTCAGCTAAAAACCTTCTCTCTTTTTCTTCTTCCTCTCTCTCTTTCTCTCTCCCTTTCTTCTCACTGTCTTTGTTCAGCTGAGAACCTTCGCTCTCTCTCACTTTTTCCTCTCTCATCTCTCTTTCTCTTTCTTTTTCTATTTCTTCTCTCTCTCTTTCTCCTTCTCTCTTTATCTTCTAACTCCATTTTCTTCAATTGTAACTTAACTTTTGCTAACTATTGCATTTGTCTGTTTCTCTGACACACCTAAGTGTTTGAGTAATTGCCTTATAATTTCAGCTTTACTTTTGTCCTTCATTAAGTCAAATATAAGTTCTTTGCTAATTCTAAAAGCATGGCTTTTGTCTTTCCTCCTAAACTTTCTTGGCAAATTTGAGAATCATCTTCAAACCACAGAACCTCTTTAGAAATTTTAAGAGCCATTTCTTTCACCTTTAATTTAACCAACCACAAGTAACCAAAATTAAACAAATTGTCTTAACAACATTTTATTAAAAGATCTCGGACACTAACCGGCAAGTGTTTAAATCTATTGGGCTTTTCTTGTACCCCAAATCTATTCAAATCTGTCCAATTCTCAGACTGGATCTATCTAAATCTGTTCAAACCTCAGACAAGCCCCCAAACTGTCATGACAGGGGTAAACCCTCTGCTAATTTAAATCAGACACACAGAGAAGCTCACCTTGTGCCATAATCTGTTACATTTTGAGAGGCAAAGAACTATCTTAGAGGTCACTATTTAAAGTAAAAATTAACAATTTTATTCTTTAAATCCAACAGAGAAAATTAAAACAATAGCTGTTTGGAACTCCTTTCTTTTAAACCTATTTTTTAACTCCCACTCTACTATACTGGTCCAATAAAAAAATCCTGATTAAGATTTACAAAAAAAATTACAAATTTCAGAACCAGCCAGCTATCAAATCTTCTTTTTGTATCTTCCTCTGCAGATTTTTCTCTATTGTCTTTTCCTCAGTATTCTGCTTCACAAGTCTTTCAAATGAACGGGTGCCTTTCAGAGTGCTATTCGACTAGCAGTCTATACTTGCTGGTTTTCTTGGCTGTTCTCCCCCTAACTGTTCAAAATGTCCAGTTTTATACCTCAAAACATTGGATCATTTCATTTGTTTCAAAACTACTATAGTTCAAATTCAATTGGATTTTCAAAGTTTGTGAGAAGATTTGTAGCTCGGGTGCTTGTTGTTGTGGTTCTGTTCGCCGAGCTGGGAGTTTTTGTTGCAAACTTTTCGTCCCCTTTCTAGGTGACATCTTCAGTGCTTGGGACCCTCCTGTGAAGCGCTTCTGTGCTGATTCCTCCGGCATTTATACTGGTTTGAATCTGCTGCTTCCGGTTGTCAGTTGCTGTCCGCTGCAGTGGCCAGTATATAGATAGTGTACAAAATCCCATGCAAGGACAGCACAAAACACTACATAGGACAAACAGGAAGACAGCTAATAACCAGCATCCATGAACACCAACTAGCCACTAAAGGACATGACCAGCTATCCCTAGTAGCCATACACTCAGATGACAAACAACATGAATTTGATTGGGATAGCACCACTATTAGAGGGCAGGCCAAACAGGGAACAGCCAGGGAATTCCTAGAGGCAATGCAATCATCCACAAATTCTATCAACAAACACATCGACCTGGACCCTATATACTGGCCACTACAGCGGACAGCAACTGACAACCAGAAGCGGCAGATTCAAACCAGTATAAATGCCGGAGGAATCAGCACAGAAGCGCTTCACAGGAGGCTCCCAAAGCACTGAAGATGTCACCTAGAAAGGGGATGAAACGTTTGCAATAAAAACTCCCAGCTCGGCGAACAGAACCACAACATCAATTGGATTTTGGAATCTTGGGGCATAATTTAAACTGATTGGCCAAATGTGAATTTGTTTTTGTTCCATAGCAACACAACTCCAACTATTTTTTCGACCAAGTGTTACATTTTAACTTTGTTCAGGACTCTCTGCACTTTCAGTCAGTCCTTGTTTGCTTTTCAACTCTCTTATAAGTACAGCACATCACTGCACCTTCATAACAGTTGCAATGGATGCCTAATGAAGATACATTCACTTATTTTGACCACCTATATGACTCCTGATCTCACTTGCTTTTGAGCGGAGTCCTGGAGGGCCTCCTGCCACACCCTTCCCCCCATGGAACCATAGTATCTTTCCTCATGCACACCTCCAGCAGTGATGTTGCAATCACTGGATCTTTCACCCTGGAACACTCTCTCTGCCTGCTGTTATATCTTCCAGATTTTGCATTCCATAAATGTTACTGAGTGCTGCATACTTTAAGAAGGACAGAGTGCCTTTAAAAAAGAACAGGTTGGCTACACCACATACTGTCAGTGCATTACTGATTGAAGGAAAGGCGTCCCATAGTATTCTCATGGTCATCAACTGGAAGGACCAAAATATGAGCTGCCCACCTTCAATGAAACCACAAATCACCTGCCCAAAAAACAGTGCAGTGTCTCTAACATGGGATAATATCCAATGACACTTCACAGGAATATACTCAGATATAAGTTGACACAGAGCTAAACTTGGTTAAAGAATTGATGTTTAAAAATAGCAAGAGAGAGGAGAGTTAGGAAATTCCCAAGTTTGAGGCCTACATGGCTTAAGATACCAAACCAGGCAAAGGGAGTCAAAGATTTATAACAAAAAGCAGAATTGGAGGAGCATAGTGCTTCAGGAAAGTTGTAGGGCTGAATGAGTTCCTAGAGATTGGGAAGGAAAAGCTCATAGAGAGATTGGAACACCAGGATGAGAAGATTCAATTCAAGATATTAGTGATCCAGGTGTAATGCAGGTGAGTGAGTATAGGAACAGGGGACCTGATACAGTCGAACACCTCAATTCATTTTGTGTCAAGTGTGGCCTAGTTGATACATACTTACGCCTAGCTCAAGGTTGTAGGTTCAAGTTCCATTTCAGGAGCTGGAGCAGAAAAATGAAAGTGAGCTTTCGGGAGAGGCCTGCACTGTTGGAAGTGCTGCTTCTGGATGAAGGTTCAAATGGTGCCCCCCAGCTACTTGTCTGAGTGGATGGAAAAGATCCCTTGCCACTATTTTGAAGAAGAGTTTATCATGGTGGGTCCAATATTAATCCCTCAATCAACATTAGTAAAAGAGATTGTCTGATTGCTATCCATTTGCTTTTTTGTGAGGGTTTCATGTACAAATTGGCTATTGTGTTTTGTTTCAAAAGCACTTCATATTTAGTATTGTGTGGAAGATTTCTGTTTTGAGCCATTGTGGAAAAATGATTTGTTTCAAGCTTTATTTTTAAATGCTTGGAGAATTTTCTTTAAAAGAGATCATTGAAAGGTCATGGTGTGCATTGATTTCTTTTTTTTCAAACAATGCTTCCTGGAACTCTCATGGCTGTTTATAAATGGTTGTTCAGCTGTAAACCCTTGCTGGGGCTGCTTAAATAGTTATTGGATGGCGTGTGTTGATAAATTGAGCAAAAAGCCTTTGAGGAAGTGCTGGGCAGCTAATCTCTCCTGCTTGTAAAACAAAAAAATCCTTTTGTTGAGTTCAGGTTTGAGCTGTGTTGAAGCATGATGGAGGGAATCATGACCAGGGCCATAGATTTAAGGGGAGAGTCAGAAGGTTTAAAGGAGAAGTGAGGAGAAACATTTTCACCAGAGTGTAGTGGGAATCTGGGACACATTGCCTATAAGGGTGGTAGAGGCAGAACATTGAAGAAGCATTTCGACATGCACTTGGAATACTAAGGCACACAAGGCTATGGACCAAGTACTGAGAAATGGGATTAGAATAATTAAGTTGTTGCTGCTGGCCGACATGAACATAATGTACCTTTTTCTATGCTGTGGATCTCTATGACTCTTTTGGTTGAATGATTGGCAGGAACTTCTCAAAACTGTATCTCCTAAGCAAGCTCCCAGAGACATCCGTGCATGATTAGTAACATCCGCATGTGTCAGAACATCACAATGACAGAATCAGACCATATACTGCTTATCTTTTTGCATTCAAAAATAAACTTAATGGCTAGCTTTTTTTTATGTGAACCTCTGCAGAAGAGAGCAATCTTCTTATTTATCTTTTCCCCAAATGTGTATTTGTGTAGGTTTTGGATAATTTAACCAGAGGAACCTTTATATAATGCCAACAGCATATGTTAGCCAATTGTTGCATCTTAATGGAACAAGTATTGGCTTGATAAAAAACAATCATAGCATTTAATAAACAAATCTAATTGGTAGAACTTGTTATTTAACACCTAATATACTAATTGGCCATTTCAGTAACTGGGAAAAATATTTTTCTTTCATTCTGTGACCTGTGGAATAGTCAGATTTGAGTGACAGTACACTCCTACAGCCCCTGTTGTAACATGTTCCTACAGTAAAACAGCAAGTACATTTCAAAAATATTTCATTGGTTGTAAAAGCGTTTTGAGGTGTCAATGGTTTTGAAAAGCACTGTATAAGTGCAAGTTTTTTTCTAAATCTAGGGTCTTTGAAGTACATTCATGTTCCACTCTGCTTTATTTGATTACCTGTTTTGCCATTTTCTTATTTTGCACTTTGTGAACCCTGTCCTCTTATTTCTATTTAATGAGCACTCTGACCTTTCGCTATTTAAGCACTGACATTATGACAATCATCCTTGTTAACATGGTCCAAGTTTCAACATTACCAGTACATGAATTTATTGATTGGCAATCAGGGAGCACTTCAACAAACATGGTGCATGAAGAAAACTCATCCGTCAGGTAGCCCCTAGCTTTCATTATGGGAGCCTGATGAACTAATATAACTGAACATTCATATCTTCCACCCACACTGCAAACAGCATTTATGCAAAAATCCAGAAAGTGCTATTTTCTACTCTGCATTTGCTGAAAGTCTTTGTGTTTGGTGTGCACAATAGGCACAGCCCTGGCATTCTGAAATAAATGAAGCAGAACTAAGCACAGGTGGTCTGCACTGTCACTGCTGAAAAAAATTCCATGTGTCTTTTGTCGATCTTAATATCTCATTCTATGCCTCAGTGTGAAATTCTGTTTGATAGTGCTCCTGTGAAGTGCTTTAGGACACTTCTTTTACCTGAAAAGTGATGTATAAATGTAAGAGTTTTCTCCTGTTTCTTAATTCATTCCTGTACAATGTGTTGGTCTTACTGCTTTGCTATTCTGTCTCTCAAGCAACCTATAGAAGAGCAAAACCAAGCATTAACCTAACTTACATTGCTCACTGTTAGGTTTCCCTGGGACCTGCCACAGCAAAAAATAGTTAGTTCAGGAGGTAGCCTCCCCACAAATCCTGACTTTGACTTTTAAAATACATGAGGTTTAATGTGCATATCTCATAATTGGTTTTATAACTGGAAATGCTCAGCAGAACAGGCAGCCTGATTTCCAGAGGTGAGGTGAGAGTGACTGCTCTTAACATCAATCTTGTACTTTAATAAAATGTAGCATCAAGAGACCTGAGCATAATTTATGTTACTGAGAATAACAGGGAAGGTTTTCCATTGCCTGGAGTCATAGCTGTTGTAAACAAAGTAAATGATGTCTGTTTGAGGCTGAACATCTACAGGACTTTCTCAGGTTAGTATTCCAGGCAGAACAATCTTCAGCTGTTTCATCAATTACCAACACAAGGCCAGAAATGGAGATGCTTACTGATTGTTGCACGTGTTCAGTCGTGTTTGCAGCTCCTGAGATAACGAAGTAGTTGATCTTCACTCACGGGTATGACTTCAATGATATGCACATTCAAGTGATAAGTGTAAAGTGACAGCCATGCCAAACATGGACAAATCAATGGCCATCTCCCAAAAAAGAGAATCAAGCTATCTCCCTTTAACAATTGACAATTTTACCATCAGCCAAAAATATCTGTGGCTCACCATTGATCTAATCCAGGCCATCCACGTAGATAATGTGACTACAAGAGAAGGTTGGGAACCCTGCAACGAGTAACTAATCTTCTGACTTCACAGACTTACTGAATTATTATAGTGCAGGGGGAAGGCCATTCAGCCCATCTTGCATGCGCTAGCTGTATTATCTAGACCAGCTCTACCATCCTGTACCAATGACTTCCCTTTCCCCAGGCACTGCAGACCACATCTGTACTAAAAAACAATTATCAAATGCCTCAGTTGAACCTGCCTCCAGCATATTTCCAGGCAGTACATTCCAGATCCTGACAACTCCTGTAAGAAAATGCTTATTTTTCACATTATCCTTGCTTCCTTTGCAAATCAGTTTAAACCCATGCCCTCCTCTCATTTATTTTAAAAGTAGAAACAGCTTCATCCTACCAACTCTGTCGACTTTGCAAACCTTCATCAGATATCCTCTCAGCCTTCTTTTCTCTCAGGAAAACAGTTCCAACTTCTTAAATCTATCCTCATAACTGAAGATTTTCGTTGCTGAACTATTCTTATACATTGTTTCTACACATTATAATGCTGCACCCACAAATGTACAATGCTCCACCTAAGGTCTAACAAGTTTCTTGTACAAGTTCAACATCACCTCCTTGCTCTTACACTCTATGCTCCTAAAATAAAGTGGAGAACACATTCCTGATAAAGGGTTTATGCCCAAAGCATCAACTCTTCTGCATTGTGGATGCTGCCTGTCCTGATGTGCTTTTCCAATGCCACATTTTTTGACTCTGATCTCCGGTATTTGCAGTCTTTGCTTTCTCCTGAGAATTCAATATGCTTTACTCACTGATTTTTCCAACTGCTGCCTTCAATGATCTATGCACACCTACCCTTCGTCTCTTGCAACCCCTATGGAATTGTATCCTATATTTTATATTGTCTTTCAGTGTTCTTCCTTCCAAAGTGCATTACTTCACATATTTTTGCATTAAACCTCATCTGCCATCTATTCACCAGCTTGTCAATGTCCTTTGGAGTTCCCCACAGTTCACAACCCTTTCAAGTTTAGTCTCATATACTTACTATCAATTTATTGCACAATCTACAAGACACAAATTAAGAGTGTGCTGGAATCCTCCTCAATTGCCTGAATAAGTACAGCTTCAATGACATTCAAGAACTAAACACAAGGTAGCCCACTTAATTAACATGCCACTTTAAACTTTAAATTCTTCTACTGTCAATGTGCAATTCAAGTAGTGTGTGCCATCTACAAGATGAACTACAGCAACTTGACAACCTCCTTCAGCAGCACCTTCCAAATTCTTAACCTCTGTCATCTAAAAAACCAAAGTTGCAGATGGATTAGCCAAAAAAAAGGCAATTGAGAGCTGGGATAGATGTGTCCTTCAAGGAACAGAAATCAGGCTTTAATATTTAAAATCTGCATTAATGACATGCATGAAGGGATTGACAGTATTGTAGACAAATTTGCTGACCACACAATGTAGGAAAGCAAGCATTTGTATTCATCCACAAGATATGGCCTTTGCTGGCTGGAGGTGAAGAGAATCTATTTCGACTATAAAGAGGTATAGATAGGTTATGTGAACGAGCAAAACTTTGACAGATGAAGTATACTGTTTAAAAATATGAGCCTGTACACTTTGCCAGGAAGAATACAAAAGCAGAATATATTTAAATGGAGAGAGATTGCAATACTCTATGTGGCACAGAGGATCTGGATGTTCCCATAAGTGATTCACAAAAGGTTGTCATCTAAATACAGCAAATAATGTTGACCTTTACTGCAAAAGGGTCAGAGTATAAATGTAGGGATAAAGGTATAATGTCACGGCAGCTGCAAATCTAAAACAATACGGAGAATGCTGGAGAAACTCAGCAGGTCTGCTTCATCTGTGGTGAGAGAAATAGAACAAACATTTTGAGTCCAGTATCATCTTTCTTCATGATCTGAAAGACTCAAAACGATAAAAGTAGGAATGTAATGTTACAATTGTACAAGCATCAGTGAGGCTACATCTGCAAAGTTGTATGCAGTTTTGGTCTATTTATTAAAGGTGAGAAATACTTGTACAGAAGACAATTCAGAAAAGGTTAACTATGTTGATTCCTGCTATTACTTTAGGGTAAAATGTTCAGCACACTGGGCATACAGGTTATCAAGGTTTAGAGGAATGAAAAATGATTGTACTGAAACATATTGGTTCTTGAGGGGGCTTGATACAGGTTTCCTTCTTTCTGGGACAAATGGTTTCCCTCATAGGGGAATGTAGAACTTGGGTGCATGATTTCAAAATGAAGCGTTCTCATTTAAGGTGGATGCGGAAGACTCTCTCCCCTCCGAGTACTGGGAATTTTTGAGTAGCAGACATTGTATCATTAAACGTATTCAGGGCTGAGTTAGATTTTTCATCCCTCAGCAGAGTGAAGAGTTTGCAGGAATGAGGCAGGAAAGAGGAAGTAAGACTACACTTGGGGTCAACTATGATCTCATTGAAAGGCAGGACAAGCTCAAGGTGCCAGAATGCCTGATTGTGCTCCTCTATAATAGGATGTGGGTGTCACTGACAAGGTCAGCATTTGTAGCCCATCACTAAGTGCCCTGGAGAATACCTTCTGAAACTGTTGCAGCCCAACTGGTGCAAGTGAAAACTCAGGGCTGTTAGGAAGCAAGCGATGCTGAAGGAACAGCAATATAGTTCCTAGTCAGGATCCTATAGGGCTTGGATGGGAATTTGCAGTTCTGGTGTTTCCATGTATTTGCTGCACTTGTCATTCTATGTGGTAGATGTCATGTGTTTGGTAAGTTGTTGTTGCACAACTTGCATATAACGCATACTGCTGCAAAGTTTGGGAGAAGATTTGTAGCTCGGGTGCTCGTTGTTGTGGTTCTGTTCGCCGAGCCGGGAGTTTGTGTTGCAAACGTTTCGTCCTCTTTCTAGGTGACATCCTCAGTGCTTGGGAGCCTCCTGTGAAGCGCTTCTGTGATGTTTCCTCCGGCATTTATAGTGGCTTGTCTCTGTCGCTTCCGGTTGTCAGTTCTTGCTGTCCGCTGCAGTGGCTGGTATATCGGGTGTGTTTTGTTGATAGAATCTGTGGATGAGTGCCGTACCTCTAGGAATTCCCTGGCTGTTCTCTGTTTGGTTTGCCCTATAATAGTAGTGTTGTCCCAATCGAATTCATGTTGCTTGTCATCTGCGTGTGTGGCTGCTAAGGATAGCTGGTCGTGTCGTTTCGTGGCTAGTTGGTGTTCATGGATGCGGGTCGTTAGCTGTCTTCCTGTTTGTCCCATGTAGTGTTTTGTGCAGTCCTTGCATGGGATTTTGTACACTACATTGGTTTTGCTCATGCTGGGTATTGGGTCCTTCATTCTGGTGAGTTGTTGTCTGAGAGTGGCTGTTGGGTTGTGTGCTGTTATGAGTCCTAGTGGTCGCAGCAGTCTGGCTGTCAGTTCGGAAATGCTCCTGATGTATGGTAGTGTGGCTAGTCCTTTGGGTTGCGGCATGTCCTCATTCCGTTGTCTTTCCCTTAGGCATCTGTTGATGAAATTGCGCGGGTATCCGTTTTTGGTGAATACCTTGTATAGGTGTTCTTCTTCCTCTTTTTGCAGTTCTGGTGTGCTGCAGTGTGTTGTGGCCCTTTTGAATAGTGTGCTGATGCAACTTTATTTGTGTGTGTTGGGATGGTTGCTTTTGTGCATTGGTCATGGAGGGAGTGAATATTTAAGCTTGTGAATGTGATACCCGTCAAGAGGAATGCTTTGTTCTGGATTGTGTCAAGATTATTAAGTGTTCTTAAAGCCTCACATATCCAGACAAATTGAGATTATTGCATTACACTCTGTCTTTTGTCTTCTTAATTGTGGATACGTTTTGGTGAGTAACCAAAACTCCTGCTAACTCACCGTAGAATTCCTGCTAACTCACTGTAGAATTCCCAAACTCTGATTTACTTTTGTTGCCTCAGTATTTAACTGGATGCTCCAGTACACTTTCTGGTCAATTGTCACCCCCAAAAAGATGGTACTGGGGTATTCAGCAACAGTACTGCCATTGGCTATCAAGGCATTCTGGTTAGATTCTCTAGAGTTGCAGATAGTCATTGCCTGCATTTGAGCTGCATGAATATTACTTGTCATTTGTCAGCCTGAACCTATATCTTGTCCAGGTCTTGATGTGAACTCCTTTAGGATCCTTCAGAGTGAACACTGTGGTAACATCCATTTCTGATCCAGTGATGAAGCAGCTGAAGATGGTTGTGCCTCGGTCACAAGACTCCTGCAGAGATGTTCTAGGACTAACATGCCTGATTTTCAAAAACCACAAACATCTTCCAATCTGCTGACTTCAACCTTTAGAGATCTTCCCCTAATTTATATATGAAAACCTTTCTTGATGTCAAAATGAGTCACTCTCACTGCACATATGTTCTTTTATTAGTAGTCTTTTAAGTCTGTGTTTCTTGAAATATCGTTGACCTAAATGAACATGTCTCATTCTGAGATTATTTGCCTTCCCCAGTTGCATGTATACACAACATTTGCTTAGCTACACTTTAGCTAATATTATTAATTAGAAGTTTATTTAACATCTAATTGTTGACCAATACCTCTATAAGCCAGCTGCTCGCTTCATCTTGACCTGGGTACTTTTGTTTTTCATCTCTCTCTGTCTATTGAGTTTTCAGATTGCTTTTGCCATTTTCCATTTTGCACACATTTGCTGTTGGGCATCAATGTAACAAACTGTTTTCATCAATTCAAGCCATTTAAAGATATTCAAACTTTCACTTACATCATTTCAACCTTGGCCATATCCCACATTGTGAGTCTTTATCATTAAGAAGTTATATAGTTCCGCCTCATTTATGGATTGAAATCTCTGTTCAGCAATTCAATACTCATCATTATCCGTGGAGGTGAAATTCCTTGCAGCATTACAGCTTACCCAGCTAAATTTACTTAATGTACTGCATATCATTTTGGTCCATTAGCAGGAGAATACTTTTACACATGAGCTTGAATTCATCTGGGATTAATACAGTTTATTACATAATATACAAAAAAAGTCATCTGTTCATTTATTTCTTTACAGTTTGTTCCATCAAGGTGTGTGCAAATTTGTTGTCATCTTTCTCTGTGGCATAACAGGAATTGCAGTACTTCAAAAATACACCACTGGTTTGGAACTGCTTTAGAATAACTTGATATAAGAAGCTATATGAAACTAATTTCATTCTTTAAAGCACAGAGCCTACAGTTACTGTGTTTGGTTGGGAAACTTTCTTCTATTTATTACTTGCAAAGGTACAAACAAATCCCTGCTGGTTCAGAGTCAAAGGTCTGTAAATTCTAGAACAATACATGCCTGGATTTCAGAAACCGGACTGGCCAGAATGTCCAGGAACAACTCTGTTTTGAGCAGCTCAGCTGAGGTGAAAAAGGGAAAACCCATTTCGCTTGTTGCAATGATCCGGCTACTGGTTAAAGATCCCATGGCACTACACAAAGAAGATCCAATGTACACAATCTTCATTTAATCACCACCAACACTCAGTAGTAGCAGTGTGAACAATCTACAAGATGTACTGCAGAAATCTAGCTTGACAAATAACTGATACATGGGAATGGATGCGCCACCACTTCTAAGCAAGTCATGTTCCAACTTGGAAATATCTGATATTTCTTCACTGTCGCTGGGTCAAACTCCCTCCCTAAGGGCATTGTGGGTGCACCTACAGTAAGTGGTCTGGAGCAGTTCAAGAAGGCAGCTCACCACCAATTTCTCGAGAGAAACGAGGGAGAGGCAAGAAATGCTGGCCTGGCCAGCTTTATAAAGGAAAAGAGATTGTAACAGCTTCTGTGCTGCTCAAGATGTAGGGTAATTAAATTAAAAATCTTCCGATCAAAAAACTCTCAATGAAGAATTTTCAATGAAGAAAATCCTATAGAATTGTTCCTTATAGTTCTGAAGAAAACAGAGAAAATATAAAGCAATAGCTATGCTTGACAATTAATTTAATCATGACAAAAGATAAAAGGATTCACAATTTTTCACAATTGCATATTTCACATTCTCATATTTAACCGACATAGAAGGAAGAGTAGTCCACTCAGTCCCTCAGCATTACATCATGTGTATTCTGTGCCTCAATCCCCTTACCTGCTTTTGCTCCTTCACCCTTTATCCCTGAATTCAGCATAAACATGCCCAATCCAAAGTTTCAATTGTCCCCAAAATGTTTTTTTTGCAGGAGACAGCAACAGATTTTCACTAACCCTTTAATGAGGAATAAGTTGTTTTCTGATTTCACTCCTAAATAAAGCGACTCTAATTGTAAGATTATGTCCCTTGTTAGTTGATTCTTTCATTAGTTGATCTTTCTCTCATATAAACAAAAATTGCTCGAGAAACTCAGCAGGTCTGGCAGCATCTACAAAGATAGAAAATCAGTGAGTAATCCAAGATAGAGAACAGGAAAAAATTGTAGCCGTAACAGCTGCTCCTCTTTTGAGGTATTTTCAGTGTTGGAGCTGATTTCCTTGAATTCTAGGAGCAGTAATTACTGTTTTATGAGCTGTTGTATTGTTCTGGAGTTTTGCAGAAAGAAGTCAATACAACAGCACTTTAAAAAAGGAGGAAGATACACAAAAACAGTGACTTAATGGGAAGTGATTCAAATGGAGAAAGAAGCGTACACTGCTGTCTGACCTAGAAATGAATCTGCACAGCTATTGCCTTTGCTGTTTGATTTCAGGTATCTCTGGACATTGGAGTTTGTCTAAGAAAAAAATAGCAAACAATGAAATTCACTTCTAACCCTGAAGAAACTTACGTGGGGTGCAGCTAAGTGGACTTTTGAAGTGTTACCTTAATGCTTATTTTGTTAAGGTTTAATAGTGAGCAGAGTGGGTTGATTTTGATTATGTCTTTTATTGAGATCAGTCTTATGATTAAACTTTAAAAATTTAAAACAGAGAGATGAAGTTAGCCTGGAGCAGTATTTTTTAGAGCAGCAAGACTGTGCTATTTTCTGGGTCTGTGCATTCTCAAGGTGCAAAGATGGCCTTCAGTAGAGTGATGTGCTCTTCCCACCAGATGTGGAAGATTAGGGAGATTTTCTATGTTACTGACAATTATGTCTGCAGGAAATGTAATTGATTGTGATTCCTATCATATTGCATGGATTGGTTGGAGTGGCAGAGGCAATGAGGAATTTACAGAAGCTAGAGAGTGTGATGGATGGCAGTTGCAGGAAGGGAGATAAACAGTCAGGTAGATGGGTTACCTCCAGGAAAAGTAAGAGGGTGAGGAAGATAGTGCAGGAGTCTCCTGTGGCAATCTCCATCTCAAATGAGTATGCAGTTTTGGAAAGTTTAGGGGGTGATGGGCTCTCAGGGGAATGTGGCACTGACAGCCATGTTTCTGGTACCGAGACTCTCTAATGTAGATTAGATTACCTACAGTATGGAAACAGGCCCTTCAGCCCAACAAGTCCACACTGACCCTTCGAAGAGTAACCCACCTAGACACATTTTCCCTTTGACTAATGCACCTAACACTATGGGCAATTTAGCATGGCCAATTCATCTGACCTGCACATCTTTGGACTGTGGGAGGAAACCTGAGCACTAGGAGGAAACCCACGCAGACACAGGGAGATTGTGCAAACTCCACACAGACAGGTCCCTGGCACTGTGAGGCAACAGTGCTAACCGCTGAGCCACTGTGCCACCCTGTGTAATGAGGGATATGTCAAGGTCCAAGCGATTGATTGTGATAGGGGACTGTACAATTAGAGGTGCAGACAGATGTTTCTGCATCCAACAGCAAGAAATCAGAAAGGTGTGTTACCTCCCTGGTGCCAGGATCAAGGATATCTCAGAGAAGGTGCAGAATATTCCTAAAGGGGAGAGGGATCAGATGGAGGTCATCATACACATTGGAACTAACAACATAGGAAGAGAAAAAGATGTCATAGTATTCAGGACTTGACTGGAGATGAATTTGTAAAGTGTATACAAGAAAAATTTCTGATTCAGTATGTAGATGTACCAACTAGAGAAGGTGCAAAACCTGACCTACTCTTGGGAAATAAGGCAGGGCAGGTGACTGAGGTGTCTGTGGAGGAACACTTTGGGCCCAGTAACCATAATTTTATTAGTTTTAAAATAATGATGGAAGAGGACAGACCAGATCTAAAAATTAAAGTTCTAAATTGGAGGAAGGCCAGTTTTGAAGACATCAGGCAAGAACTTTCAAAAGTTGATGCGGTGGATGGGGGGGCGGGCAGACGTTTGCAGGTGAAGGGATGGCTGGGAATTGGGAAGCCTTCAAGACTAAGATAATGAGAGTCCAGTGACAGTTTGCTCTTGTTAGGGTAAAGAGCTGAACTGGCAAATTGAGGGATTGCTGAATTAGAGATATTGAGGTTTTGATCAAGAAAAAGAAGGGAAGCACATGTCACGTAAAGACAGCAGAGATCAAGTGAATCCTTTGAAGAGAATAAAGGCAAAAAGAATATATTTAAGAGGGAAATCAGAAGGGCAAAAAGATTCCTTATGTAGACTGGTTAGCAAGGTTAGGTCACATGGAATACAGTGATAATTAGCCATTTGGGAAACAGAACTGGCTCAGAGGTAGAAGACAGAGGGTGGTGGTGAAAGATTAATTTTCAAATGGTGGCCTATGGCCAGTGGTGTGCCACAAGGATTGGTGCTTTTTGTCAGTTATATAAATGATCTGGAAATGAACACAGGAGGTATAGTTAGTAAGTTTGCAGATGACACCAAAATTGGAGGTGCAGTGGACAACAAAGAAGGTTATCTCAGATTACAATGGGATCTTGATCAATTGGGCCAATAGGCTGAGGAGTGGCAGATAGAGATTAATTTGGGTAAATGTGAGGTACTGCATATTAGAAAGACAACTCATAGCAGGACTTATATATTTCATAGTAAATGATTTTTGAGAAGATTGTAGCTCAGTTTGATGATAAGTATGTAAGTTAGCTTGCTGAGCTTGAAGATTTGTTTTCACTGATACTAGTTAACATCATCAGTGAGAGTCTCTGGTGAAGTACTGGTGGTATGTCCCACCTATCTATTTATAGGTCTTGGTTTCTTAAGGTGGGCGATGTCATTTCTGGCTTTTTTTTCAAGGGAAGGTAGATAGGGTCTAAATTGATGTGTTTATTGATGGAGTTCTGGTTAAAATGCCATGCCCCTAAGAATTCTTGTGCACATCTTTGTTTTGCCTGTGCTAGGACGTGTGTGTTGTCCCAGTCAAAGTGGTGTCCTTCTTTGCCTGTATGTATAGAAACTAGTGATAATGGCCGTGTCTTTTAGTGATCGGTTGGTGTTCATGTATCCTGTTGGCAAGTGTCCTTCTAGTTTGTCCGATGTAGTGTTTTTCCTTGCATGGTATCTTGTAAATTACATTAGTTTTGCTGATGGCATCTAATGGATCCTGTAGGTTCATTAGTCACTGTTTAAGTGTGTTGGTAGATTTGTGAGCTACCACAATACCAAGGGGTCTGAGTAGTCATTTACATAATAACATGCAAGAACTGTAAAAAACATTACATCGGACAAACTAGCAGGAAACTTGTCACCAGGTTACATGAACACCAACTGGTCACCAAAAGGCATGACCCACTATCACTAGTTCCTATACTTACGGACAAAGAAGGACACTACTCTGATTGGGTCAACACACACATCCTAGGACAGGCAAAACAAAGACAAGCATGAGAATCCTTAGAGCCATGGCATTTTAACTAGAACCATAGGGTAAATAGGCTGGGGCTTCTTTCCCTGGAACGTCAGAGGCTGTGGTGTGAACTTAAAGAGGTTTATAAAATCATGAGAGGTATGGACAGGGTAAATAGACAAGGTCTTTATTTTCCCAGGGTTGGGAAAAACTAGACAGCATAAATTTAAGGTGAGAAGGAAAAGATTTAAAAGGAATCTAAGAGGCAACTTTGGCACGCAGAGGGTGTCGTGTGTTTGAAATGAGCTGCCAGAGGAAATGATGGAGACTGGTGCAATTGCAACATTTAAAAGGCATCTGGATAGGTATGTGAATAGGAAGGACTTAGAAGAATATAGGCCAAATGCTGGCAAATGGGACTAGATTTATCTCGGTTATCTGGCCGGCTTGGATGAGTTAGACCGAAGGGTTTGTTTTCATGCTGTACATCTCTATGACTCTATGTCCCTTCCAGAATTGAAAGCAGCTGTTAAAGGGTGGTAGTTACATTGTTGACTGAGGTGGAGGTGGGGGTATGATTGATGCATGCGAGTCACATAGATTGGAATCTGTTGCCAGAAGAGAGAAGCAGGCAAAAGTATTGATTACAAAAAATGTGGAGAGAGTTAAGTGCTGAATGTATGCTAATAAGAACTGCTGAAGAAGGGGCACTGGACTGGAAGTTTTAACTTTACTTTCTCTCCACAGATGATGCCAGACCTATTGAGTTTCTGCAGCAATTTTTGGTTTTGATTTAGATTTCTAGCATCCACAGTTCTGTATCAGGGAAGTGTCAATACTGGATGAAGAATAGGAGGGTGGGCTCTGTTCCTGAATATGTTCACACCCACCTCCACCCCAGTACACAAATTGAAACACAACACAATATAATGTAAAATAGCCATTTCTTAGCACAAGCAAATGTTTGTACAGCAGATCCTTAAAATTAATATTAATATGGTTTCTTATTTGTACGTACAAGCATTCATAAGTCAGACATTTGTCAATCAAGGACCACTTGTTGTTGAAAATACTTTGGCTGTACTGGGAGTAACCCATACAGAATACACCCAGGCGTATTGCTTGGTTGGGGTTCTCCCTGTAGCACTCTCTGTTTTGTTTCAGCTCCTCCGCGACAGTGGTTCTTTGTTTTAGTGATGTACCTTGTTGGGTTATGGACTCAACATATTGTCAAAGCTTTGGGAGTTGGCAACATGAAAATGATCCATAAGTCCGAAGCATATTTGTTTCACAAAACCAGAAATTGCTGGAAAATCTCAGCAGGTCTGGCAGCATCTGTGGAGAGAAGGCGGATTTTTGCATTCAGTGATCCTTCTTCAGAGCTGCTGAGGTAGCTGGTGCCCACAAATTGGGGATTCTGAAACTGACATAAAGTATTAGAGGAATGACAGAAGTAAGTGTGAAGGGACCGAACAGTGGAAGAATAAACCAAATTGAGGTAAGAAGAGGTGGGTTTTGTGAGGCAGGAGCAGGCAGAAACGATGGGTCTGCCCAGGCAGTGGTGTTTGTGGATTTTAGGAAGAAGGTAGAAGGGAGCTGTGCAGGTTTGGGAGACTGAGCTTGGAGGCAGTGGGGGGGGGGGGGGGGAGAGATGGGGTGGGGAGAGATCACCAGATTAAATGAGATTACTGACCCTTGTGGACGCAATGACTTGATGTTCCACATTGGGGTCATGGTCCATGGGGAGACTGGAGGAGATACCTGAGAGCTGGCACTCAGTCTCTGCAGTTTAGAGCTGCTGTAGGACTGTGGTGGACAAAGTTAAAAATCACACACGTCACCAGGTTATAGTCCAACAGGTTTATTTGAAAGCAATAGCTTTCTGAACGTTGCTCCTTCATCAGGTGGTTTTGACGGATAAGTAGTATTTTCCGCAACCACCCGATGAAGGAGCAGCGCTCCAAAAGCTACTGCTTCCAATTAAACCTGTTGAACTATAACCTGGTGTTGTGTAATTTTTAATTGCTTGGTCAAGTTATACCTAGGAGTGCCTGCGGCAGTTTCTCTGTGTTAGATTGCATTGGCAATCTGTCCTGAGCAAACAATTCCTCCTCCCAGGTTCCTGTTCGGCGTGTCTGAGGGTGTTGGCCGCCAGTTTGCTCTCACTGATGGACGGTACATTTGATTTTGAAGATTTTGGACATGGACGCCTTTCTTGCCGTGAAGATTAATGTTGAGGGGAAGCAGGCTTTTATTAAATGAGGGCTAGTTTTTACATAAAAATGGAATGATAAATGACACCTAATATAACACAATTATTGCCGAGATGAATTGACAATCTATTGCATCAAGGCGCTATATTAAACAACTTAAATAATCTTTTCACGAGTGAATTCCACCGCACGAAGACTGGTTGCTGCTTTTATGAGCGTAATTCTTCAGGTTATAGTTCCCCATTGCTGCCAATCATTTTGATGCTTATTTTTATTATATTGCTCTATTTTACAATGTTCTTTGTTCTATCATTCACCACATTACAAAAAGTGATTAATCACACGATATGTGTTGGCTCGTTTAGGTTATTCTGCAGGATTTGCGGAATAATGAGAAGTTAAACAGGAATTTCCAACTGTGCATTTTCCCCACATCCCCCACCCCAACCTTCTCCCGGGACACAGATATCCCGATAGCCCAGACCAACACACGCGGAGGCACAAATTGATCTTCTAGTTTAGCGTCTTATTTTGTTTCAATTGAACTGAGGGTCCCTTGGGTGCTGCTATTGTCTCTGCTGCCCCGAGCGTTTCCCTGTCTGGAATAATTTAACCTGAAATTTATGTGTTATTTCACAAACACCCGGCGTCTGAAGCGAATGATCTCTGGTTCTGTTTGAATGAGATGCAGAGTTTACAGAGAAGCGCATATCCACCTGCCTGGCAAGGACACAGCGGAAAGCACGGCGTTTATTGTGCTGCATATGAATTACTGGACTCGCTCGGATGAAATATGTGGCATATAAATTGTTCTAGGTACGAGAGAGAATGAAGTGCTTTTAAGCAAAATTGTCCCCACAAATTGATGATATATTGTTATCACAAATAGCGGTTGGACAATGCAATTCGTTCAGATGCAGAATAAAGGTTTTTCAGTCTGAGCTTGATTGCACGGCTGGAATCTGATGTGTTTAAGGGGACCCATACAGAACAACACCACTGTGGTTTGCAATTGTATCTGAGAACTAAATTGGATTGCAGCATTGAAAGGAATCAGTCGCAACTGTAACAATGACACTTGCAGATTGAAGGCTTTGAGTGTGTGGTTTAATTTGTTTTGACCAGTTGCCGGTGTAGTACAAATCATCATTCCAACTGATCAGTATTGCTGTCAGTTTAACAATGGTAGGATTAAATGTCTGCGTTTTGCTTCCTGGAGGATATGAAGATGATATGCGTGGAAAAGAAACTAAATTTGGTACTGATTGGCTTTTATCTTCTGAGACACAAAAGAAGTATTCTAAACTTATAAATGGGTTTTAGAATCATGGAAAGTAAGTGGCACAGAAAGGCCATTGGTGTCCACACCTGCTTAAAAGGAAAGCAGCCCAGATCTATTTCACATCCCAGCATTTGATCCATAACCCTACAGTTCACAAGGTACATAATATTTTAAATGAGTGAAGGAATTCTTTCTCTTCTCCCCTTTTAGACAGTGAGTTCCAGATCCCTACCACCTTCTGCATGAAACAAAATCCATCTACCAATTCATTTAACCTCTGTCCCCTCATTTCTGTACTGCCCACCCCCTCAATCCAGTCACCTCACAGTTTTGTACATCTCAGTCAGTTCTCCCCTCAGCTTTCTCTGTTCCAAAGACAGTAATTCTAGGCTATCTAATTTCTTTTTATAAGCTGCATTTTTTCAGTCCTGCCAGTACCCTCGACCCTCGCACAAACCTCCTCTGCACCTTCTCTCAGGCAATTACATATTTTCTGTAATGAGCAGGCCAGAGCTGCACTCAGTAATTGTGCCCTAACTAATGATCTGTACAGCGCCAGCATATCCTTCCTTGCTGTATACCTCAGCTTATAAAGGAAAGGATTCTGAATGCCTTCTTAACCATCTTAATGATCTGTTCTGCTATATTTTAGACTTTCTGGACTTTGGAAAAGCCTGTGGACTCTCACTTTAAGGCCCTTCACTTCCTCGACACATCTCAGTATTCTCCCATTAATTGTCTGTGCCATGCCTTGATTGACCTCTCTAAACGCATCACCTCACACTGCTCAGGGTTGAACTGAATTTGTTGTTTTCCACGCACCTGACAAGTCCACTGATATCGTCGTCATTTTGCAGTCTCCTATTTATAGATTATAGGTTCATGTCAGATTACAAAGATTATATGGTGCAGAAATTGACCATTCAGCCCAACCAATACTTGCACATATGAAGATTCAATTTGATCATCATCCGAACTTCCCTTATTTAAATGTTTCATTAATTTGCTATTCCTGTCTTGTTCAACCGCTTGTCTAGATTCCTCTTAAATACATCCAAAATGTTCATTTAACCAGTAGTTGCAACAGTGAGTACCACATTCTCACATGTCGCCAGATGAAGTTTCTGCTGAATTTTCTATTCAATTTCTTGCTGGCTGCCATATCAATGGCCTGTTAGAGATACTCATCCCCACAAGTGTAAGCACTTTCTCTATATCCACTCTGTTAAAACCTGTCATAATTTTAAAGACTTCTATTAGGTCACCCCCTCAGTCTTTTTTTTATTCAAGAGAAATATGGTGTAAAATTATAAATTTGTCGATCTCAAATTTCCAGTTTGAGGGCATCGAAGCCAAGAAGCTTTCTAACTGGAAGACTGAGCCAGGGGTCTGAACTTAGGATCTAGAAACATGCATTTAGATCCATTGATAGCAACAAACAAATTTCACAGAATCACAGCAGTGTTACAAGTGCAGAAGAAGGCTATTCAGCCATTGTGTCTGCACCGCCTTGCAAACTATTACGACTCAGTGCCATACCCTTGCATATTGTTTCTATTTGAATAACCATCCAGTGCCCTTTTGAATGCCTCAATTGAATCCTGTATCCACCACAATTCCTGACAGTACATTCTAGACCCAAACCATTCATCGCCTGAAAACAGTCTTTTTTCTATCATATTTGCTACTTTTGCAAATCACTTTAAATCTGTGTCCTGTCATTCTCAATCCTTTAATGAGTGGCAACAGTTTCTCCTTATCTACTCTATCCACACTGCTCATGATTCTGAAAACTTCTATCAGATCTCCTCGTAGCATTCTTCTTTTCAAAGAGAATGGTCCCTACATCTGCAATCTACCTCAGAACTGCAGATTCTCATCCTTGGAACAATTTTTGTAAACCTACAATTAAATTCAGTTAGTTAAATAAATCTGGAATGAAAAGCATGTTTCAATAATGATGACAATGAAACTTAAGATTGTCATTTTTTAACAAAAATCTGATTTGTTCATGTACTTTAGAGAAGAAAATATGATGCTCTTGCATAGTCTGGCCTTTATGTGACTTCAGACCAACAACAAAGTGTGTTGCTGCCAGTAGCCCTCATAAATGACCTAATGGTTGTAACAAACAAACAGCAACAAGCATGACTACAGAATGTGTCATTTGACCTGAAACTAAGCAGCAAACATGACAAAGACATACCAAGGCCAACTGACTCAGTGGCGTATTTTCATAAACATCTAGGTACTTGTGCAGAATTTGGACATCGCACCCACATTTTGATCATACTTCAGCATGACACTGTCAGAAAATTGTTCCTTTTAGCCAATGTCTCAGTCTTCTCCACCATTATTCTTAAATATGAGCTGATCCACCAGAGGTAGTCAGTCAGTGATCTAATTGAGAAGGAGTTGCTCGGAGAGTTTTCATCACTGACTTCAAGCTCTATGAAGTCTTATGACACTAGATCAAGCATGAGCAAGGCAACCTCCTACAGAAAGTCATCATACTTAGCACCCTCCCTCAGCTGATGAATCAGTGCCTTTCTAGAATAAATAACATTTAGAAGAAGCGTTGAGCATGTCAAGCCCATGTAAGAGATTATTTTACAAAATCAAAGCTCATAGGATTGGTGGTAATATAGTGGCATGAATTGAGAATTGATAAGCAGCCAGAAAACAGAGAGTGGAATAAATGGGTTGCTTTTGGAATAGAAGGCAGTGACAAGTGGGGTCATGCAGGAGTCAGTGCACAAGTTCTGGCTATTCACAAAATATGAATAATTTAGTTGAGGAAACCAAGTGTGATGCTTCTAATTTTGCTGATCACTCAAAGTTAGGTGGGATGGTGAATGGTGAGAGTAACCATTGTCAAGAGGCATCATGGTGATTTAGACAAGGTGTGTAAGTGAATAACTAATAGCAGATTTATTACAATGAAGTATGTAATAAATATGAAGTTATTCAAGACTATTATTTAAATGATTAAAGATTGCTGAATATTATGTAACAAGGGCCTGGCAGTCTTAGTACACTGATTACTGAAAGTAAGCATGCAAGAGCAGCAAACAGTTAAACAGACAAATAGTATGTGGCCTTCATTAGCAGAGGGGTGAGTAGAGAAGCAAGATATCCTTGTTACAGCTGTACAGGACCTTGGTGAAACCACAATTGAAATGTTCTGTGCCGATGAGGTCTTCTTACCTAAGAGAAGGTAAACCTGGCTGAGAGGGAGTGCACTGGAGCTTCACTGGACTGATTCCTGGAATGCCAAGTTTGCAGGTTAGAGAAGGGATTGAGGTGACTGAACCTGTATATACTGCAGTTTAGAATAATGAGCGATTCTGACATGGCTGGACAGACTGGATCCAGGGATGATCTTTCCTTGGCCAGGGGATCCAGAATAACTATCATGGTCCCACTGTACACAATAGGACATTTTAGACTGAGATGTTGAGGAATTTCTCCAGTCAGAGGGCAGTGAACCTGTGGAATGTTCTACCACAGAGGCTGTGAAGGCCAACTTACTGAATATATAAAAGAAAGAAATAGTTTTCCGGAAACTGGGAATGTGATATTGAGATGGAGGACCAGCCTTGAACAACGAGAATGATGAAGCTAGCTTTTTGGACTGAATGGCCTATTCCTTCTCCTATTTTCTATGTTTCTATTTCTAATGAAGAGGTTTTCAAAGTCCAGCATCAAGAATAATTTAGTATTAACACCACTGACAGAGCTGGCTCTGTTCTGGAAAGCACTTGCACCAGACTGAGCCTACAGTGGTGGGGGATCCAAAAATAGATCCCTTCTCAGTGATGGCAGAGTCCAGTATTGATTAGATTACTTACAGTGTGGAAACAGGCCCTTCGGCCCAACAAGTCCACACCGACCCGCCGAAGCGCAACCCACCCATACCCCTACCCCTACATATACCCCTTACCTAACACTATGGGCAATTTAGCATGGCCAATTCACCTGACCCGCACATCTTTGGACTGTGGGAGGAAACCGGAGCACCTGGAGGAAACCCACGCAGACACGGGGAGAACGTGCAAACTCCACACAGTCAGTCGCCTGAGGTGGGAATTGAACCCAGGTCCCTGGCGCTGTGAGGCAGCAGTGCTAACCACTGTGCCACCGTGCCGTCCTGTAACCACTGTGCCACCGTGCCGCCCCCTAACCACTGTGCCACCGTGCCGCCCATATGTCATCACAAAAAACATGGCAAGAGCGACAATTGCTTTGGAGAAAATATTTGGTCTCCAAGTTACACCATCCTCCATGTTTGTGGGGCATGGAAATGGCACAGTTTCAAAACAGATCTAACAGTTCCAAAATTGGACCTCCATGAGACCATATTCCTCACTGCACCATTAAAGCAAGGGAACAACTTAGTTAGATGGGGAGTGTGGAAGGGAATGAAATGGCAAGATCACACATACATTAAAATGAAGGAATAAGCTGCTGAAACGCCAAAGAGGTTTGGAACTAGGAACAGGTATAGATGACACAGTCTTCGTTGTCATTTAATAAGATCACGGTTGGCCTTTGGCATCACTTCCACTGTCCCGACTTGTCCTATGAATCCTAATTTCCCCTAGAATTCAAACACTTATTTGTAGAAGACTACATTGTAACCAATGAAAGCAGTATACTGTAGACAGACACAATGTCATATTCAAAGAATCAGAACAACTCTGTATTTCTATCATATCCAAATGTGAATAGTTTTGAATAACTAGACAACTAATAAGAGGAAGACATTCATGAACATCCCCATTTTTAACAGTAGTGAACCTCAAGCGAGGGCAAAACAGAAGGTTAAACACTTGGGTGTATTTTTAACCAGAAGTGCCAAATGCATGGTTCATCTTAGCTAGCTTCTGAAGCCTCTCAAAGGCACAGGAATTAGTCTTCAGTCACTTTGTTTCACTCGTTCAATATCAATGACGAATTATAAAGGCTATGGGTTTGATAACAAGTCAACTTCAGTGCTGAAGACTTGTGCATTCAAATCAATGGCAACTCTCATCAATCTATTTCAGTAGCACAATATTGGCATTTATTGGGCCACCCAGAAACTTGTCGTACACAAAAAGCAGGATCAATCCAATTCAACCAATTATCAATCCATTATTCTACTCTGTAACAATGGATGTCATCATCAACTGACTCATCAAATGGTACTTTCTCCATAATAACCTATTCATAAGTAGTATGAGCTCGGCTCAGGCCCAGTTGACATTAAGGCAATATTTATCCAGGCTTTGCACCAAAGGCCAGGCAACATTTAAGTCAGTGGAAATCGGGGGAAAAATTCTCCAATATCTGGAGTCAGACCAAACACAAAGAGGGTTGTTTATGGTCAATCATCATCCTCAGGGCATTGCTGTAGAGTTCACCAGGATAGTAGATCTGGTCAGCTGCTCAATGACCCTTTCTTCAAAATATTGTCAGAGATGGGCATGCTCATTAATGATTGCAATGTCTTAATAGTGAAACAATCCCTGTAAGCTTGTGCAGATAGTGACAATTAACACCACTGCCAGGCAACAAACCCTATTTTACATTCAACATTCCTTGCGAGCTTCCTGTCAGTGCAAGCAGACATTAATGATGAAATCCAACATTGACTCCAATGTTTCAGTGGAGCCTTTGTATTCCCGAGGAACAGAGTTTATGAAGCCTGAGACCTCAAATGCAGCATTATGATTTGCAGAATAGGCTTGGTCCACTGCCTCCACACCTCACCCTCCATCAGAAACACAGACCATGTACTGCAGAAACCTCAAATTGCTGGAGACTACCTTTGGAAAATTCTGCAAATCTACTAGCAAGATAAGCATATCAACATGAACTTCATCTCCCAGTCCAACAGCCCTAGTATGGAAGCACTGGTCCTACACAACCAAGTGCTCTACTCCAAGCTGGCACAAGGGAAAGTGACCAGAGGAGGGCAAAGGAAATTCTACGAGCACACATTGAAATCCCCCATAAACAAATACAATGTCACCACTGACATGTGAGAATCACTCACCCTTGAATTCACAAACTGGAGAAGAAATGTTCGCAAAGGTGACGACCTCTTTGAGTGTGACCAAGCAGAGCACAAGGAAATCAAATGCATGTAGCAAAATGAGTATTCATAATCCAGAGCATTCTAAACCACCATCACCACCACCAGTCCATCCCATCTCCTCAAACACCACCTACCCCAAGGTGGCACGGTCTGCACTTCCAGGGTTGGAATATGCAGCCAATACAGATCCCATCATTCCCCACCAGAGTGGAAGCATGTCAGCCTGACTGAGGGGCTGTGGAAAGAAGAACACATTCAACACTACTCCCCCACTGAATCTTCCACTTTGAACATTTTATACAGTCTATTGTTAAAAAACTTAATTAGAACATAAGAGCAGGTCAGAGCTTGGGTATTCCATCGCAAGTGACTCATTTCCTGATTCTCCAAAGCCAGTCTATTAGTTCAAGTCACATGCCAAAAGTGTGATGGAATATAATCTATTTGCCTGAGTGATTAAAGATTCAATAATACTCAAAAAGCCCAATACCATCCAATTCGGTTGATTGGCACTCATCACAAACATTAGACAAATCTGACACCACCAGTGTACAACAGCTGCAGTTCCATCTGCAGGATGCATTTTTTCATTCACTAATAGGGTGCAGGCATGGCCAGCATTATTTCTCATCACTACTTGCCTTGGAGAAGGTGCTGCTGAGCTACCTTCTTACAAAGCTGCTATCCATTTGGCAAAGGTATAAAAAAAATGATGCTGTTAGGGACAGTCTTCAAGATTTTGACCCTGAAACAATGAAGGAAGTAAAGCAACTCTAGTTCCAAGTCAAAATTGTGAGTTGCTTGGAGGGGAGCTTACCTGTTTCTAGATGGTAGTGGTCGTGCATTTGGAAGGTGCTATCTAAAGAGTCTTAGTGAACTTTTGCAGTGCATCTTGTAGATCATACACATAGCTGCTACTGAGCATTGATGGTGGAAGGAGTTAATATTTGTGGATGTGGTGCCAATCAAGTCATCTGCTTTGTCCTGGATGGTGTCAAACTTCCCAACCATTGTTGGCTCTATGCACATCCAGGCAGTTGTAGTGTATTCAATCATACTCTTGAGTTTTTTTTTCAGTGGCATCAAGTTTTAGGGTGTCAGGGATGAGTTACTTGCTGCAGGATTCCGAGGTTCTGACCTGTTCTTGTAACCACTGTGTTTATATCATTAGTCCAATTCATTGTCTGATAAATAGTCACTGTCAAGTTTTTGATAGTTTGGAAGTTAGTGATGGTAATGCCATTGACCATCAAGGGGCATTGGTTGGATTCTCTCCTTTTGGAAATGGTCATTGCCTGGTATTTATGTTGTACAAATGTTACTTGTTACTTTTCAGCCCAACCCAGATATTGACCAAGCCTTGCTGTATTTGGACATACCTGGGCAATTTTCCACATTGTTGGGTATAATTCAGCATTGCAACTGCACCAGAACAGCTTACTAGGGGCGGAGCAAGCTATAGAGCAGAAAGGTTCAGTACTACTGCCAGAGTATTGTCCAGGCCCATAACGTTTGCAGTGTTCAGTGCCTCCACCTATATCTTCTTTTATGTTACATGGAGTGAACTATATTTCCTGAAGATTGGTATCAGTGACGCTAGGGACCTATCATGGAGGCTAAGATGTATCATCTATTCAGCACTTTGGAATTAAGATTGTTGTAAATGCTTCAGCCTTAACTTTTGCACAACGGATCCCCATTATTGATGATGGGAATATTTGTGGAACATCTCCCTGCAGTGAGTTGTTTAATTCTTCATCACCATCCATCACTCCTGCTCCTCAGATGCTACCTCCTTTTCCATACTTTTTGACTCTGATCTCTTGCACCTGCAGTCCTCTCCTTCTCCCACCATCCAACTCTGTATAGCCTTGAAGATATGCTGGGCCATGAGATTACAGATTGTGTAGAAGTACAACTCTGCTGTTGCTGATGGCTCTTAATGCCTCATGGATGTCCAGTCTTGGTTGCTAGCCCTGTGGAAGTGTATATCATTTAGCATGGTGATAGTGTTACATAACATTTTGGTCGTATGCTCCGTGTGAAGTTGGGTCTTGGTCTCTGCAAGGATTGTGTATGATTATTCTTCTGATACTGTCATGGACAGATGCATCTGTAGAAAGAGTTTGATGAGGTTGAGGTTAAATATATTTTTCCCTCTTTCTGAATCCCTCACAACCCGATGAAGACCCAATCTGGCATCAGTGACCTTTAGGACTTGGCCAGTTCAGTAAGTGGTAGTGTTGCTGTGTACTCTTGATGACAGACTTTGAAGTACTCCACCCAGAATATATTCTGTGCCCAAGCCACTGTCAGTGCTTGCCCCCAGTGATGTTCAACATGCGGAAGCATCAGTTCATCAGCCCGAGGAATATCTGGCACATGGTAATCAGTAGCAAGCTTCCTGGCCCGTGTTTCACCCAGTGACATGAGAATTTGAGAGTCAGAGTCGTTGCTGAAGACGCCTTTGGCAATTCCCTCCTGACTGTGCTGCCACCTCTGCTCTGTTTATCCTGCTAGTGGAACAGGATTTACACAGGCAGGGTGATGGTGCTGTGCGGGATATTCTGTTTCAGGTATGATTTTGTGAGTATGACAACGTCAGATAGCTGCTTGATTTGTCAATGAGATAGCTCTCCCAATTTTTGGCACTAGCCCCCAGCTGTTAGTAAAGAGGACTTTGCAGTTTCGACAAGTCTGTGCTTGCCATTGTCAAACAAGTGATGCATAATAAAGTCAAGGCTTTAACAGGGGATTTAAACCCGCAGTGGAATGTCCGAAAGGTAAGAATATCACCATTGAGCCAAAGCCCACATTTGTTAATTTTTATCTACACTCCTATGACTGATGCTTGGAGTGAACTGGTTAATGGAGAAAGTGAGGACTGCAGATGCTGGAGATCAGAGCTGAAAATGTGTTGCTGGAAAAGCGCAGCAGGTCAGGCAGCATCCAAGGAGCAGGAGAATCGACTTTTCGGACATGAGTCCTTTTTCAGGAACTGGTTAATATATAATACATTTGCTTGTTAAAGAACAATTAAAAGTTCCTCTCTAAACTCAAAGACCTTGATGATCAGAGCTAAATATTTTACTTCATCATTCCTGATTTGTGCATATTCTGCAAATTTGTACTTTCCTATAGCCAGCAATATTGCATTGATTAAACTTAAGAGGATGGAAACTAAGAGATAATTTTGAAAATGCTTTCTTAATCATACATTATGTAAAAGATTGTTTATACTACATAATAAAGGAGACATTATATGCTGCTGTTCAGGATCAGTCCAATAGAATGCAATCTAACTGTATCAAATGGCCAGAAACAAACAACAGGGGAAAATGGAACAATGGGAGAACTGAGACAAAAACGCAGAGCAAGAAGAGATGAGTTCCCTTTGCATGCTGCAAAGACATTGGGATTATTTTAACTTCACGTGAGAGTTTCAAATGACTGATATCAAATTTGCCACCAATTTACATGCTACTCCCAATTATTCTATCCATGGAAACCAAATGGAGAGAAAACTGGCGATGTGTACAGTCGGCAATCAGCTCAATATTATTCACTTTACATTACCACCCAAAGTTAAAACTACCTCAGTCACAGTGACATGATAAAACACACATGCACAAAATAAGGCAGAGCTTCATAAATTTCTACTGATTATGTTCTCAGGAAAGGGATGTTAATAAAAGATTACTGAGATTTCCCTGTGAACCTGGCAACATTTGAATTACTTGTAATATGGCTTCACTTCATTTACCCATGCAACATAATATTTATTATCGCCAGTACATGTGTCCTCCTTCAAAACTGAATAGGAAAACCAACAATATCTATTGCTGCAGAAACAGAAGTTCTTGGAAAATCTCAGAAGATCTGGCTGTGCTTGAGGGAAGAAAGTCGAGTTAATGTTTAGTGTCTGGTGACTGTTCACCAGTACGGATAGTAGCTACGAGAAAGTGGTATTTCTGTTGAAGTCAAGGTTGCAACACAGAGAGAAGAGGTGGAGGCACACTTCAGTGAGAGATATGAAAGGGGTAGGCAAATATACGATTATTGTAGTCAACCAAGACAGAAGAGAAACTGAAAAACTGAGAATCAGAGCTAAGAGTTGGAAAGAATGGATTGGATGTGCTCAAGCAACCCATGTCATAACAAGACCAGGTATGGGAATGGGTAAAAAACATGACAGGATGGAATCAGGCTCTAAGTTATTGAACTCGATGTCGAGTCTGAGAGGCTGCATGATCTCCAAGCAGAAAATGAGATATTATTCTTCAAGCTTGCAATGAGGTTGTAGCACTGCAGAAAAGCCTGCAGCAGAAATGTTGGCCAGGGAACATCGTGATCTGTTGAAGTGGCAGGCATCTGTTCTGCTGATGCCACCTTCCACAGTGGTGCCTCAGAAATTTCTACTTTTTTCCTCAACTGGGGATTCCCCATGACTATGGTTGACAAGGTCCTTAGCCATAACCAATGCATTTTCTACATTTCTGCCCTCACCCCTGCAACCTCCCTCAGACAACAACAAACGGGTCTCCTTGGTCGTCAATTACCCAACATTCCCCACATCAGAAAGATCATAAACCACCATTTATGTCACTTCCGATGGGATGCCACAATCAGACATGTATTTCTTCCCCCTTCCTTTGTCAAAATTCCACAGGGACCATTTCCTCTGGAAAACCCCAGTATACACTTCCTCCATTCCTAACTCTAGCCATGTTCCCATGCAATTGCAGAATGTGCAACACTTAGAGAGTCATACAGCACAGAAACTTTGCTTTCTCCCCACAGATATGGCCAGACCTGTTGAGTTTTGCCAACAATGTCTGTTTTTGTTTGAGATCACCAGCATCTGCAGTTCTTTATTTTATGTTAATATCTATGTACAGACCAGTTATACCCCTTGTGCTATGCGTTAGAAATCATGGCATTTCTTATTTATTGCTCAATGTACCCCTTCATCAATTATAAGCTGACTACGTTTATGCATAGTTGGTGCTGTAAATTCTAAATTATAGCTGCCCTCTTTGTCTCAGTTTATTTTGTAACAACTTAAGCCAGAATAAGGGGTCAGATTCCAGATGGAATTCCTGCAAAGGATTATGCTCTTGGGTGAGGAAACATTTATTGGCTCCCCTTCTGAATTCAACTCCTTCCTCAGCTGGTCACAACAAGGCTAATTTAAAATGTATCCTTTCTCTCATGGATAACTTTCTCCAGTCTGAATGCATTGGTTTTAAAAAGAGCCAAATTAACCAGGCGTTCTGTGGTGAAAGGAAGGGTGACTTTATTAGCTCCTAAAGCAAGAAAAGATAATAAAACAGTACACACATACAGATGGTTTTGTAACATACAATGAGTAAAATGATAGACAGGATAAATCGAGCGAATCCTTAGAAGAGTATAAAGGCAATACGAATGTTCTTAAGAGAGAAATCAGGAGGACAAAGAGGGGACATGGGATAGCTTTGGCAAATAGAGTTAAGGAGAATCCAAAAATTTTTACAAGTACATTAAGGACAAAAGGGTAACTTGGGAGCGAATAGGGCCCCTCAAAGATCAGCAAGGCAGCTTTTGTGTGGAGCCACAAGAGATTTTGGAGATACTAAATGAGTATTTACAGTGAAAAAGAACATGGAAGATCTCGAATGTAAGGATGTATAGAATGTAAGATGGTGACATCTTGCAAAATGTCCATTTTACAGAGGAGGAAGTGCTGGATGTCTTGAAACACATAAAAGTGGCTAAATCCCCAGGACCTGATCAGGTGTATGCGAGCACTCTGTGGGAACCTAAGGAAGTGATTGCTGGGCATCTTGCTGAGATAATTGTATCATCGATAGTCACAGGTGAGGTACTGGAAGACTGGAGATTGGCTAAGGTGCTACCATTATTTAAGAGAGGTAGTAAGGGCAAACCAGGGAACTGTAGACCAGTGAGCCTGACGTCAGTGGTTGGCACGTTGTTGGAGCAAATATCGAGGGACAGGATGTACATGTATTTGGAAAGGCAAGGACTGATTAGGGATAGTCAACATGGCTTTGTACGTGGGAAATCATGTCTCACAAACTTGATAGATTTTTTTGAAGATGTAACAAAGAGGATTGATGAGAGCAGAGCAGTAGATGGGATCTATATGGACTTCAGTAAGGTGTTTGACAAGGTTCCCCATGGAAGACTGATTAGCAAGGTTAGATCTCATGGACTACAGGGAGAACTAGTCATTTGGATACAGAACTGGCTCAAAGGTAGAAGACGGAGCGTGGTGGTGGAGGGTTGTTTTTCAGACTGGAGGCCTGTGACCAGTGGAGTGCCACAAGGATTGGTGCTGGGTGCACTTCTTTTCAACATTTATATAAATGATTTGGATGTGAGCAGAAGAGGTATAGTTAGTAAGTTTGCAGATGACACCAAAATTGGAAATGTTGTGGACAGTGAAGAAGGTTACCTCAGATTACAATGGGACTTTGATCAGATGAGCCAATGGACTGACAAGTGGAGTTTAATCCAGATGGAGTTTAAACCAGATAAATGTGAGATGTTGAATTTTGGAAAGGCAAATCAGAGCAACACTTAATGGTAAGGTCCTGAGGAGTGTTGCTGAGCAAAGATATCTTGGAGTGCAGGTTCTTGGCCCCTTGAAAGTGGAGTTCCAGGTAGAATAGTGAAGAAGGCATTTGGTATGCTTTCCTTTATTGCTCAGAGTTCTGAGTGTAGGAGTTGGGAGGTCATGTTGTGGCTGTACAGGAGATTGGTTATGCCACTGTTGGAATATTGCATGCAATTCTGGTCTCCTTCCTATTGGAAAGATGTTGTGAAACTTGAAAGGGTTCAGAAAAGATTTACAAGGATGTGGCCAGGGTTGGAGGATTTGAGCTATAGCGAGAGGTTGAATAGGCTGAGGCAGGGTGACCTTTTAGAGGTTTATAAAATCATGTGAGGCGTGGATAGGATAAATAGATAACGTATTTTCCCTGGGAGAGTCCAGAAGTAGAAGGCATAGGTTTAGGGTAAGAGGGGAAAGATATAAAATAGACCTATGGGGGCAACGTTTTTATGCAAAGGATGGTACATGTATGGAATGAACGGCCCGAGGAAGTGGTAGAGGCTAGTATAATTGCAACATTTAAAAGGCACCTGGATGGGTATATGAGTAGGAAGTATTTGGGGGGATATGGGCCAGGTGCTGGCAGGTGGGACTAGTTTGGGCTGGGATATCTGGTCAGCATGGACGAGTCGGACTGAAGGGTCTGTTTCTGTGCTGCATATCTCTATCACTCTATAAAAATATATAGTAACATTCACTGTATCTGTGAGCTGTGAATGATAGAACCTTGTGATTGGTAAGCTGGTTAGTACAAGTAATAATAAGATTGGTAGTGAAGGAGTTGATTTTGAGATTCTTACATCTGCTAATAGCTGACAGGCTCTTGTCCCAGCTCCTTTTTGATGATTATTTCACTGGCTTATCTGGCATCTAGCATACAAAAAGAGAAAAAAAGAGAGAAAGAAGAGTTTTTGTTTTAAAACCAGCAGTGCAGCGGTGCTTAACGGCTGTCATAAAGCTGTGTTCATCATAGTATGCTGGTCCACACAGACATGTCAGTCTTCCAATACATTCCTGATGAAGGGCTTTTGCCCGAAACGTCGATTTTCCTGCTCCTTGAATGCTGCCTGACCTGCTGTGCTTTTCCAGCACCACTCTAATCTAAACTCTGGTTTCCAGCATCTGAAGTCCTCACTTTTGCCTTCCAATACATATAGACTCAGAGTTGCAGTTGTTTTTTAACCAAATTTTTAAATTCCGACACAAGACCCATGAGAGGTAGTTTCTACAGAAAGTGATAGTCAGCAGTGTAATTTATTTCTTCATTATTTCTGTACTGTTGGGAGATCACAACCTAATTTGTGTTAAGTTGCATCTCTCTATTTGAGGGCTTGCTATTTCAAATTTTATTGGCACCATCTGGTGTGACAATTCATGGTTCCTCTCTGGACTTTACCAGATAGTCATTAAACTTATATCCACAGAAAGCCTTCACCTGAATGCATTTTTTTCAAATCATGTATTGTGATTAAAATTTAAATATTTTCACATGTAATCCAGATTAGCGTCTGTAATTGTAATAAGCCATCAATATTTCTTCACATACATCGCAGGAAACTTATTACTTATGTCACTCTTTAATTGAAAGTGCACCATGCCTTGTCTGGATCAGCAGTATCAATTGACAGAGCCTGCTATTAAAATGTGGCATGTGTGGAAGGGTAACTCTAAAACTAATCCATAGAAAAAATATTTCAATGATTCAGTAGTCAATCTGTAAGACAGGCTGTCTATGTGCTTGGAGGACAAAGAGTTAATCCATTCAAATATAAATTAGATCAGAACTTTTTGCCAAAATTAACATCTCAAAATGAAATATATAAGTAATTTGAAATATGGTGTGTGATTAGTGAAGAGTTCCTGAAAGGAATGGATTATTCGAGATCTATACAGGTCTCCACCACTGGGATCTCTCTTCCCCTTCTGGCATGTTGTGGTTTAATTTATTGAGATTAATTGCTTACAGCAATCAACATGACTGTTATCATTGTATTGTATAAATGCATTACCAGTTCCCAGCTGTGAATCAGAAGCAGAAACTCCTCCTAGCTTGCCCCTGACCATAGCCTCAACATTTGACCTCTGAGTCTGGGTGAAAGTGTCGTCCCATACAAAGTCATTGAGAAATGCTCCAGAAAGAGCTGAAATCACGGCTGAGAAATAAATGCAAATTATGTCCTTCATTTTTATGCATGCTAACATAGATTTATATTTGTTGCGCATTGGTAATATTAAAATAATTTGTAAATGGAGAACATGTACTTTGAATTCTACACTGACTTTCCATTGATGCTGGGCAAACAAAGGAATAAAAATGTATCTTTCAGCATCAAATAATAATTTCAAAACATTTTACAGCAACTGTGCAATAAACAGATTTTGCAATAAAGCAATTGTTGTATGTGCAACTGCAAACACTTGCTCTCATAGTGTGAGCCTACATAAGACTTGATATACCAGCTTTGTGCCCTCTGTGTGAAACCCACAAGAGAAATATGTTCGGGCTTAATTTCTTCATTACTTACATTAAATGAACTGAATCTTAATCAAATTAAATGCTGTACCACTTCGATCAGATGTGTATGTGATTATTTTTTCACTTGTCCTACACCTGTTCTTTCCATTAAATATTATGATTATAATATATGATCTTTTCCCACAGCTGATCTTGAAATGATATTATAAAAATTAGCATTATGTCAGCAATGCATTCCAACTGCCAATACAACACTAGCAGGAAATGGTAAGAATAGATTGTTAGCAACAAAAAGAAACTATTTTTGTTTCATATTATTTAATAGATTTTAGACTCCAGCTAAGCAACTTTGTCAATCAAGTGATTCAACTCAGAAGATACCATTATTTTGAGGAAAAGCAATAATCTAGCCGATATTTATCTGTCATCCAACAACATGAAAAAACAAATTATCTGGTCATTATCATTTGTGGGACCATTTTTAACATGAAATAACAAAGTCTCTGTTCTGATATTTTTGACATCTTTTTGGTAAGAGTATTGCCAATTTCCACAAGATATTTTTAGTGAAGAGTTGGCTGAACAGTTGACATTAGTGAAGGAAGGTTGAAATAGATTTTCTTTAGTGTTATTTGATTACTTTTGTAGTTCGGCAAATACTTATATTGAACTTTCAGAAAACTACATTGTGAGAATAAAATCCATTCTTCGGTACACAGCATTACATATAATATACAAGCTATTCAAGTGAGTTGCTCCGTGAAGTGTTAATGCTCAAGTTGCTTCTCTGTCACTTTACTTCAGTTAATCCTATCAGTGTGATCTTCTATTCACTTCTCCCTTAACACAAAGACATTTGAAAGGTATTCACTGCGACTGCTTCAACAGGCAGCAAGTTCCACATTCATGTTATTATGTGTTGAATTTTTAAATTCAATTTATTAATGAACATCTCATATTTATCAAGTTTGGGCTCACCACCATTGGAAACACCATCTGCTAAATCTATTCTATCAAACACTAAGGTTAATACTCTACCATAAAGAGTGTCCGTTCCAATGAAAATGCAGTAGAAGTTGGGAATCCTGACCCAAAACCAGCACTTTCCATTTTTACAGGGATAGGGTTTCAGGTGGTCCACAGTTTGCATGTGCATGAACCTAGAGGGCAGATGGCCATATAAATGTTATGATGCTGATAGCAGAACTGTGCTGATGAACAAAGCTTCATTACATCATGAGCCATACCAAAATCATAGATTTGTTTAATTGCAAAAAATGTTCAACTTGCCTCTTTTTGTTAATGTTATCCGGAAGAAAAGAGACAATCAGCAGATTCCATCAATGGAATCAAAAATCACTCCTTTATTAAAAATTAACAATAACTAGTAAAATTGGGGAAGAAGTAAGCTAGTATACATAATTACACTACATCTCCTTCTTCCCAAAAATATGCAATTTCACAAAAGTCAGGACGTAATGTGTCTGCAGTAGAAATTGTGAGTTTAAAATAAGGACAAATAGAAAAACGCCCCAAACACATATGACTTGATGAGTCAAACAAGGCTCAAAATAACTTGATTTCTCTCCACAGATGCTGCCAGACCTGCTGAGTATCTCCAGCAATTTCTGTGATTGTTTCAGATTTCCACTGTCCACAGTATTTTACCTTTATTTGAGGGAAAACACCACAATGGGCCAAACATCCAAACTGATAGGGTTAACAAAGTGAAAAGAGCTCTCAGGGTCCAGTTATTACTTATCATCATGATTATGATGCTGGCAGCCATAGAACCGAAGAGAGGTCTCAAATCACACCAATTCAGATGGCAAGTCAGTTCGACATACATCTCTAATGGTAGTAGTTTGGCTTTCAGAGTTTAAGACAGAGTTCTGGATGCTCACTTCTGGATTTTTCTCAAGCTCCTGGAGTTAGGCAAGTTTGGGGACTGACAGATCAACATCCAAGGAACCTCAGCATCTGTGATTGTCCAACAGTTACAAGGTTTGTATAATCTGAGTGGACAAGAGTGGGGACTGCAGGGAAGATGAGTGAACTGTCAATGGCACGGTGGTATCAGGAGCCATTAAAGTTGAGTGGGGAATATAAATGAGAAGTAGTTGTGGTAGGTAACAATATAATTAGGGAGACAATAACATTCTCTGCAGCCATGAGTGTAAGTGCAAGTTCTGAAGCTGTGTTGCCTGCTTAATGCCATGGGTACGTGACCTCAGGGCTAGACAGGAGTTAGACTGAGAGGGATGGGATCCGATTGTTATCCTCCATATTGACATTGATAGGAATAAAAAGTAGGTTCTGTTGAAAGAATTTGAAAACATGCCAAACAAAATTATTAGATTTCTTTCAGTAACCAGAGGGATAGATGAAGGAGAACCACCAATAGTTATATATTTAATTTTCCAAAAAACTTTCAGGAAGTCATTGTCATAGAGTCATAGAGATGCACAGCATGAAAACAGACCCTTTGCTCCAACCTGTCCATGCCGAACAGATATCCCAACCCAATCTAGTCCCACCTGCCAGCACCCAGCCCAAATCCTTCCAAACCCTTCCTATTCATATACCCATCCAAATACCTCTTAAATGTTGCAATTGTCCCAACCTCCAGCACTTCCTTGGGCAGCACATTCCATGCACGTATCACCCTCTGTGTGAAAAAGTTGTCCCTTAGGTCTCTTTTATATCTTTCCCCTCTTACCTTAAACCTATGCCCTCTAGTTCTGGACTCCCTAACCCCAGGGAAAAGACTTTGCCTATTTACTCTATCCATGCCCCTCATAATTTTGTAAACCTCAATAAGGTCACCCCTCAGTCTCCGACAATCCAGGGAAAACAGTCCCAGCCTAATCAGCCTCTCCCTATAGCTCAAATCCTCCAACCCTGGCAACCATCCTTGTAAATCTTTTCTGAACTCTTTCAAGTTTCACAACATCTTTCTGATAGGAAGGAGACCAGAATTGCATGCAATATTCCAACAGTGGCCTAACCAATGTCCTGTATAGCCACAATATGACCTCCCAACTCCTGTACTCAATACCCTGACCAATAAAGGAAAGCATACCAAATGCCTTCTTCACTATCCTATCTACCTGCGACTCCACTTTCAAGGAACTATGAACCAGCACTCCAAGGTCTCTTTGTTCAGCAACATTCCCCAGGACCTTACCATTAAGTGTATAAGTCCTGCTAAGATTTGCTTTCCCAAATGCAGCACCTCGCATTTATCTGAATTAAACTCCATCTGCCATCTCTCAGCCATTGGCCCATCTGGTCAAGATCCTGTTGTAATCTGAGGTAACCTTCTTTGCTGTCCACTATACCTCCAATTTTGGTGTCATCTGAAAACTTACTAACTGGACCTCTTATGCTCACATCCAAATCATTTATGTAAATGACAAAAAGTAAAGAACCCAGCACCGATCCTTGTGGCACTCCACTAGTCACAGGCCTCTAATCTGAAATACAACCCTCCACCACCACCCTCTCTGTCTTCTATCTTTGAGCCAGTTCTGTATCCAAATGACTAGTTCTCCCTCTATTCCATGAGTTCTAACCTTGCTAACCAATCTCCCATGGGGAACCTTGTCGAATGCCTTACTGAAGCCCATATAGATCACATCTACTGGTCTGCCCTCATCAATCGTCTTTGTTACTTCTTCAAAAAACTCAATCAAGTTTGTGAGACTTGGTTTCCCACGCACAAAGCCATGTTGACTATCCCTAATCAGTTCTTGCCTTTCCAAATACATTTACATCCTGTTCCTCAGGATTCCCTCCAACAACTTGCCCACCACCGAGGTCAGGCTCACCAGTCTATAGTTCCCTGGCTTGTCTTTACCACCCTTCTTCAACAGTGGCACCACGTTTGCCAATTTCCAGCCTTCCGGCACCTCACCTGTGACTATCGATGATATAAATATCTCAGCAAGAGGCCCAGCAATCACTTCTCTAGCTTCCCACAGAGTTCTAGGGTACACCTAATCAGGCCCTGGGGATTTATCCACCGTTACCATTTTCAAGACATCCAGCACTTCCTCCTCTGTAATTGGATATTTTGCAAGTGGTCACCATTTATTCCCCTACAGTCTATATCTTCCATATCCTTTTCCATAGTAAATACTGATGCAAAATATTCATTCAGTATCTCCCCAATTTTCTGTGGCTTCACACAAAGGCCACCTTGCTGATCTTTGAGCGGAAAGTGAGGAATGCAGATGCTGGAGATCAGAGCTGAAAAATGTGTTACTGGAAAAGTGCAGCAGGTCAGGCAGCATCCATGGAGCAGGAGAATCGATGTTTTGGGCATAAGCTCTTCTTCAGGAATGAGGAAGGTGTGCCAAGCAGGCTAAGATAAAAGGTAGTGAGGAGGGACTTGGGGGAGGGGCGTTGGGAATGCGACAGGTGGAAGGAGGTTAAGGGGAGGGTGATAGGCCGGAGAGGTTAGGAAGAAGATTGCAGGCCAAGAAGGTGGTGCAAGTCTGAGGGTTGGGATTGAGATAAGTTGGGGGGAGGGGAAATGAGGAAGCTGGAGAAATCTGCATACATCCCTTGTGGTTGGAGGGTTCCTAGGCAGAAGATGAGGCTCTCGTCCTCAGGGCATTGTGTTTCCATGGTCTGGAGATGGAGGAGGCCAAAGACCTGCATGTCCTTGGTGGAGTGGGAGGGGGAGCTAAAGTGTTCAGCCACGGGGTGGTTGGGTTGGTTGGTGCGGGTGTCCCAGAGGTGTTCTCTGAAACATTCTGCAAGTAAGCGGCTTGTCTCCCCAATGTAGAGGAGGCCACATTGGGTGCAGCGGATGCAGTAAATGATGTGTGTGGAGGTGCAGGTGAATTTGTGACAGATATGGATGGATCCCTTGGGGCCTTGGAGGGAAGTGATGGGGGAGGTGTGGGCACAAGTTTTGCATTTCTTGCGGTTGCAGGGGAGGGTGCTGGGAGTGAAGTTTGAGTTGGTGAGGGATTTGGACCTGACGAGGGAATCGCGGAGGGAGTGGTCTTTCTGGAACGCTGATAGGAAAGGGAAGGGAAATATATCCCTGGTGGTGGGGTCTGTTTGGAGGTGGCGGAAATGGTGAAGGATGATACGATGTATCTGGAGGTTGGTGGGGTGGGAGGTGAGGACCAGTGGGGTTCTGTCCTGGTGGTGATTGGAGGGGCGGGGTTCAAGGGCGGAGGAGCGGGAAGTGGAGGAGATGCGGTGGAGAGCATCGTCAACCACGTCTGAGGGGAAATTGCGTTCTTTGAAGAAGGAGGCCATCTGGGTTGTTCGGTATTGGAATTGGTCCTCCTGGGAACAGATGCGGCGGAGGCGAAGGAATTGGGAGTATGGGATGGCGTTTTTACAGGGGGCAGGGTGGGAGAAGGTGTAGTCTAGGTAGCTGTGTGCTGGTGCCA